>NW_022991216.1:944262-1430931 GCF_902827175.1 Gymnodraco acuticeps | reverse complement strand
ATCACATTGGCCATCATTAGCAGCCTTTACTGATCTGTGAGTGTCTTTTTCTTCTGATGAGACAAATTCTGCCTTTTCTTTCCAAATCTGCAGGCAGGAAAAGATCCAATAACTTCCAGGACAAATAAGGATGGCTTTTCTCAAGATTGTGTCATTATAGATGTTAAATAGATGAAAGTAGAAATAGACTATGGGGTTCAAGTGGCACCAATTACCTGTATTCACCCGAAGCCCAACCCCTCTTAACTCGTGTTGCTACACTTGTAAAGCTTTCCCCACTAAAATGGCAAGTTTAGTTTACAATAGCAGATTTAACCCTCTTCATATATAGTAATTATTACAAGAATAGTTCCTTAGCTAACTCGCAAGCTAGTGGGTAGCAGGGGCTGTCCTCCAACAGGAAAAGGATATTGAACATTCTGTCTGCTTCTTTTAATTGTCACTAGCTTTAATTATTCAGATTGACACCAAGGATGATCTTATTAGTGTGAGTGTTTGTTGGGCCATGGTTTCTAGTTTATCCCATTACTACGGATAATAACCCTTTACTTGTGCTTGTCTAGCATGCAGAATGATAACCAGATGTATGCATTGATCACTTTCTCTTCAGCCATAGACCTACAACACAATAACTAACAGTTGGGGGAAAAGAGATGTCCGCCACACTTCGTCACTTTCGACATTTTGCTTTGACATTGAGGGATTGGCCTCACCTGCTTGGAAGCCCTCACACCCTGAATGGTAGCTGTCTCCTGTGTATTTCCTCTGGTTTGCCACCACTAAGATGGTAGTGTGAGACTTCATATTATTGTGTTATTCCCACCGTAATGGTTGATTAAAGCCAAAAAAGGCCGGAGCCTCATTTATCTCACTATGCAGCAGGATGTAAACATAAAATCATTGTTTGATTGCATTTTTTGAATGTGGAATTGCAAATAAATTGTCAAGAATGTCAAAGTTGGACACTCCTGCTGAGCCTACTGCAGTTATTTTGAATAAGCTGTGATTGCAAATCACTGTTTATGGAGGGGGTTGCAATCATTTACACACATCATGCATGCAAACAAAGATATGCATATTCAAAACACAAAGAATGTGTCCATGCTTCTCGGTCTTCGCCCTAGCTTACAACACTTCTCCCATCACAGTCCAAACATGTTCTTTAGCCAGACAGCGGGGTGCTGGGTGAGGGGGAGCGAGGGGAGAAGATGAGATTTGCCTGCAGTGAGGGTGAGGCGGCTCCTCTGCCTCGAGGTAACTTGAGCTCTCCCTCTGTTAGAAGCTGCAGCTTCCATCCAAGTCGTCTACGTTTCCCCAGGCTGCCTTCATTAAGCCCAGCATTGTCTGCTAATGCTGCTCTCAGCTGGCTAACACAGGCACATTACACTAAAGAGTTCACAGCATCCTGCCTGGGACTCATATAACTGGGATCTAGAAGGTAATAGAAACATGGAGGGTCTTTCTCTTCTGTCCAATGGGGCTACATTTTTATAATCCTGAGATGTATCAACCCCAAAAACAATATGCATTACATTAATGCACATTATGTGAACAACATATTGTTCTTTTTATAATACTTTGAGCTAGGGCTGTGCAATTAATCGTATTTTAATCGCGATTACGATTATGGTTTGCGACGATTATGAAAACAGCATAATTGACAAAATACGATTATTTAGCTGGGTGCGCTTTCGCCCCTCCCTAAAAGCCCACTCGGCCACGTGGGAGTGACATGTGTTGTGAGTGTTCAGCGCGAGCGAAGATGTCAGAACAAGAGCAGCAACTCGTTAAAAAGAAGGGTACAACTATTTCCACTATTTGGAAGTACTTTGGCTTTCAGGAGTCCGACGTGGAGCAAAACAAAGTACAGTGCAGGATTTGTTACCAGGTTGTGTTGGCACCACACGCTAACACAACCAATCTCTTTAATCATCTGAAATACAACCACAAAGTGCAATACGACCGGGCGATAATACAACAAAAAGCAGACCAAAAAGCAGATGCCGCTCGACTTCATCCACAACATCATCACAGTCATCGATTCAGGACGCATTGTACAGAGCAACGGCCTACGCGACGAGCTCGCAGAGACACAGAGATATTACAGGTGCCATTACATTTCACATCGCTAAAGATATGTGCCCAGTTAGCACTGTTAGCAACGAGGGCTTTAAGCAACTTGTCAACACGTTGGACAAGCGTTACGCGATGCCGTCTCGGTATTATTTCATTCGGTATTATTTGACAAATGCCGTGGGGAAGTTGAGAGAGATGTGGCTTCAGCTGACTACTTTGCTACCACAACGGACCTATGGTCAAGCCCAGAGCCGTATAATAGAAGAGTTATGACATCTCCGTTCACTCCAATGGACCACTTTTTTACAGCAATGGCGGATCGTGGAGCCTCTCATTCGTTCCCCGGAAGTTAGCGCCAAGGCTAGCAGAGCGGTAGAGTTGCAGCATAATAACCGTTCGTGACGGACTTTTAAAGGTAAGAAGAAGTTTAAAGATTTATATTGCGGATATTATCAATACATCTGATTCAAATGAACATGTGTATTAAAGGATGTCAGTGGATTATCCCTAAATCAGTAGATTTAGGGAACGTTTACAGATAACAGATCAAGCTAGGATACCGAAGCAAGTTAGCAACAGACGTTGAACAACCTTTTAATTGTAAATTCCGTTCTCTTAATGTCATTTGGTCCAACGTTGTTGAATTAGAGAAGAGGAGCTTCTAAACGGGATTGTATGCGGGGGTGGAGGGAGTTAAATACTAGATAAATATAACTTTGGTGCGTGTAAGAGTGAGTGTTTTTAGCAGAGCCATATTGTGTCCTTGTGATTATGTTGATTATTACCTGCCTGTATAATGTTGCAGCTCAGCTGATTTTGGATTGATGGCAAAGGGAGAGGGACTTAAGTGAGTGTGAAAACACAAGGTAAGTTTAATACTACTGTTTTATATAAGTAAGCATACTAAACATGTATTATATCACTGTATTATATAAGTAATCTTGTTAGTAACCTACTGTATGGCAGGTGGAGGGGCAGTGATGTTACAGGTGGAGGAGCAAAACTGCAAGACTGCAAACTCACAAGACAGAGAAATCAAAGTTTGTTCTCCAGAGAAGAGGTTGATTTCACTTCAATTTTTTATTTCATATTTTCTAAAGATGTGGAAATGGCAACAAAAAAACACGTGAGAGCTGTAACCAAGACAACTGTAACAACAGGAGTAGAGAGCCACCAAGGTTTTTCAAGTCCCTCTCTTACTCCATTTTGCCAACCCAAACTTCCAGGTACATGACGGGACACCTTGCTTGTTTTTGTTGTTTGCTCTCCTCTGGCTGGGTGCTGGCAGGTGGAGGGCAGTGATGTTGGCAGGTGGAGGGGCAGTGATGTTACGGGTGGAGGGGCAGTGATGTTAGCTGGGTGCTGGCAGGTGGAAGAGAAATGTTTAGTCCAAATATTTCCATTGCAACGGCTAATGGAAAGAATTGCAGCTGTGGATCTGTTTGGGGGTTACTGGATGTGGTAGCTTGGCTGCTGTTGTTCCTTTTCACCTTTTTGGATTGGCTCTTGCTTCCAAAATGGCCATCTTTTAATTTTATTTTTTTCCTGTCATTTCTGATTTGTTTTGCCTCAATTCTCAGCCTCAGCCGTATAAATCTTTTTACGAGTTTTTGTTGTACTCCACAGCATGACGGAAGCCTGCTGGAGAGGGCCTGAGCTTCTTTCTCCAAGACACCCACTGCGTTGGGGAGCTGCATGAGGGAGGAACCAGTCTTGGTCCTAAATAGTTCCTCAATTTGGTGAATGAAGTCAAAGGCTTCTTGGGAGGGACGACAAAGAGCACCTGCCTTGAAGTCTTTCAAGTCCACTCACAAGCTGTTGTCACCAGAAGGACCCTCATCATGGTGCTCTGTTGCAATTTTGCATTTTTCACAGATGCTGGCAAACTTGATGATTTTGTGGACGATGTAGCCTGCAAGATGGAAGAGAATACATTTCTCAGTTTTTGTGAGGTCAGGTGCTGCTGCTCTGTTCACCGCCATCAGCTGTTCCACTCTGACTGATGGAGTGATTTTTGGCTCCCCTGTGTCCAGGAAGTCTGCCAAAAAGCTACTGTGGTCTTCCTGGTAGCTCCCAGAGCTGATGGTGGTGAGGAACTGCCCCACAGATATGATTCTCAGTGCATGATGGAATTCCACTGGAGTTGGGACAGGATTTTTAGACCTCACATAGCTGAATGTATTTTCAAGGCAGTCTTGTGTGAACCTTGACGTTAACACAAACCTGTGTCCTTGTGTAAGCATCTCCTCTTGTATGGCCAAAATTGATGTTGTTGCCATTATCACCCCTGTTTGAACAGGCTTCCAACCTCCCTTTTGACCTATCTTTATCCCACGAAACAGATGGACGATGTTCTGGAGGAAGGTGATGGCCTTTTGGTACTCCTCCATCTTGAGCCTGCTCAGGGCTGTAATTGGATGGCGAGATGACATCAGATCAAACCAACGATCAACCTGCTCCATGAACCACGCTGTCGTCAGGTATGACAGAGGGCGGTTTTCTTGCTGCACCATGTATTTCAGCCCAGCACTTGTAGCCTTACTGAACACATTTAGAGCAAGACCAACCTTCATCTTATCAAAGTGACTTGGCTCGATGGCTGCAGCTGAAAGATGGGGAGCTATTTTTAAGGCCATCCCTTCCTGAAAGGTCAATAAGTCCTTAATGGGGACCACAGAAACCTCGTTAGAGGGGAGGATCTCTCTGTTAACAACATCCTCAGGAATTATGAAGACCTGCCCACGGACAAGGGCACTTTTTAAATTTGTTACCAGATGTGGGACATCGGGCATGAAATAGAGCTGCCTGTCTGGTTTTGCTGGATGTGGCACCGATGTTTTATTTTGGTCCACCCCAAAGGATTTCCACATGGCTCGGTTAGGGCTACCCATGTCGGTGGTGACATCAAGCACATGTAGCCCTATGGATGCTGCCCTCTGTATTATCTCAATAATGATTGGCCTGTACTCTGCTCCATTGGTAGAATTGCCAGTGTAATGATATGCCACTACTTGCTTCCACCGTGTTGTGTTTCCAGCCAACATAAACACACAAGCATGTGTTGCCACCCCTGTGTGACCTGGTAAAGTCACATCACCGTACAGTTTGCCTGTATTCATGTCTAACTCCACACTTGGTGTGATTGCCATTTCATCCAAGTTCAACACACACTCCCTTTCAAGGTCTGTCAATGTATCTGCCTTCAATTTTAGGAAATCAAAGACCTCTGTCAACACACCAGGCTCAAACTTAACACATTGCATCCTTCTTTGCAGTGTCCTTATTCCTGGAAGGGGAATCTTCAATTCCTGCAGAGTTTTGTAACCCGTTGGTCTGCTCGCAAAGCGAATTTTTAAAGCCTTCTTAATTGTCTCATTGCTCCATTTCATCCCCTTTGTGGTGAGTCTGCCTAATGCCTTCAGTTGGTCTTTTGAAAACGTTTTCTTATATTTCTTGTCCCTAATTTTCATTGTTTTCTTGAGAGCTGCATTTTCCTTCCTGATTTTTCTTAGTGCAGCCTTTGCTTTTTTGGTGATAACTTCTTGGCTCTTTAATTTTCTCTTTAATTGTTGTAATAGATCTGTTTGACTGGCTGCTGGTTCCCTCGTATGCTGACTGGCTGCTGGTTCCCTCGTATGCTGACTGGCTGCTGGCTGAGTGGGTGGTGTCCGCCCTCCCTGTCTCTCCTCACTAGCCATGTCCTCTCTTTCTTCACCCTCACTTTCCTTTCTCTCAGTCTCCTCATCCCTTCTTCCCTCAATCTTTGAGACTAATGTAAGTAGAAGACATGGCACTGTAAATGTTTGAACATTTAAAATATTATACCACTTAAAAATAAGAAATATTACTTTTGTTACTAAGAGTTCATACTTATTATACCTGTGTCACCTTTCACACTATAGCTGTGATCATGAGCTATGGGCTTTGTAGATACAGGTCCCGGGGTGAATCGTGGTGCAGGGGCCCTTCTCTTTTTGACCACAGGGCGATTCACGAAGATGGTGGGTATAGCCTCTGCTCTCAGCCTAGTCTTGCCCTTTTTTGTCTTGACAAACTGGTCTGCATCAAAATGTGCCTGCGGAGTGACTTGAGGTTACTTCACACACAGAACAACTGTGTCTGAATCTTGTCTGCCCACATACATATTCCATAGTGGTTGAATACACAGTATTAGGAAACACTTTATACTTACTGGACATGTTATACTCATTACATACTGTATATAAAATATGACCAAGAATGTGAGACAACTTTATAGAAATTCATATCACATCTGTTACTGATGCCATTTGTCATACTTTATTAAATTCACAAATAATAAAGTTCCATAACTTCAGTTGGGAACAAAGACCACACCTTATCTCCCCAAGGCAATTTCCCATCCAATAGGTGTGCTATATAGGTGTGTATAACCCTTTCTCCTGTCTGTTTATCCCTCTTTCAGCACAAGAACCAGAGGGGGATTCAATGGAGCCTGAATACCTGCACTGAGACCCTCACCCTGCACCCTGAGTCTCAACTCTCAGTGTTTTTCAAGCCTTTCCCTGTTTTTTTGTATTAAACAAAACATTAAGCTTTCCCAATGGTGTGGTTTTCGTTTTGTGAAAAAGTGCAAATGCAGTGTTTGTATATAATTACCTCACATATTTTGTTGCTGTTGGTCGTGAAATTGCTCCTGCTGACTTGAGCCAGCCATTTTTTCCTCCGCTCTGTGTCAGTGGGGAAGCCGTACATTCGTACTCCTTTCTCTGAGCGATTGGAGCATCCCCAGGCAGCACAGCAAACCATGGTGGCGACTAGGAGGCAGCACAGCAAACCAGGACAACACGGAGGAAAAGGCACAGACAAACTGCATGATATGCTATTCAATGTTTATTGAATTCCATGTATTTGCAATGGATGTTCCTAAAACAACACATTTATCATCATCATCATGCTGCTGCTGCTAGTCCTTTGATAGTCACCTGTCGGTCTCCTGTCCTTTCTGAAAGCCATAAAGATGACATTAGTCATTTAGATAACTTGTGTCCTCAATTACCATGGGATTACTGAAACTACCATGAATTTAAGAAAATGGTAGACATTAATCTAATCTCAATTTTAAAGCATTACTTTAGATCCCCTCCCTCTAAATATATCAATAAACATTAGAAAGAGATGCTCCTGACTACCATACAAGTTTAAGAAGATAATATTGGTTTTAAAGAATTCAAAGCTATAAATAAACAGCAACAGGCTCTTTAACCAAGGCACTGTTAGCCTACCATGTAAACTAGTTGTTCACACTAATCCTAATATTATCACTTAATATTAGCAAATTCTATTTTATTTTTTAAAACATATTGATGTAAATACATACACATATCGATTTGTTGTATAAATATTGCAAATCAAAACCTTTATTCACTAATAATTACCAAAAATCGTAGTTCTATCTCCTGTTATCAGTGCATTCACATTGCCCGCCATGAACTTCCGGGGAACGATCCTCGTCTACATGAACCACGTGACGATAACCGTTTTTGGACTTCCGTTGTCGTAACTCTTCTATTATACGGCTCTGGTCTAGCCCAGGGGTGCCCAACCAGTCGATCGCGAGATGTGTCTAAAAATAAAACAACAATATTCTGTTTTATCGTTAATGTCCTGTAACATAATCTTCCTGTGCCAGAATAATGCACTTGAACGCATCAAAGCTTTGTGATTGGCCGGCGTCACCGCTGTGTCGGGGCGTGGCTGAGGGTCTTCAGTACAGGTGGCAATATTGTCACCTGCCTGCGCTCATCTCTGAAACCAGACCATGTAAACAGCCTGGTGTTTCTTGCAAAAAATCTTTAAGAGATGACATGAGCAGCCCTACCAGCATTTGCCATGGTGGCCTAAACATTTTTATTTGGTCTTAAATTGTAGTTCAACATTTATTTCCTGTTACTTCTGGACCATGACGGTTGGCCAGCCTTCAACGTTTAACTGAGTGGAATATGTTGAATATGTTTTACCAAAATGTTGGCTATATGTTAAGGAGTTTTCAGTAGGTTGTGACAGTTTGCAACATGTTTGATTTAATTTATTTTGGTCTAATTTATTTTTATTTATCATATTAATAATATATGTTTAGTATGGTTTTGGAAGTGCGCTCCAACATATTTGTTGATCTTGTTTATTGGTAAAATATTATTTGTTTTAAAGTTCAATAAATGGTCAATGAATAATCGTCAAAATAATCGTGATATCAATTATTGACCCAAATAATCGTGATTATGATTTTTGCCATAATCGCACAGCCCTACTTTGAGCCCTTTTCATGTTTACTGTATCTGTCTGAATATATTTAGCACATTTCTGCACAAACCTCCACTTCAAAATATAATACACCGCAGTTTGTCATGTCATATATTACTATACTATGTTTGATAGTTTCTTTCGCATATTTAAATATGGTGTAAATACTTGTCCTTATTCTATTTTAATGCTAAATATAGCCTATGTATATTTTTTATATTTTCGTTTTATAATGGTTGTATTTTTTAACTACTCTTACAACTTAGTTTCTTGTGTTGTTTATGTTTGCACCACCATATGCCAAAACAAAGTCCTTGTATGTGTAAAGGTAACTGGCAATAAAGTGGATTCTGAATCCTCACTTGTTACTTTCGGTCTGACAGCACCACTCTCTGAGCCTCTCTGGCTTTCACGCTGAATCCATCAGCGGGAAAACATAATAAACAAATGGCCAGGATATGGGGGAAGAGATCAACAGTGATGATACGAAAAAACCCATTCTGGTTTATTGGATAAGGTCTTAAGTGCACCTCTTTGCCTGCCAGACTTTTACCTTTTGACATCTCTGATCAGTGTTTCCTGTTACTGTTCATGAGTCATAACAGCAACTGGCAAGGCTTTTACTGCAAAGCATGCTGAGCCAATTAGAGATCAGTCTCTTCATTGCTCAATACAACTTTTATAACTCTTGACACTGGGCATCAGCCAGGGTTTGAGGAAGGATTTTGTCCAGAGGTATACATGCTTCCTTTTTGTCCCGTGGAGAGAATGGACACATCATGCTCAAACAGAGAGAGATGCTAAAGTAACACCAACAAAGGCTGAAGTCGAATAGTCCATTTAGCTTAGGAACCTTCCTAACGGAGTGAAATGACCCGGAAGTCCGTCAGTGGCAGCCATGATAAGTGCCGTTCGAATTCTCTAGATGATAGGAAAGGAGGTTTCAAACTTCCTTTATAACCTCCTTTAGCCTAGGAACCACTGGACCTCCCTTGACGAAAGGAGAGGAGAAAATGCTGCCCCACAATGCCTTGCGGCCGCAGCATTTGCCGTCACACAACAGTCGGCCGTGCACGGAAACAACAGATTATGACCGAGAAATTATATCATGAAAGTTACGGTGCTTATTAAGCATTTTAAACGTATATGGTAAGTTGCCAAAGTGCTTTGTTTTGAACTTTCATCAGTATTATAATATTATTATCAAAGAGAAATATGAACGTTAGTTTTGACTGAATTGATCAAATAAAGTCAACATCTCACAGTCTTTACTGAGCTGTGTGGGGTTTGTTCAACTTTTAAAAGATGTTTGAATGGTGATATACACAGTGATAGATGTTAAGGACTAACGTTTATAATAAATACATTTGTATTTATTTTAAGATATTTTAATAGTTCATACAATCATACGTATTGGGATCATTTGTATTAATGTGGACCGGAGGGAGAGGGTGACGAGCATAAGTTTCACTTAACTTTTTTATTTCAATTCCAACTTTGGTCATGAAGAATATGTTTCTCTGTTGTCCACGTTCATAAAGCATAAAGCAACAGCATCAGAGCACGGTGCAGAGTCTCCAGATGAGTCCCTCGTTCTTATTAAACATCCATGTTGTAGTCCGCTGTATAGAAAACTGTAGTTTCCATAGTTTCCACACATCAGCAGACGCACATTTATGACGTCCGCTGTCGCATCATAAATACGTCGGATAGTGAAAGTGCATTCGGATTCTCTAAAGTACCGCAGTCTCTTCTCCTAAATCCTTTTGAATTCTCCTATCCACTATCCCTTAACCCCGTGACGTTTCACTCAGAGGTCAAGGAATAGACGATAGGGTTAGAATTTAGGAGCTGATTTTTGGATTATCGGAACGCAACCAAAGCCTCTTTGAGACCACTTGCTATCCCCTGTCTATTCACTAAGATCAGCAAAGTACCTTCACAACATTTTGAGAAAGCGAACTTGTGAAAATCTTAAAAAGTAGCTTATTTTATAAATGTAGCTGCCACGCCTTTCCAGGTCACACAAATACAAATGTAGGTTAGTTGATTTATATAGCACATGTCAGACACCAACAAATCAAAGTGCTTTACATATGGCAATAACCAATAACACATAAAACAATTACAAACTAAATAAGCTGAACAAAAAGACCATTCATAAAAGAGATGTTTAAAATAAACATTGTTAATACACATAATGCTGCAAGAAGTGCAATGTTAAAAGACCTCTTGAAAAGCAGCATTAACCCTCCTGTTGTGTTCGGGTCAAATCTTTCATCAATCATAACTTTTTTGTTTTACATTCGATTGCATTGTTTATGATATCCTTCACAGAGTAGACATTTGAACATATGAAATTGCTGATCACCACTTTCATTGAATTTTGGATGATTTAGTCAACTTTGTAACACCATGGTGTTCCCGGTCAAAAATGACCGCCATAAAGAAAAGGAAATAGTAACCATCCGGATCAGATAAAACACACACACACACACACACACACACACACACACACACACACACACACCACACACACACACACACACACACACACACACACACACACACACACACACACACACACACACACACACACACGCACACACACACACACATGCACACACACACACACACACACACACACACACACACCACACACACACACACACACACACACACATACTCTAGATGTGTCCCCCCCCTTATGTGCCCAATCCCCCCATGTGAATCACACCTGACACACACACGCACACACACACACACACACGCGCGCACGCACACATACTCTAGATGTATCCCCCCCCTTATGTGCCCAATCCCCCCATGTGAATCACACCTGACACACACACACACACACACACACACACACACACACACACACACACACACACACACACACAGCACATTTCCTGCTCTTATGTGCCCATCCCCCCACATGGATCACACCTGGCACACGCAATACATGTTCAGTGTCTGTTCTTTGTATATTTACTGCAGTGTTTCATGTGTACCAGTAGTCTGATACAATGTTTACAGTTTGAAAGGGTGTTAAATGAAATGTGGTGCTGATTAATGGTTTTTGTGTTAATGTAATAGCAGTTAAAACAGGACCGCTCAAATTTGACCGCAAACACCAAAGTAAGGGGGGGGGGGAACGAAGACAATAGGAGGGTTAAAGAGTCATTACCATGTTGGTCTCCTGATACATAAACAAACCTTCCTCAGATTGCTTTCCTATCTAAAGGAAGAGGAAAGGAAGACAATGATGGCCAAGCAAACACAAACAAGGGATGAGAAGCAGCAAGAAATCACAAAGAGCAATTAGATATAAACAGGAAGGAAAGAAATATGATTGTTGGTGAATAACACAAATACTAAAGATAGGGAAGGTAAACAAAGGGTCAGAGGGAGGCGGAGAGTACGCAGTGAAAGAGAAGAAGGGCGGATTTAAATTCAGCAGAGCAATACATGTTCAGTGGAAGACAAAATAATGGAGCCAGAGAAAGTGGAGGAGGATGACTGGCACTGTGGGGAGATAATGGGGGAGAGAGGAGAGGTGAGTGACAGGAGGACAGGTGTCACCGAGTTCATCTTCCTACCTTCCTCAGAAAGTGACAGATACACACACACACACACACACACACACACACACACACACACACACACACACACACACACACAGTGATTCAGTCAAGTGGGAAACAGTGAGAGTTAAAACACAAACAGCCTATTTCGCTCACAGACAGATTTATAAACTAATTATAAAGGTGACTCAAAAACGTTTAGTCAACGTCAATTATTTTAATTTGAAGGAAGCTCTGGGATTGAACATCGGAAATGCAGGTATTATAAATAGTTCCCATTGCAAATAAATAAAAGTATCCGTAGATGCAGTTTGTTTGCTTAGCTTTCATAAACCAGAGCTTTTGCAGATAACTGATCACATAACAAAGAAAGTTAAAATCTACATTCACTGTGATAGATGATCTTCTAAGCCTTTTTTAATTAATCTCTAAGTTAATAAGGTTTTCTGAAGGGCTGAAATGAATCCAATATCTTGAAACAAATTGCTGCCTGGAAGGGATGACATCTATCTTTAGACACATTAATTACACATCACACACAACAGCATGTAATTAATGATTTTAAACATACAAATCCGCCGGTATGGACCTTTATTTGAACAGTTTGTACAATAAATACAACTCATTGAGTGTCTGGCACTGTCTCATCCCATTGTTCCTTGTGTTGTTGTTGTTTTTTCTTGGTCTAAATCAGCATCTCTAATTAGAAGGGGGATTAGATGGCGGGGATAATGTGTTATCACCAGCTTCTGTCTGCCCGGGCCTTTATTAGCTCATCATCATGGATCATGGAAGAGTGGGGAGACAGATCTAAGTATGGATGGATTAACACTGCCCCTCAGAAACCGTGGAGATTAAGCCGGGTACAGCTAATTCCGTCACAAAGAATTATTATGAAAGCACTTACGATTCTTAAACAGTAACCATCAGAACATAAAGTTCGACGGCTCAGAGGTCTATGACGTTTGCGTGGAGGAGGATTTGGAACATGGTAGGCTGCGCGTGATCGGCGCTGCATTGGAAATCATTTTCACATCCTTGTGTCATGACAAAATAAGTGGCCTGTGTGGACAGGAAGTGTGACTCACTGCCGGCACCGTGACTTGCCCCTGACAGCTTTTTTGGCATCGCTTTTTATCCAACGTCTCATGTTCAATCACAGGTTTCATACAGGGGTTTAATCATTATGAAACATTCAGTTTCTTGGCCACACGCCTAAGCGAACACTGAGACATGGATGTGTGTGTGAGTGTGTGTGTGTGGTGTTCCGCCTCTTCCTCGGTGCATGTTTGTGCCATCGTGCTGCAATTCTGCCATCTGTCCTAGCTGAGAATCAGGTGCTGAATGCTTTGTGACTTGGCTTCCAGCTAATTCCTTGTTCCTTATCCTCATTCCCTCTCTGAGGCTAGTTTATGCCGCAACGAGCCCAATTGAAATTACAAGGACACTGGCACTAAGCTGCACAGGTCCAATTTGCATCCTGAAACTTCTAATGTTACTACTGAACCAAAACTACAATCTTTTATATTCCATTTTCTTCTCTTTCCTTGAGAAACGAGACAACCAATTAAGGAACACGTAATTAATGTAAGGTGGTGCTAATTGAGGACCCAAACAGCTGTTCTGCTAATGAAGAATGAACACAATAATATCAGTATTAAGCTGAAATCGTAAAAGTGCTTGCTTGATGCCAAATATACAGTATTTTTCCTTTTGTGTCCTATCCAATTCTACACGGGACACTTTCAGTGTTATCGCAGCACAACATCATTAATAATGCACCGACTGGGAGAACCATGTGGGCCGCAGAACAACATCTATGTTCACGTCAAAGCAAATACACTGATTTGTCTTTTATTTACAGCAGAAAATGGCAAACCGAGAAGCCATTATAAGCCTCCGTCGTTTTGTTTGCATACTGCAGCGGCTCTCGCAGGGATATGCGAGATGATAAATAACCCAAACTAAAACCCTCCGCAGATGAAACGCACAGAGAATACAGATATTGACAACAATATGTAGACTGTCTTGTCTTTTTACAAGCATGTATCTTCATTGCAGATCCATGGTTCTCGCAGTGAATCACACCCCCACAGAACGCTGCTCAGTTAGTTACTGCCACCTACATATTAGACCCTGCTGGAGTTTATGGCTCCTGCAGCCGGTTGTCGTGTTGCACAGCAGCTCAGCTGTTCAATGCACTCTGTAATGAGTGATACCCCACCTCTCTGCACTGATCTATCGTTATATATGACATCACCCGGCCCACTCCCATTCCCCCCAGATCCAATTTCCTTCCTATGTAACCCCAGGGTATCTGACAGCCGTGCAAGCAACTCCCATAGTCCTGTGCAAATCATTCCGCCCCCTCAGTTGTGCCATTGACTTTGGCGTTAATGAGTAAATGCCTGCAGATTGCATCAGGTGCTGTGGACATTATCCAGGAGAAATAGTCATTTGGAGAAAATGGAGAAAAGATGGAAAGGGATATGAGGGAGAAATGAAACAACACACCAAAGATAGCTTTTCTACGCACAGGTCACACACACGTGTACAATTGAATATTTCCATGTTTACACACAAAACAGAATATTTTGTAAAACTCACTTGAGCACACAAGAAGTAGCCTTATCAGCCTTTTTGACTATATATTTTTTTAATGAATACAACCACTACGCACATATATCGCCACATATCCAAGGTCTACATTGATTTAGACATTAATGGCAAATATGTTTACATTAAAAAGGATATTCAGCTTATGAATATCTGATCATTTCACTTTTTATCAGAGAACTTCAGTTTTTTTAATCAGGGCTTAAAGCTTTGACACATTAACGAATGGTGACATACAGTAGATTTTTCACGACAATTATACTTACTTTATCTCAGTTTCTCTGAAGGCAGCATATCTCGAATCCTATATTAAAAAGATTGAGGTTTATTAGATTTGCATTGAAGAAGATTGAATCTGCGGCGGAATTGATGAAGCAAAAACTTTTGCATTTGCCATAAATAAAGAAAGCATTATCCAAAAGATGGCAATGCTTGAGGTGTTTTCTGCACATTTTGAAGTTTTCCAAAAACTGGCAAAAACAAGGTTATAGTGAGCTGCACTCTCTCGACTGTTTTTTGTTCACACAAGTAGTTTTTTGCAAGGGTGTTTTTTTAAAGAAATAGTTTGACAATTTGAAAAGTAAAAAAAAGTATGTCTGCGATGCAATACACGTCTTACATTAAAGGTCCCATGTCATGCTTTTCTGGTTGTTACCTGTCCCCTTGTGTGTTATGAAGGTTTTTCTGCATGTAAACGGTCTGCAGAGTCACAACCCTCAAAGTAAACCCTGTAGTGAGTAAAACTCTAACACAGAAAATACCTGTCTATGCTGCCCCAGAACGCCTCGTTGGAGATTTTCTTTTTCCATTGTTTACTTCCTGGGTACTCTGACGTGGGGATACCCAGAGGCCACACCCTCTGCCAGCCTTTCACGAAACAAAGCTTCCCATTACCTTTCAGCGATTCATGCCGGATATGCACAGCGTAGGGCACTGAAGAACGATGCTGTTCCTACTTTGTTTGAACCAGCGGGAGATTCGGGCACACAACCTGTAAGTATTCATTGTTGTTTGTGTATTTATGATGTTTAAAACAAACAAGGTATCTACCACGACTGTTTAAATGGGTAAACGTTTTTCGGGCTGCTAAATTGGGATCGCGGAGAAATGCTCTCCGCAGCAGACCCATTCTCACAGCGTTATAAACCTTTTTCTTACTCAATATCATCCATCCATCCATCTTCTCCCGCTTATCCGTGGTCGGGTCGCGGGGGTAGCAGTTCCAGCAGAGAGCCCCAAACTTTCTTTTCCCTGGCGACATCAACCAGCTCTGACTGGGGGATCCCAAGGCACTCCCAGGCCAGCGAAGAGATATAATCCCTCCACCTGGTCCTAGGTCTACCCCTTGGTCTCTTCCCAGCTGGACGTGCCTGGAACACCTCCCTAGGGAGGCGCCCAGGTGGCATCCTAACTAGGTGCCCGAACCACCTCAACTGGCTCCTTTCGACGCGAAGGAGGAGCGGCTCAACTCCGAGTCCCTCCCTGATGACCGAACTTCTCACCTTATCCCTAAGGGAGACACCAGCCACCCTGCGGAGAAAACCCATCTCGGCCGCTTGTATCCGCAATCTCGTTCTTTCGGTCATGACCCATCCTTCATGACCATAGGTGAGGGTAGGAACGAAAATGGCCCGGTAGACAGAGAGCTTTGCCTTCTGGCTCAGCTCTCTTTTCGTCACAACGGTGCGGTAAAGCGACTGCAGTACCGCTCCCGCTGCTCCGATTCTCCGGCCCATCTCACGCTCCATTGTTCCCTCACTCGAGAACAAGACCCCGAGATACTTGAACTCCTTCACTTGGGGTAAGGACTCATTCCCTACTTGGAGTGGACAGTCCATCGGTTTCCTGCTGAGAACCATGGCCTCAGATTTGGAGGTGCTGATCCTCATCCCAGCCGCTTCACACTCGGTTGCGAACCGATCCAGTGAGTGCTGAAGGTCGCAGACCGATGAAGCCATTATAACCACATCATCTGCAAAAAGCAGTGGTGCAATCCTTAGTCCACCGAACTGCAGACCCCCTCCCCCACGACTACGCCTCAAAATCCGATCCATGTATATTACAAACAGGATTGGTGACAAAGCGCAGCCCTGGCGGAGGCCAACCCTCACCGGAAATGGGTCCGACTTACTGCCGAGGACCCGGACACAGCTCTCGCTTTGGGAGTACAGAGATTGGATGGCCCTGAGTAGAGACCCCCTCACCCCATACTCCCGCAGCACCTCCCACAGTAACTCCCTGGGAACTCGGTCATACGCCTTCTCCAAGTCTACAAAACACATGTAGACCGGATAAGCGTACTCCCAGGCCCCCTCCAGGATCCTTGCGAGAGTAAAAAGCTGATCCGTCGTTCCACGATCAGGACGGAATCCGCATTGTTCCTCCTCAATCTGAGGTTCGACAATCGGCCTGACCCTCCTTTCGAGTACCTTAGAGTAAACTTTCCCGGGGAGGCTGAGTAGTGTGATGTCTCTGTAATTGGCACACACCCTCTGATCCCCCTTTTTAAAAAGGGGAACCACCAACCCGGTCTGCCACTCCTTCGGTACTGTTTCCGACTTCCACGCAACGTTGATGAGACGTGTCAACCATGACAGTCCCTCAACACCCAGAGCCTTCAGCATTTCCGGGCGGATCTCATCCACCCCCGGGGCTTTGCCACTGTGGAGTTGTACTCAATATCAAGCCACACTTATTGTTTTTACTTCGGCTGTGAGTGTTTGTGTGTGCTCAGGATGAGTTTCGCTTGTTCTAGCTGTATCGCCGACATGGAAGCCTGTCTGCTCACGAGCAGCAACGACCTCTCAACGTCGCGACCAATCAGAGCACACAGGGAGGGGGGGGGGGGCAGGAGCTCCAACAAGCCGTTTAGGACAGAGAGTGAATACACATACTATACAGAGATGCTGTATGAGAAACCAATGTGAGTTTGGGCAATTGCACAGTATAAATCTATTCTAGTAGACCTCAACAATGGAATTATGATCAGTAGAAATGGCCATGACATGTGACCTTTAAGCAAAAACAATTCTTTAGAACCCAAAACGTCCTCAAAAGACTGGCTGAGATTGAGGTACTCACCAGTACTGCTTTACATGTACATGCATGCAAAAAGGCAATACATGTTCTCATTTTACTGAGCACATTTCACACATAGATGTTCTGCAATCCTTCCACAAGTCTTGCAACTCTCCTGCTCCTTTGACAGTTGATGCAAAGCTGGACGCTTTGCTGAGTCCGGCGCTCATAATAGACCACTGTGATTTCTGAGAGCCCGGCGTAAAAAAATTCCCACGGTCACGGCCTTCACTTTCGGAGCTCAAACCGGGTTTAATTCCGTCCCGTCTGCTAGCAGCCTCTGCAGGAGACATGGCATCCCATAATGATCCCTCCCGACTGCTGCAGGGTTTCACTCTCCTCATAACTAATACCTCTGCTGAAGATGGACTCAGGATGCAAAGAGGCCTGACAGCTGTGAATAAACATGCCAAGCTATGTGTCCAGACTGTTTGCAAAACCCAGAAACAAGCAATTCTTAGACAGGTGGAATCCCACAAATGGTCCTCAGATGCCCTACATCACATTATATCCTCAATAGAACTGCTTACCCTTAGCTTGCATAATGGCCCTTTAGATATTATCTAGCTTATTTTGCATCTCTATTAAATGCACTGGAATGATGCCTGTGTTTTGAAGTGGTTAGTGAGATATCACAGCCGGCTGTCAGAGCTGTTTCTTCGGTGCAGGCACTGAGCAGCATCTCCATGTCAGACAGGCACGGCTGCACCTTCTCTGAAAAAACACCTGATCTGAACGCTTAGTCACAACAACAAATGGTAAGGAGGAGTTTAGAGGCGTGGAGAAGCGTCTGGATTTTGGTGCAACTTTATGACTAACGAGTCGCCAACTGGATTCCTAATTTAGTTTTGCAAAAGCATATGCTTGTGAGACTTTTATCCTTTTATCTCATAAAGAATTGACACTCCAACAACTCGAAGAAGTGCATGTGTGTGTATTTGCAATAATGCAGAAATCTATCTTCTTGATTTATATTTTAGAATATCTTTTTACCAAGACCTGAAATGATAGATATTCATATCTGTGCGAGCAAGTGAGTCAGAGAGAGAGAAATAAATTGAGAAAGGCAATTATTTGTGAAAAGAAGACATGCCTTAATGAATAAAGCAGGATTCAGAGGGTTGTAGATTCAGGTAGATTTAATAGAACAGAAGGAGATGGAACTGGAAGAAAAATGAACATGGAAAAAGAAAATCAATTTAGCACAAAAAAGAATCTGAAGCTGATTTCTGAGGTGCTTTTATCTTATTTCTCTCTAAACTCAGTAGATTGATATTATCTGGTATCTGACAGCTAATGGAAAAATGTGCCCTACCTCAAAGAGTGTTTCTTATCACCGTTAATACCTGTAAAGAGTTTAACTCAAACACTGTCTGTTGTAGGTGTGCCTTACCTCCTTAAATTCATAAATGAAACAGCTTGTCCCAGCATAATGTTTCCTTTATTAATGTAATGCGTCATGTTGTACAGCATGTGTGCTTCTGCTTTGGGCCATAATGTCTTTTTTTAAAACAGCTGTTGACTGTGTTCTTTGTATACTTGAGCCAATGTTGTTGTTGGACGCCTGATATTTGTTTTTCCCGTCAATTACTGAGTACATTTACATGACATGACACTCCCTGAGCCACAAGGCCAGACTAACCTGCTGGCGGATTACATTTGAGTTAAGATTGTGTAAAGATCTACTAATGCACACAAAACTGAAATATGCACCAAAAGCAAAGTCTACTGTGACACTCTACAATCCTCTTTAAGACCGAGTCTCAATGGACATCATCTGGCGTCACCAACAATCAATGTTTGTGTCTCTAGAATCAGCAGGACTGCAAGTATGTTATCAGTGGGGGGTTTGGTTCTTCAAAGATGGAGGCGGTTGTGATTTGTAGGGACACAGAATCTCAGGGTGCAGGAGGAGGCAGATCATTTCAGGACCTGAGAATTGTATCTCTTTGCAGAAGATGTGTTTCTTCTGGCTCCATCGACCTGTGACCTCCAGGAACAGTTTGTGAGGTGTTTGGGGTTGGAGTCAGCAGCTCTGAGGCAATAATACGACTTTTGATTGGGAGTACGTTTGTTGCCCTTAACAAGGGTGAGATGGGGCATGAGATCGACAGGTTGATTGGTGTATTTCCATTGGAAATGCCTGAATGTTGTGGTGAGGGGTGATCCTGAAGGAAAATCTGAAGGTACCACTTCTTGTTCTACTTGAGTCTCACCCTTGGTCTCCTTTGGGTGGTGCGCCTTAGAGACAGGGTAAAGAGGTCAGACTTCCAAGGGGAACTGGAAGAAGGAACGCTCCTCTTTTTCATTGACATCAATTGTCTACTGGACTACCTTTCTTTAGAGGTGCAGAGGTTTTCCACACATGTCCAACTGCAATGAAGCCCTGGCATCTGGCTTGAGGATATCTTGGTTTCCCTCAGGAGGAGCTGGAGAACGTAGCTAGCTAGTCAGACATCTTCCTGTTTAACCTGCTCCCTCGTTGACCTTGATAAAGTGGATGAATGGACTCAAACATGCAATAAGGACCAGTAGAGACACGATTTATTTGTATATATTGATTGTTGTGTTTTTATTTAGGTTAATGTGTGCACATGTAAAAATGTGTCTTTGACTGTGTATATATATACATATTTGCACACATATTTTTATGTTTTATATACATTGGTTTTCTATTCAGGATTGTGGGAAACAGTATTTCGATCTCTCTGTCTGTACACACAAACTGGAAGATTGACAATAAAGTTGACTTTGACTTATTTTGATGCAGTAGCTACAGAAGACCAGAATATACCCATGCAAGACACATTTCATTTTCGATGCTGATCGTCGGCATTGATAGACACACTAATATGCGTCTACTAATTGGCACGCTTGCTATGTTCTTATGTTCTTTTTCCCACCTTTTGAAAAAGATTATTCTTCTCTAGCGGTTCTCAGAAGCCTCGAGGGGAACAGGAATCACAAACTGAGTAGATTTCCGAGGTGGTTGAGGTAAAGTGGTTGCACCTTTAGAAGCACCCTACAAACACTCATCACAGAGGTGTCACAGATAGATGCTAACTAACACTGTAAGAATACCTGAGGGTGGATTATTCCTTAACAACCTCATTCATCCTGATCCCTGCCTCGGCGCCATTAAAGATGCATCAGCCAAGTGATTTGATCCAGCTCAGATTTGATGATGAAACATCTTTGTTGTACTTCTAGCAGCGTGCGCTTGGCATTTCCTGATCCAGCTGTCATTCTATGTAATGGTTTGTGACACCTTGCACAGACAAAAGTAATGCGGAGTCAGCCCTGAGACAGAATCAATTTGACTTAATCAGGGGGGGTCAGAGACATGCTGCTGGAGAACTACAGGTAGAAAGGAGACCATTGAGTTCCAACATTTTAGACTAAAGAGAGCTTGTATTTTTGTTGAGGACCATTTACAGCTTATTTTAATATTTGTCATATTGTAGGAAATATTTTGAGTTTAATAGATTCACTCTTGGATGGCGACACTGTGAGACAAGTAGTGAAGATGATTGGGAGTAAGAGGGATAACGGTCCGAGATGTAGGGCACTTCACGGGGTGTGTGTGTGTGTGTGTGTGTGTGTGTGTGTGTGTGTGTGTGTGTGTGTGTGTGTGTGTGTGTGTGTGTGTGTGTGTGTGTGTGTGTGTGTGTGTGTGTGTGTGTGTGTGTGTGTGTGTGTGTGTGTGTGTGTGTGTGTGTGTGTGTGTGTGTGTGCCTGCTGGTACCAGGGGAGTCGCCTGGTGACAGCAGTGAGCAGTGTCAACCTAATAGCATTAAATTAGTTATTCTCCACATCTCTGGACAGAGAGAGCAACTTTATTTATACAGCACATCTCAGCACCAAGGCCATTCGCAGAACTTTCCATAAGATATTGACACCATTGAGACAAAGTGCAAGAGAAACACATTATAAAAAGCATTACAACTGTCTTTAAGAATAGAAAATAAAAACAAGCTAACATAAAATAAGACAGGTATAAATTACAAGATTGAAAGTTACAGTGTAGTCCAATCTAATACATGGAGAAAAAGAACAGTGACTTAATGTATTTGAAATATATTTTGGTGTTTTTCACCATGCCCATGAGTGATGGTTTGCCAGTTTCACAAGTTATAGGCCTTTTTCAGGTATTTTTGACATATCGCAGCATGAAAAGCAAAGATACAATTAATAATGGCCAGGTCACACCAGAATTTTAGATAAACATAAATGTATGATATTTGGTCAATTTGAATGTTTTAGGAACAGGCATATGCATGTGGATCACACATGATAAAGCATAATCATACATATATGTTGAGATAGAGGTGTTCATTTAACTGAACTATTTCTATATACTATATTAAGTTAATAATAGACCAATGGATAAAGAAAAAAATAGAAAGGAATGAAGACAAAACTAAATTATTCACAAGGTTGTAGGCTTCTTTTTTTGGAGGGAGAATTCATTCCGAAAAAGGATGTGAAATTGCTGCGAGCGATATAACCTCATTATAATTAAATGTTTCTCATAGGACTGGTTAGAGATCTGTCTTGCTTAGCAGGCTGCAAAAATAGTTCCCTGCAGGCCAGAGACGCCTCCCTGGTTCGACTCTCCTTGGCATCAGAGTCTCCACTTGAAGTTTAATCAGAGGAAGCTTTTTGACCTGATGGGGAGGTGTTGATGTTGAAATGACAGTGATGAATTACCTCCATGTGCTGTGACCTCAGGTGGTACATTCGCACTTCCATAATTTAATATTCCCTTTTTTGAAATTCTATCTTTTTTGGCAGGATGCAGCGAAGGTGGATGATTCCAGGGGACTCTAATCAATACAAAATCAAATTTTGGAGAGCAGGCTCCCTGGTGCTCTCAAAATGTAAACAGCAACAAAAATAAGGTATTAGAAGTCATTACAAGGGCTCAGGGGCAACAAACAAGAACAATATAGAAAGGGCAAACTTCAGACACACACTGCATTATAGAAACAGGATTACAAATCATTTAAAAAGCCATTTGAATGACACAGAGTGAAGTATCTCAGGCAGTGAATGTGGTCAAGGACAGTCCAAGGAGCCAACCAGTGGCTATTTTAGTGGCTATTAAGGTCAGTGTCTCAGTCTGCTGCAGAGAGCTGCAGGGAAGGGCCTTGGACTCCTGTTTGTAGACCATAAAACAAAATACGTCACATTATAATATATAAAGCCAGCGTTTGTAATCAGTATGCAGAGGTATGCATGTACAAGTCTTTCTATGCTAATTCATGCATATGTTTTAGAGGCTGAATTTGCATTGGCAAATGACCGAGCCTGGAATCTATTTTGCCATTTCACAATGATTTAATGGCAAATAAAAGCACAGGAGAGGACGGCGGGACCCTGCTGCCGATAGCTTTTGCCTTGAAATTATGTTATCACCTGATTCTGTTAGGCATAAGCTGAACGAGAGCTGAGAGATGTGGTCTCTCAGAACTGATGACTGAATCAAACTGACATATATTCATAATAATATCTTGTCACATTTTTTAAAAGGGCTAACAATTCAAAAAATACTATTTTGACTTGAATCTATTGCACAATGCATTAGAGTTTGAGCAAACTCATAACTAAGACCATGTGTATAGTTCATTTCTTAAAGTAATGTCTAATTCATATTCTGCTTAAACTAAGTAAATATAACCATTATTCAATACTGATTGGTCTAATACATTGCAGATCATTATGCACAATTAAGATTTAAAATAATAGATCCATAATGAGTCCAACTTGTTTTTATTGTTCCTACAAACTTTGGCTTAATCCTTGAGCTGCATCACAGCACCGTGCACTCATTCCATGAGGAACAATTTTGCAAGGTTGAAGCTGTCCATGTGGGCTTTCCACCTCTAAAATCCATTAAAGTGGCATCAATCAGTGTCCACACCTAACATTACTCAAGTTGTCTATCATTCCAGTTGGGTATATTCCTAAGGACTAATTGGCTTCAGCTATAGTCTAACGTAAGTAAGGCAATCTTTATCTAAAAAAATACAGCAAAAAGAGCCTTTTGAAAACATTAGCATTAGCAGCTGACATGAGTAGCTAATGGATGCTAACAGTGCTTTTTCATTTGAGTAGGAATAAATTACATTTAAATGTGTAAATAATAAGAATATTAATAATAGGTTTGCCAAACTACAATGTTGGGTGCCCACTAGCGAGAGTAGCAATGTCTAATCAACTAAAGAGCGAATTGCGCACAGCCTTAGCTAGCGCAAGTTATTTTGTTGTGTTGCTTCCCAGTGCTCTCCGGTAGGCAGTGATCTGTCTGCCTGGAGCTTTGTGTGACAGTTAAGAACGGATAGCTGTTATTCGCTGCTGTTGACAGTGTGGGAGCAATAACGAGTTTGCAGTCTTGATTCAGACTATTGAGCCTCTGTGTTATTATTTTATCACCTTCATAAGTATGGACAGAACTCGAGGGCTCACCCTCGCCTCCTTTGTGTGCCATAAATGAAGCCTTCATTTTCTAGGGAGGCTTATAGGAACCAATCTAAATCTCAATGTTGTCATTATTCTAAAGCTATTACATTGTGCAATCACCATTTACTTTATAATAAGTTAATGCAAATAACAACTGCCCATGTCATAAACTTATCATCAGCAAAGATGTGTGAGGAGAGGAGAAAATGTGGAAGAACCACAACAACACTCAGAGAAATATCATAACAAATGGTTTGTTGACAGCTAACAGAACTTTCCAACTCTCCAAGAATTCCTCAATTGAACCTGAGAGCAAACAATATTGTTTGTGTGTGTTCATCGACCTAGTAAGACCTCTTCAGTATATTACTTTTTCTTTTTGTCTCCAAATGTCAAACCATAAAATACCTCCATCTCCTCTTTCCACTCCACAAGCAAACCTTGCTCTGTGATCACGGGGATTGCAACTCAATATCATGATCCAAGTTCATGTCCTTCAAGCATTATCAGCAGGCAAGTACTGTCTCTTCTGCCCAGATAAATGAAGACGTGCTGTGCTGGTGTAAAAAGTTATGCGAGTTTGCCTGTTGACTTGTAAATGCTTTGTTCTTATGTGGTTTTATTAGAAAGAGGTAATTTAAAAATCCTGAAAAACAATTTCCTCAATGTTCTTCTTTCTGTCAAAGAGGATTTTTACCTTCGTTTGCCTTTTTTTACCTCGCTGGTTTAAAGAATCAACCATAACAGTGACGTCAACCATCAATCAGCGGAGTTTTGATACCTTAAGTTTGGCGCTGTGGTTGTCATCCTCTTGTTTTTTTCCAACCAGTATTGACAAAAGAGGATCGAGGCAAATACAACCAAACACTAAAAGATACGTTTTCAGACGACCAAATCGTTACAATTAGCTCTAAACTAACACAAGGATCATTTACAAAATGAAGAAAATATTGAAGAAGACTTGAAAATAGCGATTGAGACTAAAATCTAACTTGTAAATTGTTATTTGAATTTAAGTGAGAACCAGGGTCATTTTCTCTCTTTGTTTGCAACCAAAATATGTGCCCCCTGCTGGACATTAGAGATTGTCATTAGTCCACGATAGCTTCCCCTTTTAGACACAGCAGGTCGGACGTAAGGTCATGTCTTTTTGTGCACCAAAACCATTTACAATATTCAATCAAAATGTGATATCCATTGTTGGGTTTTTGCGCATGTTGTCAGGGCGTGCAATCAAGTTTTTCAATGTTAAACCCTTGATAAATAACTAATATTTTTCCCAGACACCGATTGATGCACCTTATCACACATTTAGAAGGCTCAATTTTAGAATTGCAGCATTGCACACACACTTCTAGCGCAGAAGTAAGGATGAACAATAATTTAAATAAACAAACCATTATCAGAAGTGAGCTCAGGGTAAATTAAGTGCATGATTTACCTTTTCCTTGTTTGGGGAAAAAGCTGTGGTCACACTGAGTCTAGTGGAAGTAATTAACGCTGTTAATATGGGCCCGTCCTTGGCTCCTGCACCAGGTCTGTGTGACCCCCCCTCTCTACAGGGGACCACCAAAGTGAAGAGGAGAGGACCGTGGCTTCAAAGCGGATACTCCGGCATCCTGAAAATAGAACAGAGCTACTGTATGCGAGTGAAGGGGGGGAGGAAAGTGCAGGACCATATGCTCTTCCTTCTGGCCATGAAACAAGATGATCTAATTAAATCAAGTGCTAAGTTCTACATGAGCTGGACAAAGCTTCTCCCGCTGAGAGGAGGTTCAAAGTCATATTGTTATATTCCTTCTTGGCACATAATTCATCGATTCAATGCTCAGAGTTATTCCTCAAAGCTATTTTGCAAGTTAAGATCTCATTCACACTGTGTTCTGTATGTTAATATGGTAAACTTGAATCTTTTTAACTTTTTTGTACATTTTGTATTCTGGAGCTATCTGAAAATCTTCTGTGGGACTGCAACAACAATAGTTTGTAACCCTCATGACAATAGCTCGGAGGAATGGCAGCACAACGAGACTAATTCAATCTCTGCATGCTAATAATGTCTGCTGACACTTATTTGAATATTATTCTAAATATGAACCAAACTCATGTGTTATTTACCTGCATTTCTACGGGGAAAACATCACCGGCTGTGAGTGATGTACAGTATTTACACATCAAACATTTCCCTGGCTTCCCCATCACCGCTTTCCCTTTTTCTTCCCCTTCTAGTCTTCCTTTCATTCCTTTCCCTTCTGCTCTTATGTCTCGTATCTACTCCTCCCAAAATAAATTATCTTATGATCTATTCCTTATTAATCTTTTTAATCACATTAAAAAAACAGACATCAGTGTTTAATTAATTACATTTGTTATCCAACGCTTCAAATTGAATGAATGCAAGCTTGTGGAATTACTGAACAGACACAGCTGCGGTTAATAAACGTAATTAATGTTTGAGATGAGATTAAACACTTTACTTTTAATGCATTTCCCCCAAAGAAATCCGAGGACTGTCACTGAGGCCTCGGCACTCCCACACAGGGAGGCCACACATATATGCCAATCAGATGTGTATTTAACAGCTAACTTAAAGGGGACCTATGATGCCAAATGCACATTTGTACGTCTTTTATACATGAATATGTGTCCCCGGTGTGTCAGGGAACTCACCAAGTGTCAGAAAACACAACCCTCTCTCTTTTCCTCCATACCCAAATCTCTAAAAACGGGGCTGCAACGGATCTGATACAGACTGATACAGAATTGAAATATCTCTGACGTCAGAAACGAGGAGCTCCGCCTATATGGGCAACTCTCCACCTATCAGGAGGAGACAGCCACGGCCATTGCCGTTCGAAAGCGTTGGAGACACTGTAGTACCTATGCCAGGCCTGACTTCTCACAGATTCAGACCCTGCAAAATCAGGGCTAAAAAAGAGCAAATAGAGCGAAATGAGGCATGGCTAAAATGCATGATCTGTTTGGTATTTTGAAAAAAAACTTTGCAGACATGTTTTATATAGGTATGGCCCTACAATATATTATTCAAATATAGCATGATAGGTCCACTTTAAAATACCTCTGAGTAATTGTGTATGTAGTGGGCGGGCCCAGGCAGCCCTGATTGACTGCCGGTAATCGGACACCTTTTTAAGATTTTAATGACAGCAAAATGCATTTGGTTTTAAGTGTTTGAGGTTGGTATCTTTACCAAGCATGGGTTCACCATGTAAGAATGAGTTTAATCAGCTTGAAACACTTGTGGAGAGCAGCATGGGGCTTTGGCAAAATGTACTTTTGAAGAAATGCTCATAATAATCAAAGTCTCCTTTTAATCTTGAGATCCAAGAAGCAATTTCCCTACTTGTTTCCTGCAAGTATGCTTTCCATCTCTGAGTGCACTTCTTGGATATTTCCTTGGATTATTCTGTGTTAATCACAGTGTTTGGTTGATTATTTTTCCTCGTCATATTTAAATATGGCTTTCAAATAAACGTTGTCTTTTATTTTAAAGGGTGCTAGTAATTTGATAGCATTGTGTGTTTGCTCATGATGTGGTGTGAGGTTGTGGCAGATTTCTGCCTCTCTTTTTAACTTTGGCATCATCTAATTGGATGAGCTAATGACTGAGGGCCTGCAGCTGTGAGCTGTGGGCGGAGTCCTTCATTACAGCACACTCAACATGGCTTCAGGCTGAAATGTTTCTTTTTTTTAAAAAGGTTTTAAATTAATGTTAATAGTGCAGTCTTGTGTCCAGGGCCGCCCCTCCCTAGAGGCCAATCACGCAGGCTGCATGGGGCCCCGCCTTGCGCAGGGGGCCCCGCCCAGAGGGCCTCAGCTGCTGTGTGCAGTTCTCCGTGCACCCCCTGCGAGAGTGAGAGTGAGAGGTGACAAGGGGAGCACGTCTGTAACCCGACACCGTTGCAATGAATCGACATCTGACCAATCACGGCTTTGATACGGCCACGGAGGTGAAGAGATGTCGGTGAAAAGACAGTTTCAGTCCGGAGCAAGCAAGAGGGAAAAAAAACAAAACATGAAGAAACTAAAGCATCACTCGAAGGTGGGTTATTGTATGAGTCAAATGTACAACTTGTGAATGTTGTACAAGTCAAATTGCCAATTGCCATATTAAAACATCAGCTGCAATTCACGACATGAAGAAGGCAGTCTCTGCATAGCATATAGGCTAATGGTGATGCAGTTATTTCCAGCATTCTTTATTTACCATTCATTCAAGTATGTTATGCCTTTTATCTGCTAATGTACAGGAGGAAGAGTGATACACTGTCTGTCTAGTTGGCTTACATAACAGTTCAAGTTTACAGCCTAAAAAACATGGAGCATTTTTTCCCCTTTTATTCATTTTTATGTCAATTTGCACATTTCATGGTGATGCTCAGCCTCTCCCCTTAACTCCTAACGGCCCGTCCACACAGCGGCGTTGGAAGCTTCTGCCCATTCACTTTTAATGGGGTGACGTCACTTTTCGCCGAACTGCATTGTGGGAAGCAGAGCGGAGCTTTCCTGGCGTTTCAGGCTGCAAAAGTTGAGCAATGTTCAACTTTTGAAGCTTCTGAAGCTTTCGGTGGAAGCGTCAGCCAATCAAATAATATGCCAGTACAAGCTCTAGCCAATCAAACCGCTGCTTGTGTGTCCGGGGCGGGAGATTCATGTGATTGGTTGTTGGTCGAGCTTCAGACACGCCCGCCGGCAAGCTTTTTCCAAAGCCGCTGTGTGGACAGGCCGTAACAGTCATCGTCATGTCAACCACAACACAGAGAAATACTGAGAGAAATGTGTGTGTAGTTGTTGATACATTGCTGACAGAGGGAACTACGTTTGAATACAGATTTAAGAAATATCAGTTTTTGAGCATGTCATAAGCATGTTTTGTCTTATACTATATTACAACTATATTATAATGAAATAATATAGTATTTATATTATTGAATTGATTATGATTATTATTATTAGTAGAAGTAGTTTATTTGCCTTAATTATATTTTAATCTTTTTGAGGCTAGTATTTGGCAGGAAATGCAGACGTATTAACCTGTAAACGCACACTGAACGACATAAATGCACATTTACCATTTACCTCACTGTATACAAAGTAACTGTGTTGATAATAATAATAAACAGGAATTATATTTGCAAAGTAGCCTACTTTGTTTCCAAACAATTTTTTTCACTCCTGTCGGTTGGGGGGGGGGGGGGGGGGGGGGGGGGGGCCTCATCTCACAATGTCGCTTGGGGCCCCAAGTTGGCCAGGGGCGGCCCTGCTTGTGTCTTCAGAGTGTGAGGTTACAGTAGATTCATTTGACTGATTATAGTAGACACAAGGTGGTGGATGGCTGTGATGCTCTACTCTGCATCCATCAGGTGTGTTCAATTACAATCTGCTTCACAAGGTGCGCCTTCACTTCTTGATGGAAATTCAGATGGCAACCTGAGATGATACCTGCTAACAATCTATTTGTTATCTTTTGAGGAATTATAATATAATACAAAACAATAAGATACTTTATTCATATCAAATGTTTCAAACGAGCAGTTTTCAAGTGCTACACAACTAATGATCAAAAGAGTGATAGCACACAGCATGAAAACATTTATAAAAAACACATTATACAGCACAACCCAAACCCCAAGGGACTGCAAGCAACACATCTAAAAATAAAAATGCCAGCCTTGTTAAATGTATGACAATTGCTGTACATAACTAGCTGGCCACAGTGAGGAGATAAAACGTTATCGGTCTGTCCAGCTAACCTCAAATACTATTGGATCCAATAGCCTGATGTATTTTGTTTACATTTGTGATTGTCTAGCCAATGCCCTTATGGTTGCGGTGATTATCAATCTTTTAAAATGCTTTTTTATTGAGTTTTTCATAAGAAATGTACGCCAAATTAGGCTTACTGTGGCAGTAAAAAAACATGATTAAAAAAAACAAGATGGAGTTGACTTAGCATGATACAAAATAAAGTAGAATTGACACAGGAATAAGGCTTAATATATATTTGTTACTTTAATGTTAAATAATGATGATGAAGCTCACACTATCAGCTTAATACAACAGCATGCAAGCCCAGAAGTGTGTAATGCTTGGGTGGCCAGCCCCTAATCACATTAGAGAACCGTACATCTTGAACTACAGCCTCTCTTCAATGTCAGAGTCTATTAGCGAGGAAAAGCCTGGTATTAATATCCAAATATGACAGTCCCTGTGTTATAACACTATCGTGTTCCTCTCAGCTATCTGATTCATATGTAAGTAGGTCAGTGGTGCCGGGCCCGGCTATGAATGGGCTCTGTTAGCTGAAGATCCACGGGCTCAAAGCAATTACACATTAGCACGGGGCTCCGTCCCAAATTTCCATTCTAACGTCTGCAGCTCGACCCTGTAAGCTCTTCCCAGACCACACATTAACAGCACTCCTTAACATTTAATAATTAAACTTGAATGTACTGTATAAACGGTGTCACTGAATACTTAATATATTTTGTAGCTTTAAAAGTAATCAAAGAATGTGAGAACCAAGATTGGTTATTAAATTGAAGTATATAAAAGCAGCTGGGAACAGTTTGCTACCACAATAATGAATCCCACAAAGACATTTTTACTGTCATATTTTTGGATCATCCCATCCTCAAAATGGAATTGACATGACAATAAATCCATGGCACCAATATTCCAAACAATATTCACTTTTATGTTGCAACCAGACGAGCTGCTATTTTAATTTATTTGAGTCCGCTTAAAATATGCTTGATTCATCATTTATTTTAAAAGAACTCTGCTGACTGACTGTGTTACAGAATCTATTAATCGACATTTTCTTTTGTTTAGTCAACGATATCTGATCTTAATTTAACTTCACAAAGCTGTTGTTCTTTGTGAAAGTAATTAACAGTAAAGACTCATTTTGGATGGGCTTTTCAAGTATTTTTTTCTCATTTACCTATATTTGAAAAACATATAAACAATACATAAATGAATGCCCAAAACCAAACTTAAAGAAGGTACACACACGCAACTGTACACACACAAATCTGTACACACACACACAACTGTACACACACACATAACTGTACACACACACACACACACACACACACACACACACACACACACACACACACACACACACACACACACACACACACACACACACACACACACACACCTATATTACCTACAAAGGACCATCACAATATTCCTACCAAGTGGGGACCTCTGTTTTTGGTCATTTAAAAAAACAGAAATAAAATACAAAATGTACTTCAAAGGGGTTTTCAAGCCATTATACTGTAAGCCCACTTTTACATTTATACAAATAAATGGCCAAGAGTTGACTTTATTCCCGTCGTCACACACATATTCAACGCCTTCTGGAAAAGTCTGGAATTTCAGCTTATCCTTAAGTCAAAGACATAAAAGCAAATTGCAACAAATATCATCATATCGAAGCATCGAAAACAGGATTATAAAAGAAAAACGTAATCAATATATAAATACAATTGCAATCAACATTTTTACGAGATTTAGATTTTTCACATTAATGCTAAAATGAAAAGTTAAAAGCTTACAGATCCACCATATAAATAACCATAACAGGCTCATGCAACCAGTTTTTGAATCACAGTGGTGATGGTGTCTTTCAGTCTTTGAGGATGCTTTTCTTGCTAGAACGACGGCCATCAAGCAGCCGGAGAATTGAAGAGTCCTCTGAGCACCCACAGAGAGCCTCGTAGGGTGAAGTCAAAATATAAATTGTTCAATCATTCATTTGCATATCTATAAAACATATTCTAGCACTTAGAGAGAGTGAAGGAAAGTGAAACACGCACCATTGTTTTTATCTAATGCTACTTCATTTAATTTTAGAGAGAAATATTGTGTTAATAGACATAAATGTTCTTAATGTGTTAGTTAAAGAAGGATGTATGATTCTATAATAACACTTTGAAAGGAGCTGTTCTGTAAAACAAGTACTTTTACTTTTGATACTTTGACTAAATGTTGGTGATAATACTTCTGTGCTTTTCCTTAGCTACAGATCTGAGTACCTCCAAGTGTATCCTTGAGGAGCTCAGTTGGAACACTTCAGTGTTCTTTTGATATCTTTCCTCCACTTTATATTTTCCGAAAGCAGTTTTTCTCTTATTACATTTGCATGATGTCCCATGGTGACCTATTCTTCTCACATTTGAATCTGCTCTTGTAACATTTTTTACATACTTATTACACTTGGGTGCTGTTGTAGTCTTTTGACACATCACCTGTTGCCAGGTAGCGAAATCCCCACCATGCTTTTCCTTCTTCCCATCCTCAACCTACTTTGATGCCCCACTTATCACCCCTGCATTGTAAGTAGTTCTGTGCTTAGATAGGGGATTCACTTTTTCGCTTTGGTTTCTCACCCAGGATGCTGCCTCAGTAGAATCCATGCATCAAATCCATCCGGGAAACACGGCATTAAATATTGATCATGGTATCATGTACAACAACTTTTTTTGTTTTGCTGTGCTCGGCTTAATGTGCGCTGTGAGAGGTTGTTCTGCTAATGAGACAGCAGAAGTGCTGCAAGTCATCTTCACCACCAAATAGTTGATCAAAGCCTAAAGATTACAGATTATTGAAATGAGGGGCCAAAAACAGGAATCTCTTTTTAATGATCACCGAGAAAGGTTTGCACAAAATACATAGTGTTACATATATATTTCCTGGATTATTATAATGCAAAGAGTGCAGAAAAATGAGCTTCAAGTGTTAGCTGTCCAAAGACGCAGAGGCAGGGATGTTCTTTGAAGGAGGCATCAGCGGAGAACAATCCTCGATGACAGCGTGTCTGATCATGAGGTGCAGCCTTAGATCTTTTTCCTTTTGGAGCATCTGTGGAGCAAGTTGTTTGACACTTTGGAAACATACATGACAGTGTAATTAATAAGGCCTTACCTGTTATGCATCTTAAAGAGACCAATCATTCATTTAGCATATTCAACTTACATTCTCTCACACCTAAGAGGTTGTTAACATAAATACTATATTTATATATATATATATATATAAATTATGTTTATGTCGCCAAATGCATCCGTAAAGGACCCATTAACATGTTGTGTGTAATAGCATGTAGTATACTTATTTGACAACACTTTAGTTGTCCTGTGTGCATGTAAAAAGCATCTTATGCTATGGTATCATTTAACATTTATTTTAAATAATACAATAAATATACTACAATAGAACATTGGCTTTGGTAGAGTTACAAGTTCATAATTTTCCCTCAACTTCACAATTGTGGACATGACCTTTTATTCATCCGTACCATTAGAAAAGGGATGTTTCATGATGAATCAAATATGGACTAGAGATCATGTCACTACAAAATGATAACAGCAAGAGAAAAAACTTTACAATTTCATGCATACAGAGGTTTTAATGCTTCAAAAGACATACAAGAGTGGATGGCCACAGTAAACTTGAATTTATTGACATAAAAACCAATATAACTTCTATCCTTTTATCCTTACACAGGTTTGACAAAGACTGTGAAAAACAAACAAACAGACAAACGGAAATCTACAAAATGAAAGGAAACAAAAACAATGGCAGCATCACTGCTGGTTCTGGACATTTACAAAAATGTTGTTTCTCCTTTTTCTTTTTGAGAGGAAAGTGTTAAATTTGGGTGTACCGCATCACAATGAAAAATAAAGCCAAAGATCTACAAGCATACTGAGTTATCTTAACAGAAATGGTTCAAGTCACATATTTAAAGATTTTTAAAAAAGAAAACCTATGTATGAAGAGCGGTAACATTCTGTGGTAGATACTAGTGGTCATAAGCATAGAGTGCATAGTTCAAACAAAGAGCATAATTACAATAAGGGCAAAAACAAAAGACCAACAAGCAATCTTTGATGCTGCATGAGCCAACGCTTTCATCTGATGACCTGCTTCTACTGTGAGAAAAAATACTTTTCAAGTTGTTTCCCATTAAAAAAAAAGAATTCAAGCCACCATGGCCCTTAAAGCTATATTAATATACCTGAAAACCTTTGGTGGAAGCGTTTAGGGTTTCATACACCAAACAAAACTCATCCCTTTTTGGATGCTTTGGCCCAATCACAACATGTCCACTTCTCAACTCCATCAGTTTGATGCGGCACAGATGATCCAACACCTAGAGCCATGATGCAGCTTCTTAGAGCAATGATATGCAAAGCCAACAGCACCATCTTTCCTCTCGTAATTCCAACATTTGTACAAGTGTGTGCGGTCCGCTGAAGCAGGAGGCAACACACGCCGGCATGCTGCGCTGATCTGTGAGTGGATGTGTAGAGAAATGGCATGCAAACACCACTGCAGAACATTTGAAGAAAAACAAGTAAATAGATGCAGCAAAGTCGGATGTGGTGGTAAAGAGTCAAGGGGGCTGCTGGCGGGGGGATATTATCACCACACATTTTCTTTCATTCAAACAATACAAATTAGAAAAACACATAGCACCACAGAAGAGAGAAAATAGCACCTAGGATTTGATTTCTTTGTGTTTTCATTTCATGTGACATCACTTCCCATTGCATAGTCAGATAGATGTGTATTTGAAGAAAAGAAAAAATAGAAGCTGTTTATTAAGTTAATAATATTAACCACCAAGCTGTTCAGAGGGCACAAAAGGAGGAATGTATTTTGTGTGGTCGTTCGTTATGCAAATCACATAATATCACAGAGCTTGTTTTCGTCTTTTATTTCCATTCTGTTCTTAAATTACAACAAGCTGTGCTCCACAACCGCAACAAGAGAGGGCTTCCCAATTTGTTTCTTTTGAGGTTTTTTCATTTACAAGTCGAATTTCCTCACTTTTGATATATTGCTACCATTAACCCCTGTATCCATCGTATCCTACCTCACAAGTCAAAGGTCACATGCATGTTTTGAAGCCAGAGGCAATACAAATTACCATGAAAAATATACAGAATGTACTTACAAACATACACATTATTTATATATATTTATATATATATGGTCCATTCCAAGGGAATGGGGAGAGAATTATGCACAAACAAAGCTCCCGTAGAGAATGAGCGAACAAAACAACAAAGTGGAATAAGCCGGGGAGAGGCGGGAAAACATGAGATCACAACTGAAAGGAAAACAAAGAGCCAAATCAGATGGAGTCCGTGGCAAATGCAGCGAGCGTCTGGAACGGTTGGAGCTCTCAGGGTCGCCTTCCATGTCTACATCTAAATGGAGAATGGTGGCATGGGGCTAGGGTTGTTTGTGTAGAAGGCAGGATCTGACATCCAGTTTCAAAACGTGCATGTGATGGAGAAGGCACACTGAGGTTTCAAGGTTAGTTTCCTCTATTCCTATAGAATTTCACTTGATTTCATTTTTACTCATACTTGTTGCTTTATGGAAAAAAAAGTTACTTTTTTACAAATAGAATTGTCCTATTCTTTTTCAATTGTTTTTTTTTTTTTCTCTGAGAAAACAAATATATGCTTTTTTTTCTCCATTTGTTCAGTAAACAGTCTTAGCCGATGAAACAGACGGGGCCCACTTCAAATCCAAACTTCTGCGCGGAGCCGCCAAAGTCGTTGAACATAATGTCCACAAATGGCACCTGTTCCACCTTTGGCGTGTTGATCTCAATAACTGTCTTTTCATAACCCTTTTTCAACTGTGGAAGAGAGAAGAACACAGCAGGAGCCAGAGTTAGTGAGGAGTAATCATTTCTTCAGAATAAAGAAGATCACACACTCTTTTTGACTGAGCCTCATCAAAGACAACAGAAACATAATTATCAAAGGATCCCCCCTCTCTGTTTGACTTACCGCACAGCCGTCGACCACTGCACGGATGTAGGGGTTGTTATCGTAAGACATCTCCTCGTCGTTGGAGCCCAGGAAGCGGATGGCCTTGTCGTAGCCGTCCTGCTCCTGGTCATGCCAGGCCACCGACTGGTAGCAGTTGTACGTCATGTTCTGTCTGGCAGCCGCGCTCAGCAGCCGCATGAAGGTCATCTGGACCACGCTGACGGGGCTACCCTCGGCATCCACGTAGGAGAGCTGCGGAGAGGAAACCAGATGGCGTTGAGCATCGGAAAAGGTAACACCAAGAGAAGGGACCAGTGTGAGGAACTGAGGGGTGTTATAAAGATTCATTGAACACACCATCATGTCTGCGCTGTGCACTGTTTCTGTCCTTTGGGAGCCATTTTGATTACATTTATGACTAGTAATTAGTATTCCTGTTTTACTGCTGTGTTTGGATTTATAGGACGTATTTCTTATTGATAAGTGTTAGAAAAGGACGTGATAGAGTTAATATACTACCATGTTCTGGGAGCGCACAGACAGAACTAACAGAATGAGATTTTTTGTCAGAATAAGAATTAAGTGTATTGCCAGGTACGTTTACACATACTATGAATGTGCTTTGGTGTCTAATCTAAACAATCTAATGTTATCTGATCATAAGAGGATGAGCTTAATATATTAAATTATTATTATTATTGTCAACAAATCCCATACTTTACGACATACCTACCCTGGTTTTACACTCAGCTTTAAGCTCTATTAATCCTTTTTTAAGATTTAAATCTTTAAAAGCAGGTTGCAAATATAAAAAAAGATACATCTTAATTTATTCTCAGTGGGGATATTCAGAAAGACAGAAATAAATACCGCTAAATGAAGAGAGAAAGTCAAATGGTACACTAACTAAACTAAAATAGAAGAACCTACAGTATACGGCAGCATGTAGAGACAAATGACATGGTATAGTCCATACAAAATGTAATGTAAAATATCCCTATCATTTAAAACGGGCTGATTTATTCACTTTAAAGCAAATGTGGAAACAGGTATAAAAGGTGACTTTGTTGGAGAATATTTCCACCTGCAGAATGGCTCTACTGGTGTACAGTATTTAGGATTGATTTTAAATTACCCACAGTGCCCTTGTTCATGTTAATGTCAGCCGGTGCATCTAATGGAGCTCTGTTAGTATAATTACCTCATTAGTGGTTTTGCTCTTTTTATGTGGATTTGTTAACAATAAAAAATATAAAAAATGACCCAACCGTAGGTCATTTTGTAAAAATGGGAAAAAGTCTCTAGGGTAAAGATGATAGTGAAAAACAGTCCTTTTTCTGAAATGCTGATGCTAGAAGCATAACTAAACTCCTCATTTAAATGTTCATTTGTAATTATGAAAAATATGTATCCAATATCAGTAAATGATGGTAAGTGCATTCAAATGTACTTATCTTAATAGGGAATATGTTGCAGTAATGATTTGCTAATTGCCTTGTAATTAACCTACATTTTTACATGATAAAGGAAAGACATATTATCCTCTAATCCGATTATAGCTCTTATCATAGCTTAGCTTGTTATCATAAATGATAAGACGGAGGACTGTGAACCAGTCACGGTTCAGCTAAATGTCCACATGTGACTATCTACATACCAACCATCAGGAATCCATTAGGTCCACAAAGTGGCTTCGCCTTTCAGACAAACAGGACTGACTGAGAGTGGAGGACATGCAGCGTTCACACCATGCAGCCGAGCAGCAAACCGTCTGAGTCTGGACGTCTTTCTTGACTTGTTGTTCACACACACACACACGCACACACACACGCATATACACACACACACACACACACACACATGCATATACAAACCCAGAGTACCGACACTCTTGACATGAACAGAGGGAGATAATCATCCTCTTCATTCAAAGATGCTGTCTTCTTCTTTTGCTGTGCACTGTACATGCTATTGATGAAGTAACACGTACAAAACACTGTGTTTGTATTTATTTTGATTTGTTGCGTTGAACATGTATTTGTTCTTGGCCTCTCTGTGGCCATATAGTGGTTATGTCCAAATATGTGTCTTTAATGTTTATGTTGTGATTGTAGTAGCCTTGTCTTTGTTTATATTTTGACTTGATTAGATTTTGTCATTTTGTTTTCTTTCTTGTTTTTCTTTCCTTTTTATGGTTTTGCTGTTTGAACAATATGTTAGGACATCAATCCTAAATAAATACATTTCAGATCAGAACTGTTGAGCCAAATGTTGATTTAATTAGCTAATGAATCACTAGATATAAACAATGAGGACTTCTTGCAATATGTCTGTGAATGTCGGTATGTGGCTCAACAAAGTGCCGCTGCTCTTCTTCCTCAGAGCGGCCGGGTAGTCTCATGCATTTCTGACCTACCCCGCCACTCACCCCCCCCCCACCAAGGTGCAGCGTGTGGATCCAGCCCAACATCGCCAGGGAAACATTACCTCTTTATCGTCACAGGCGCAAGTCAACAGTGACTGAATACCCAGAAGCCCCTGGGTGGTGACTGAGTGCCTGACCTGTTTGACTCAGAGCTGCTCCGCCAGATATAAGTAGTGTTTAAGAGAGACCCTGAGAATGTGAGTGCAGCTGATTGGCTGCAGCAGGGAGGGAGTGACACTAACCCCCCCCCCCCACGTGGAGTATGGATGATCTGCTAAGGCATCAAAAAAACAAGATGTGTAAAGGAGAGAAGTGTCCCTCTCAGGTGTTTTCAAATCGACTTAGCATGGATATCACTTGTTGAGTCACGGGTCGAGGCACGCAGTCACGAGGAGATGCTCTCTGAATGTAGCAGAGGTGTGCCAGAGTAGTCAATACATTTAAACAGTAGGTTTTACATTTGTTAAACTCCATTAAATGCCAAATATTACCTTTATACTCCACAAACCTCTCCTTCATTTCGTCGTGAGAGCATCACCTACCTCTTATTGTCTGACTGCAGGTGATAGCAACTTGTTTGGAGTCATGCACCACGATGAAGTAACAACCAACAAGCAGGAGAACGTACTTTGTAGAGCAGAACCAGAACCATGCAGAGCCTCAGGAACACAGAGCCCCGGCCGGAACCAGGACTCTGGGGACCGCAGGCAGGGCCACTTACCAGGGAACCTCTCTTGTAGTGACTATACCATGTGCCTGGCGAGTCTTTGGGCCATTTTGCCATTTTGCTCTGTAAAATATAAGAGGCGTTCAGGAAAGGGAAAAGGACTTCTGTCAGGAGTCTGGCTTACCAGTTTACCACGTTTGAATTCACTGAACCAGGAGCCGGGAGTCTCCTTTACCCAGGATGTGAGCCTAGCCTGGGGGCATGAGCGACAGAGAGCAGTGTTAAAGAGAGGAAACACATCTGACAGAAACACATCCCCGCTTTTCTTTTTCTCCTCCCCTCTTCCTCCTTCTGCTTGTCCTTCGAGGAGTCTTCCGGACCTGAAACAGCATTCAGCAGGATCAACCAGACCAAGCGGTCCAGGGAAGAACATAATAGCGAGCCATTATGCCATTTTGTATAGTACAAACTGTAGCTGGCAGCGAGTTGCTGCTGAGAAATTCATGAGTACACAGTGATTAATTAAGAAAGCTCTTATACCTCGGCCTCCATCCCTGCTGTTCAGTGTTAGTGTGTGCAGCCATGATGCACTAACTTTGTTATGCCATTAAAAGCTGTGAATTGGCCAACAGGGCACGGCTCTAATGATCCCAGCCGTGACAATGATGAATTTGTCTATAAATAGATAGCAGGGTTTGATATGGAACTGTCATTGATAGCTTAATGCGTTAACGACTGATGAGCCGGGGATCACTTATCGCTGGGAGATGGCATACATTAGACCCATGCTGCCTTCAAGGTGACATTTAGTTGTTTTCACTTGAGTGGACAAAAGTTGAAATATCTTTTCGTGACTTTATCTGTTTCCAAAATCCATTAGCATGTGTCTGCTTTTCTGTACAGTGCGTGGACATTATGTACTCCTATAATAAAAGTGCCAATCCGAACGCATGTGTTCGTAGGGCTCTGCACGGAGACTGACAGGCTTTATCTTCACCCCTTGACACAAATGAGAGCAGTCCATAACCGCGCTCTATAAAAAGTCTGCTTCATTATTCTGAGCTTAAGCAAACTCCTGCTCCTCTGAGGCTCAGTGAGTGGGATCATTAAAACGGCTGTAGCACTGTACTATTACACAACCTCCACCCGTCAGAAACACTGTTCCCAATGTTTCTCCTCTCCTCCACACACTCTTGCATAATGAACTGACAATCTCCTCCATGTGTCTGTCACCTGCCAAAGGGTCTATGGGTTCTTAATGGCATTCTAAAAATGGCACTGAGACAACAGTATGGGTTGGCATGAGGGAGTTTTCACCCTAAGGTTATCAACCGTCAAAACTAAACTGAGATTTAGCAAAATCACCTGGTCCCTTGTGGGAAATGCAGGAAGAACTGTTGTGTGATCTCCCACATCTTCTTGGTAATCTCATGGAGGCTAATTATATACATGAGTTAGCACAATAGAATCACTGTTGCAAACCAGCACTGTGTTGAGATGTGGGGGATATTTATACTCAGTCCCAGATGTGAGGAAAATCATACACTTATCTGGAGTTTTCAGCTTGTGCTCGTCTGTCAATCAAATCACAAACTGGAGGATTATTATAATGATAAAATGTAGTTCCTTTCTCTTTTTCATTACACATCATGTTGCTAGCATTAATCCAAAAGCTGCCTGTCTGTTTTCTGAGTGTGTGTGCAGGTGTTTGTGTAGTTTGTGTACGCAGAGCCAGACTTACCCCTTCAGACTTCTTATCTGGGAAGATGCAGCTCTCTCCTCCTGCTGTGAAGTTGCAGTAAACCTTGAAGGAGTCCCGAGAGCAGCCCTGGTTTGGATCAATCCAGTACTCACCTTTAGGAATGGAGACAGAGAGAGAACAATTATTGAGAGGTACACGATTTAAAGTCCATACTGAACTCCATCGGCTGGGAAATATAACAATACCCTTCCAAATGTATATTCTATGGTCGTTTGTTTAGTAGCAGTCTATTATAGTGTTTTGTACTCCATATATTAACTGTATTCTTTATATGCATATATTTACTGTTTATGTTTTTATTTTGTACATGCTGCTGTCTCTGTTTCCCAGTTTTGGATTAATAAAGTATATCTAATTTAGTCAAATAAAATCTATTGGTTTAAATATATATATGTTCAAAACGATAGGAAAATGTATATACTAAATGTATTTCTATCGTAATATAGGCTAGACCTATTTATCATGATTTAATCATATTATTATATCTACGTTTTTTGATGCAAAAGGGAAAGCACTAGATCCTTCCAAATGGATGCTGGAACTTTGGAAAGTACAAATAATACATTATTTAAGTTCTGCCTATTGACTTAACCCCCCTTTGTTTCCCCCGACCTTTAAGTGAGGGTCATGCATTTGGAGATGTGTATTCTACTGTATTTGCAGTGTTTCATATAGATCTGGCTTGAAGCTGGACTGAGGCTTTCAGGAATACAACAGAGCTAAAATGTGCATAGCCTTTGGACAGAGCCCATTTCCTTTCATTGCTAGAGAGCTGCTGTTTGATAACGGCCGTTTCATTTCAGATTCATTAAAAACCGTGGCGAGGGAGGGGAGGACGAGACAATGGGACCTCATGCCTCATTTCAGACGTGTAATACAAACCATCGGGGAAGTCGGGGTGGCAGAGCTGCAGGTCTTTACAGGTACGCGCCGGGTTGCTCTGCGTTCCCATCGGATGCTTCATCTGCTCGATCTCCAGCTTCAGGGAGTTGAGCGAGCCAAAGATTTCCTCCATGCCGTCTTCGTAGTCCTTGTAGTTGGTATCTGCAGGCATGTCGTCCATCACCTCGCTGGCATCGATGTTCCTGCGGGTTCTGCCCTTCATGTTGGACATCATGGGGAGGGGGTGGATGACATCGCCGGGGGGGCCCTGTGATGGGGTGAGGAAAGGAGGGGAGACAAATGCCAGTCAGAGATAAGGGCGGAGATTATACAAATGTCTGGAGATAATGACTCACACTGAAGGATACGTTATGAAATGATGATTGAAAACAATTCAGAAGTCCTTGACTTACAGGTTGGCCAGGAGGTCCAGATGTACCGGTCTCTCCCTTCGGTCCAGTTTGACCCTGAACAGGAAAAATGAGATGATTTTGTATGAGTGTTGTGATTAAAGATGCACAATTTTGAACAATAATACTCTCATTTATCTTTAATCAACACTGAAGACTTCTCTTTCTGCCTCTGCCTTTTATTGAATCAAATAATAACTGAAAATTCTCTATTTTAGCTTGTTTTTTCTGGTATTGTCTGGGCTTTTAAGTAAAGTACCTATATTTAAAAAAGTCATTTTCTAATGTGTTGCTTTTGCACCATATTTTAATGCTTTAAATGTTTTCATTTATTTTCTAAATCGATTTCAATTGCCTTGTGTTGATGTGCTATATAAATAAACTTGTCCCGCTTTGCCTGACAAATAAAGTAGTGTCATTATGGCCCACTAGCAAATGCAGGAATAAAATATAATGCTTTTCAAAATGAACTGAATGTAGCAAATGAGACATAGTTTTATGTGAATACATGCTAATTTCTGGCTGCTGCAGATGTTTAATTTGAAAGCTTTCATCTGCTTAGTAATTGTTACTTATTGGATGCACATTTCTGTGAAATACTTACAGATGATCCTTTAGCTCCTTTAGGACCAGATGGACCCTGAAGACAGAAATGGAAGGAGTAATCAATATTAGCTCAGGCATTACAAGCTATGCAGTTACACACACACAGTAGTACAACATGTATGATGAGTCTTACAGGTAGTCCAGGGGGGCCGAGGGGACCGAGAGGACCTGAAGGACCGGCAATACCCTAAAGGACAAAACAGAGAGTGTGAATCCATGCTTTGTGAAAACTTAGGAAGTTGAAACATGATGCAACTGTTTTAACTAGAATGAGGGATCGTCGTGACAACAGTTTGCCTGTGCCCAAGTTAATAAAACACCAAAGAAGAAGAAGAAGATTATTGTTACAAATACAGATCAAAATCAAACAATAAAACATACATCAGTCCTAAACATCATTCAAATGTTTATCCTGCAGAAGTTTACTGTCAGAAAAGATAAATCAACTTTCTTTCTTCCCCTTCCTTCTATCTCTTTTTACTACAAGTTTCAGTTACTCATTCTTTTTTATTTAATGTGGTATCAGAAAGAACACAGTTATTCCCTTCTCTCTGACAGAACATTGTGTGGGCCTTTTAACATGACTGCAGTGTAGTTTAGTTGACTCACATTGTCTCCCTTGGAGCCATGTTGTCCTGGGGGGCCGGGCAGACCACGGTCACCCTTCTCTCCCTGTTCTCCTGGGGGTCCGATAAGACCAATAAGCCCAGGATGGCCCTGAAGGTAGAGAACAACACACACACATATTATCAATACAGCAGTCAATAATACAGCAACACAAACATTAATGACACATCTATCTGGCAGCGGCGCTGATAATTAGGGTAATGATTGGATGGCTGGAGGCGAACAACAGCTCTAATCAATCTGTTAGTAAATGGGTCCATTAGTCTTAGTGTTAAGCTTGTGCTATACAAACATTCAGCTGGGCAGGCGGCTCACCTTTTCTCCTTTAACGCCAGAATCTCCTTTCATACCAGGTAAACCAGGAGGACCCTGTGGACATTGAAAAAGAATACATGTTAAAGTTTCAGCTCAGATTGTACATATTATGTGAGTTCAAAGTCCAGGAGCTGCTTCTACTCACCATGGGTCCCGGAGGTCCATCTGGGCCTGTAGAACCAGGAAGACCTTGCTCTCCCTGCAAAGAAATACCAATTACAGCGTGTTCGTACTCGGCTCATGAGAACACACGTCCCTATAAATAGCCCGGCCCCTTTACAGTATGTTCAGCAGCATATTGAAAAGCATTTATGTGCACCTGCTCTGTAAGCTGTTTTAACAGAATCACTTTACTTACAACTGGCCCAGGGATACCCCGCAGGCCTTCAGAACCGGGCTTGCCAGGTGATCCTTGAGGACCAACGGGGCCTGTCTTTCCTTGGGGACCTTCCAAACCAGTCTCTCCCTTTAACACAAAAATAAACACAAACATTAGATTCTTGCTAATTTCCTGGAGACTAGACATCGTTGGTGGAGGTGAACTGAAAAGAGATTATTGTTGAATGTGTTACCTTAGTTCCCTTCTCTCCTTGTCTTCCCTCAGGTCCTGATATTCCATGGGGGCCCTGGAAAAAAAAGATGAGAACATTTTAGCTTTAGTAAATTGATATTGATAACATGAAGCAACGACAAGAGAGAAGAGGACTTTACTCACTCTCTTTCCTGGGGGTCCAGAGGGACCAGACTCTCCAGTGGGTCCAGGAGAACCCTATGTTTTAAGAAATGAAAATATAATTTATTTTGTGATTTAAAAATGGCAAGTTTCTTAAAAAACGATTATTTTTGGGCACATTGGTGCACAGCACTCACAGCTTGACCAGCCTCTCCGTCATCTCCCTTGTCACCAGCGGGTCCATCTAATCCCTGGATAGGAGATAAAGAGCCTCAGTTCTACTGCCTTGCATCAAAAACACACTGTAAGGAAAATATTGCACTTTTTATGAACTCATACGTACAGCTGCACCGGGCTCTCCAGGGGGACCAGAGTCACCAGGGAAACCACTTGGACCCTGAAAATCAATAAATCTTACTTTTACAATTTTCAGTGAGAAAACAAAGTTTGATCACAGTGTTTTTCCTTTGTGTGAGGTTAAATCTCTTATAAGAGAACAATGGTTTTTCTGAAGTAGGGTAGAAAAAGGCTTACGGGGCTTCCTTTGGGACCGTCATCTCCAGGGGGACCCTTAGGGCCGGGGGGTCCTGATGTACCAGCTGGACCACCCTCTCCCTTCTCTCCTCTCTCTCCTCTTGGACCCTGGAAAAAAACACAGTCATTGAGTTATTCTTATTCATGAAAGATAGTGGAGACCAAATGAAAAATTGCTATGTAACTTCATAACAACATGTTATAACATTATACTTGATGCTCTTTACAGATAAACTGATTTGATCATTTCATTAAATTGGTGGAAACAAAATGATTGGTCCTTTTATTTTTAGGATGGACTTATTACGGCTGCAACTGATTGGTTAGTTAGTTCAATGGATTCATCTGTTGGTCTATTCATTGTCAGAAAATAGTGAAAAATGTCAAATCAATCCAAGGCGACCACTTTCAATTTGTCAGTCCAAAACCCAACAATATTTAATTTATGAAGAGACTGAAATACATTTGACATTTCATTAATGATCAAAAAAGTTGGAAATGTTTTCTTTCGTGTGTGACGAATCGATAAGTTAACCAATCATTGCAGCTCTAGAACTAAATCATGTAAATATGGAGGAAGAAAACCAGGTAACTCACTGGTCCTCCGAGTTCTCCCTGAAGTCCGGGCACTCCTGTTTCTCCAGCAGCTCCCTGATAAGAGAATGAAGGGGAGGATATTAGAGGGAGAGAGAGAGACACATACATTATCAGAAAGTGATTTGTTGATCCAACTCGGTTCCAAAAACCCCATCATTTACAGCAGCCCCCACTATCCCGGTGCCCTTGTCACCCATATGGGTATGGAAAGAGAAGACACAAGAGATTTCAATCCATCAAGTGCAGAAAGATCGGGAGGCTGGAGCCAGGGGGGGCGCTGACCTCGCTCTTCTCCCTGGACCCTGCCCATATATCTTGTCCTCGTCCCCCTGCCTTATTGGATAGTTGCTCTGTTGACTCACCTATACAGCGGGCACTATCGTTATTCACTGTCACATAAACCTAGCGTCCTCCTGCTGGGCTTTACCGCAGAATCAGCCTGAATATGAGCTCATGTCATATCTGGGAGGGGGCCAATCGATAGCAGAGCTCTGCAGGGCCGACGCCAAGCTGAGCAGCGATGCGCTGTGATAAGCATATCCACATTTTCTCAAGCAAGAACAAGAGCTCTGTATTGTCAGCTGACTCTGAATTAGTGTCTGGATGCCTTCCAAAGCAGCTTTTGTTCATGTCAGGAAATCCACTCTAAGCAGTTGCTATGCCTGTTAAAAGCATGACTGATCCTCCTGTATTAGAAGCTTGTCTTTATGCAATGTTGCATCCAAGAAGCTGTGCACAGGCTTCCACAGCATCCTCACAACAACCTGCTGACGGCAGGGAGGCCACAAGCATGAGAGACAGCTGCTCGTCACAGATATTTCACAGGGATGTGTTTACAGAAAGAAGAAGCCTGAGCTCATTTGCTTGCCAGCTCTCTGCGTTGGCCAACAAAATGCCAGATCAGCTAAAGAGCGATTAGCCAGAAGACCGCTGTGTTTGTTTGCAGCGGGAAAGGACAGGCTATCCTCGGGAGATTATAAAGGAGCCAAAGGTGATTCTATTGACTGAACCAGATAAAACAAATCACACTATCACTACAGAGAGAAGGTGGTGAGAACAGAGCTGCAGTCCAGGGCCAACGTAGGCCTTTCATAATGAAAAAAGAGGCAACAAATAAAAAGAGCTAATTTGATTGTGTTGCGTTTAAATAATGCATTTATCTTCCTGCAAGTAAAGTGCCTTTGAGTTATAATTCTTACTCCCTCAACCCAGCAACTGTAAATGGATCATATGGATCTAATGGAGGTCTACCATGAGAGATGGGTACACCACCATGAGCTTTAGTGTTCTCAGATACTAAGCCAACCTGGGGATCTTTGTTGTGTTGTCTGCCTCTCTGAGATAATGGCATAGGCTTTACTTCACATCTAGAGAGACACTCAGTTATTTTGGAACAAGACCAGAGGTGCCATCTGGAACAAAAACGCTGTAGCACAATGGATATGTTGTCAATTGAAACAGTACATTTCAGCGGGCTGAGTGGACCTCCATGATGGATCATCACAGCAGCTGCTCTTATCCACTTTATACAAAATATAGATAGTTTGAGTCGGGCTGGCTTCTCAGAGCACACACTGTTCTTCTCCAGGAGGCGAGGTAGCAGAGTTACAGCACTGACATGTGACTGCTCAGCACTCCAAATATGAACCTGAGTGGGCGATGCTGCTTTTTGAGTTGAAACAATGTTCCAGGAGACAATTCAATTATAACTTATGTGTGTAATTATGTGCACAAAGCAGTTTTGGTAAAGAAACAAGACAACATATTTAATAATTATCACAACACAACTGAAAGGAGGTTATATGAATGTGGAGATGTCTGTGTTTACACCAAGTATAGAAGAAAAATCCTGACAAAAAAGCCATCAAAAACAGCATTATGCTCCAGTACTGTAACTGATCAATCAGAAACTTTTCCATCCAACTATACACAGAATAAGAGTTTACCTTTTCTCCAACAGAGCCAGGGTTTCCAATGCCACCGGGAGGTCCCTGAGGGCCGTCAGCTCCTGGGGGTCCTGAGGGGCCTCTGGGACCAGGTGGACCGGGTGGACCCTACAAACAAAGAGCGGTTAAGGTCTAATGAGTAAAGACTCTTCCCATGCAAACTGTATGTTATGTGATGTGTCTCTGCTTTATATACACTTACCATTTGACCAACGTCTCCAGTTTCACCTTTCTCACCGGGGGGACCAGGCAAGCCCTGCGGAGTGTGGAGAGAGGGTTTAATTATACTGCCTCACTCAATGTTAACAATGAGCATACATTATATGTTGCATTGCAGTCCACACCTGCAGACCAACTGGACCTGGAGGTCCGGGGAATCCTCTGGATCCTTCATCTCCCTTCTGGCCAAACAGACCCTGCTGACCTCTGGGACCGGGCTCTCCATCCGAACCCTGCACAACGAGACGGATTAAAACAGTCAGGAGGTATAAGGGTTGCAGATGCAGTAGTTGAGGCCCTTACTGATCTGAACAACAACTGCAAACTATTGTTGAACAGGAAAGGTAATTATGGTGTATTTTGAAGTTGCATCACTGTCCGTCACAGGGGCAATGTTTCTCTTTGGAGCCCTCTGATTTGACTCACTGCATGCCATATGGGCATATCTTCTCTCTCGCATGGATGATTCAAAGATAAGTGCTCTTGCTGAAAGTGTTCATCTTAATTCAGAGATTAAGAGTGTTTCCAGTTCTCTTAAGTTAAAACAGTAACTAGAGTTGTTTTACATATACTGTCAATAATGTCACTTATTTACAATTCCATTACTTTTCCTGTTTTGTTGTGTTTTTGCCAAGCTATTATATTGAAGTACTTACAGCTGGACCGGGTGCTCCAACAGGTCCTTGAGGGCCGGTGGGACCAGGTGGGCCCTGCAGAGGCGAAGGAACACATTAAACACACACTCTCCACAACTAGACATGAATTCCAAGTAAAAATGGATCAGACGTAAAATCTCAGGAAGTAAATTGAATAATAAACAATGTATTTACAAGTTCTGGAACAACTTACATGCTCTCCTTTGTCACCCTTGCCTCCTTTCTGGCCGGACTCTCCAAGCTCTCCCTGTGAAATGACATGATCACAGTGTGAAACGAAGACGGATAAACTTTACCCAAGGTAATACACAAGTGACAAGAAGATTACAAAAGTGACAATTATGTTGAATTATCATCAAAAAAACAGTAACAGATAAATAAATAATAACCTACACTCATTATACAACACCTGTTCATCTTTTATTTAGAAATCTGTCAGTGGATATTTTAAATACATCTCTGTTTCTCTCACAAATATAGTTCACATCTGAAGGGGTGCTTATCACGATGGCGCCACTAGAAGCCAGAACAGAATAGATAATTAGTCCCATCTAAACCTGGAGTGAAGAACTTTACAGCACTCTTTCAAAGCCTCCACATGCTGTGGGTGTTTGGAGAAGTAATGTTAATATCTGCCAAAGTCAAAGGCATTCACTTTTGGTTTGTGAGTCAGACAATGCTCTCAGTATTGGTCTTAAAACAAAGGCCTTGGAGTTGTCCGTTCCCGGTAGACAGGACTGATAATGAGAAAGTGTGTAAACAGTAGCTCGCAAGATCCTATTTATCTGCATGGCAAACCCCCTCAATCTGTGTCCGTCCACTCCGTGAGGACTGGTGTAAGGCCAGTTAAGAACTGAGGCATTCTTCAAAGGATAAGAGATTATCCTCTGAGTCTCTCCGTGGCTCATTTTCCAGCAAACGTTTTTGGAGGGGATAAGGAGTCGTCCTCACTTCTGAATACTAAAGGGTCACTTTCACAAAGGCAGTCATTGCTACAAAATGCCTCCCCTCCCCTCTGTCTTTGTTTTGTTTGTAGAGAAGTACAAAGCTGCAACAAGGCAGCATCGCCTTTTTAAAGATCCGCTGATCGATGCAAACCCTGTCAGACAAATTCCCATTAGATCGTTTAAGGTCACAGGGATGGAGACAAGAAGATACCTGGCTCAGTTTCTTTGTAAGGTGGTTAGGGCACACACAAATACACACAGCTTTCTGGATGTTATCATCTTTCTCTTGAAGTTGATGGAAAACAAGTAACCCACCTTGTCTCCGTCCTCTCCGGGGGGTCCAGGAGGTCCTCCAGGGCCGGGCAGACCCACAGGGCCCTGAATACCGTCTCTTCCAGCTGGGCCTTGAGGTCCTTTCTCTCCCTAAATATATAAGAGTGTTAAGACATGCTTCATATGTAAAATGTAACTACTTTCGTTTTCGTAATGTCGAGAACTAATTGGAATAAACTATATTTTCTTCATTTCAGGACCTTTTTATGCATCTGATATGATGATAATACAACTGCTTTTCAACTCATTGTTGAAAAAAACTCATGTTCTTGAACTAAAGTTCCTAATTGAATGCCAAATACTCTGTACTGTAGTTAATTTATACACGCATTTATGTAAACAAACATACAGGTAAACACTATCCTATATATAAAGATAAAATAACTAAGTTCATGTCTTAGTATAGTATTTAATGTGGCCTGTATTTTGCAGCAATCTCTTATATGTGAGGTTCTTACGGGTCCTCCTTTCTCTCCGGAAGGCCCCGGGGGTCCCTGGGGTCCGGAACGTCCAGGCAGACCTGTAGGTCCGGCTGGGCCAGCAGGGCCGCGCTCACCAGGAGAACCCTACCAGAAAATATGAAATACATCAGAAAACATCTTAGACAACCAGGAGTCTAAGCATCAGACACGTGTAGCTTGCACATCTTCCGGCGCAAACTGAAAACTCATCTCTTTCGACTCCACTTCGAGCGATAGAACTATTAACAAAGCACTTATATACTAATAAAGGACTGGCTTATCTAAAGCCAGTTGAGTAGCACTTGAAATGTTTGGCTCTATGAAACCTGATGTACTTATGATTCTGTTTTCTTCAAGGTTGTGTCTTCCTGGTCGAATGTACTTATTGTAAGTCGCTTTGGATAAAAGCGTCAGCTAAATGCAATGTAATGTAATGTATAGGTGAGGACTCCATTATGTAAGAAGCTGCATGGTTTGATATTATGTAAGAGCCTGGAACAACTGAGGGTGGGAACTTTGTCATGAAGACAATTCCCAGAGACAGAATGTGGAAGGTGACGGATGAGAGTGACACACGGAGGATGCAGATGCAGTAAATTGTACTCACAGCGGGTCCAGGTGGGCCATGGGGTCCTTCGCTTCCTTTCAGGCCGTGAGCCCCCTGCAGAACAAAATCAAGTGAAGGCTTCAGAAAACAAACACATCTGTTGGGGAAGCACACATCCTGCCTCACACTGGACTCCCTATCTTCAAACAGGCTCAGCGTGAGGTGGAAAACCTCCTATAGTCCCCAAAGTGGAGAAGAGTTGTTTACTACAACTGCTGCGAACATCTTTTATATTTCACAGGAACAGGTGGGACGCATCATTTCTTCATCCTACAAATAAAAGACTGCTCTGGCCATGGATTTCTTTCTAACAGCTGTAGGAAGATTGTGTGAATTGCATAACAACCAGGACTTTGTTGAGTTAGAATAGATATAACAAATTAAAGAAGTAAACAGCCTGGAGCACACTGTTCCTCTTCTGTAGCCCACTCAGGGATGTGATAGCATGTCTGATTCTTCAAGTTAACCACAGTCTCACGGTGACTTAATAGCCCAGAACTATTATGCAATAACCAAGCTGTGAGAGGTATTGGAATCGTGGGACGCTTTTGTGCTGAGCAGAGGAGAATACTCACCACAGGGCCGGGCAGACCTCTCTCTCCGGGGAAACCTCTGAGTCCAGGAGGGCCATCCTTACCGAGTGGGCCAGCAGGACCGGAGTCACCCTGTGGAGGAGAGCACAATGAATGTAATACTGTATTATGCAGTGTTTGAGTATTATATCAGTTTTATTCATTAAAACTCAAGACATAATGCATCTATGCAAAATGAGAATCCCTGATAAGCTATTTTAAACTTGAGAATAGAGGCCCAGATGCTATTGGGTGGTATTTAAATGTTAATTAAAATGTATGTTAACTAACACTCTGTCCTAATAAAGAAAATGCATATATTATACAGTCACATTTACAACCTACAAAACATCTACAGTAAGACTAACACAAGTTACCCTATCCCCCACTAACACATACTAAATACACCCAAACAATGTATTAATTATGTGATTGTCCGTTCAAAATGACATTACAATTAGTGTAGAAAAAACAAACAGATTGGTTTTGGAACCAATGACAGGTATGATTGGGTGCTGTTTCAGGATTTACCTTGGCTCCTTCCTTTCCTGCAGATCCAGGTAGACCCTGCTCACCAGGTGGGCCTGGGGGTCCAGGATGACCGCGATCTCCCATTGGTCCAGTCTCACCTGTTGGTCCCTATAATCAGAGACACTACAGCTTTTAATCCTAGTTAAAGAGGAGGTGTGAAGCAGAGAAACTACAGCTAGAGGAACACTGTGAAATCATCAATTCAGTATAAAAAAGATGTTACAATTTCTCCATTTATTACAAAACACGCTGTGGAGAAGCGGAGCATTTGCTGTGTGGGAGGCCTACTTGTCATTAAGGCCACATACAGCTCAATGTTCTCAGCTGGCATTAGCAGAGAGGCTGGGAGGGAAAGTCTGTTAAAAGCTACTGAATAATGGATGAAGAGCCCGTTGCTAATATAAAAGAGGATAAACAACAATTAAGTTATGTGCAATGAGGACAAATTGTTGTTCTTTTGGTCTGAAAAACTGCTTAAACCTCACTGTTTAAACACTTACATAAACTCAGAATCTTAGGCTTGCAAAGGAAGGCTACTTATCTGTGCAAGTCTAAAGGGTATTCAATTGTGAGGTTTAGCAAAAATGCATGTGTTAGGGAAATGCTAACCATGCGACTAAATACATCTGAGTGGAAAAAGCTGCAAGAAAAGTTTGTAAAATTATGTTTTGATATCGTTTTGTGGCTGCTTTTGCTTTCCGAGTTCACCGTTTCTTAAAGTTTTCTTAAAGGTCATTTTGTGGGTGAAGTATTTATTTCATTATGTTTTATAACGAGTCTCTGAACAGTTGTTTTAACATTAAAACAGATACATATTTGCTATTATACATGCCACCTTACATGTAAGGAAGCAACACAATGGTTAGTGACTGTGACTCACCTGAGGTCCAACCACACCTGGGGGGCCAGGAGGGCCAGTCTTGCCTTGGAATCCCTGTTTATTATAGAAGAGAAACAGAGTTAGATCCCATATGTCTGACTCTGGTTGAATACAGATGAAGAGCTGAGTAATAGATTACTTACAGTCTCTCCTCTCTGTCCAGGATGTCCGGGCAGTCCGTCTTTTCCTGCGGGTCCCTGAGAAATACAAACAAATATATGAATGTAAATCTAAGAGAGACAAAAGGACAAGGTATGATGGGTTTGTATGCATGGTGGTGTGTGGTGTATGAGTTTGGACTTACAGGAGGGCCCTTTGGTCCTGGGAAACCTGTTGGTCCCTGAGGCCCTGGCAGACCCTGAAACAGACGACAAATGACTCCTGGTCAATAATCAATTGACTCTTCATGTTATGAGACTAAAGTTACCCTGGATTACAATGGGAAACAGGAAATGGGAAACAACATTCACAGCACGTCTTTATTGATCTAAATATTCAGCTTTAGTCCATATCTGTTGGCGTTCAGACCTTCAAAAACAACCTTTATTTTGAGGTGAAAAAACGGTTTCATTTCCTGCAGCCACACACAAAGGGAGGCATGCACCTGTAGGCATACTAATACTAGTACTAACTTCATGTTTTCAAGCTCAAAACAGGCTTCAAAACTATAATAAAACTGACATTCAGTACAGCCCTTTCCCACTGACAGAGACAGGGCTGTGTATGAATGTCGGATATATGCTACATTTACAATAGTAAAAGTGTTTGGACTAGAAAAACAGACTCCGTGTTTAAATGTCTTATTGTCTTAATATCGTCACTTGTAACAATGGAATATTATGAAATGTTTTAAAGGAAGTGTAGTGTGATGAACTTACCCTCTCGCCAAGAGGTCCTGGTGGGCCGTCATTTCCTGAGGTACCCTGAAGAGACAAAATAAAGAGTTAGCTGTGAACTTGTACTACAGTGTTTGCAAGAAAGAGTCAGAGAAATATATGACGCACCTTTGGTCCATTCTTTCCTGTTGGTCCCCTTGCTCCTCTCTCTCCTCGAGGTCCCTTGGGAACAAAACAAAGGTGATTAAAATCATAAAAAGGGTCCTACGACTTATTTGTGACATGAAATTGGTTGTTCACATTTAATGGTCCCTTATTATACCCTTTTTCAACAATATATTAAAGGTATATAGATATATACAAAACATGTCTCTGAAGTGTTTGGCTGAAATACCAAACAGATCATTGTAGCATCCCATAATCCCCTCTGTTTCAGCCCTGTTTCAAAAGTGCTTATTCGGTGTCTGTAGCTTTAAATGCTAATGAGCTGCTGCTGGCCACACCCCTCTGAGAAGTGATTGGTTAAAAGAAACACAATGGTGCCCTAGGGAGAGATTCAGGTGATGAGGTTACCTTGGTTGGTTATTGGCTAATGGTTGCCGAACCCAAAATACAGTTGTGACATCACAAAGTGGCCAAATCTGATCAGCTCAATTTCAGATAGGATTTAGATATAAACGGATCAGGACAAAAGAGAGAGAATATTTTTTTCCTGAAACTTTCCGTGTCTCTAAACACACTGGCTACACATATTTATTTATAAAAGACATGAAAAAGTGGATTTTGCGTAATAGGTGACCTTTAAATCTGGGTGGATTTCCCTTAAGCCTGCCCAGGTTGAACTTCCCTTTTCTCTCAGGTGCCAAGCCTGCCATCTGTATACAAGCAGGAGTCTGCTGAGTAAGACTTACCGTTGGTCCCCTCTGTCCGCGTGGGCCAGACTTCCCTGCCAATCCCTGTGGACACGCAGAACACACACAACGATCAAAGGAGTCCCATCATTAGGAGGCTGCATCCTCAAGAAGAATAAATCCAACCCCAACAGACGGTAACATTTGCAAACAGATTTCAACAGATTTGTGCAATTTCAGAAGCTCAGATATTATCATTAAGTTTAAAAATTACCGTAGAAATTCATTTCAACTTCAGAAAATTACATTTTATTCAACACTAATGCACAATATAATCATTGCAATGACAGCAGCTGCATAACACTTTAATGAGAAAAACAATTCTTTAAAGTTTCTATAAAGTGCTGTGAAAACTATGTTAATGGCACTATTATCCCGTTCTGTCCGGGAGCACGGTCTCATAAACTTCACATATGTTTGGTGAAGATGAAAAGCTTTATGTGGCACGCTCCGCTTGTGGGGGCAAACCATTACTCTTGCAGGCAAGCTAATGGCCCATCCCGTAGACAAAGAAAATGAAACATTGCTTAAGCGCCGCAAAGCAATAAACAATGCTTTCTGTGGTTGGAAATGAGTTGTGTAAGTGGTAAAGAAGAAGGAATGCAATTGTCTTTCTGCCCTTGGTAAAAAAAATCTTTATATTAGAGCATTGCAACTTACTCTGGATTGATAGGTCTGGAGCCGGGACAGGAGCCTGTCTCCAGCCCTACGCCAGTATTGATCCTACCCTTGTACGAATGAGAAGAATAATAAAAACTATTTAACATACCCGAGCTCCTTTCTCTCCGTTGGCTCCTGGGAATCCTTGGAAACCTTGAGATCCCTGAGTGAGAGAAAGCAAGTAATTCATCATTTGAGAGACAAACCTTATATATTATATCCCTTGTTTATTCCCTGATATATCCCGGATATATGAACTGCAACAGGAGGTGGGGTGCACCATAAATCACAGCAGTGTTGTATTGATGTCATATCAGGAGCAGAGCGCTGAGACCAAAAGGCATATTCAAATCCCTGTGTGTTTGATCAGAGAGCTTCAAGCCTGTCAGACTGAAGGACGAGCCGTCAACAGTTCAGCGGAGCAGACACACATGAACACGTATGAATCTTTCATTCCCTTTCCGACATTCGGGTATAGTGACACTTTGGCCAATTACATTGTGTCCCTTCTCATTATTGTTTTAAAGTTACAGTTAACTCATAACGGTGAACTAATGACAATATCTTTGAGGAATACATGTGTGTAATTACCTTTGGTCCTTGTCTTCCTGGGTATCCGGGGAGTCCGGGAACTCCGAGTTTACCCTGGGAATGAGAAAGAAAAACATGTGATTTTAGATAACTTGAAAAACATTAAGCATTGCATATTTGATAAGTTGTGGGATTCATTAGAAAGCTCCGTCTCTTTTTCTGTTATTTTATGAAATGGTACAGGGTGCATTATGTCTAATAGTTGATTCTTGTGATGCAAATATGAATGACTATATGTACTATTATATATTTTAATTAAATATAATTAATAATAATATTATAATGTGTTATATTTGAATTGTCTGTTTTTTTGTACATTTATATTTCTGTGGATATTTCTATTTTTCAATATTTATAACACGTTTTTTTTATAATAGTTCTCCTTTTTTACAACTTATTTGTACTTACTGTGATTGTTTATGCAACAGTTTATACCAAAACTATGTTCTTATATGTGTAAAACTACTTGGTAATCAACCTGTTTCTGATTCTGAAAATAGATATATGTATACCTGTATATGACGTTTGATATGAATGTGACCTTTTTCTTGAAATGTCTTTCATTTTTGATGGTTTATCAGTTATGTAAACTGAAACCATCATTAGTAGTATTTATATTCACTGTTGTTCTGATAAGCCAGCATACTACATGCAAAGCAAACAGACCGCAATATATTACAAATGCACAGCTTTGACTGTAAGTACAATAGTAGAGTTATCCTATAAACCACATTAAGATAAGAACACCTGCTAACACAGCAGCCTGTATTAGAGCCTGCTCAGTGTTTGAATGTTGCCTGCTGTGCACACTTCAATCAAATATGCAAATGACTCTGCTGTGGAACTCGTGTTAGATGCAGTGTTAGCCACCATAATGAACATTCTATTCAGATTAGGAACAAGCACTCTAGGCTTGAAGGACAATAAACACATGATTGTAGTAACTGTTGAACCTTAAAACTTCGGCTAATGACTTTCTGAATCAGATTGTGTAGGAGTTTGTTGGCAGAGTCTCGTTGGTGCTCCACTGTTCAAGCTCAATAACTATGTTCCTTGTTTAGCATTGCTGAGAGATCCTTCTTGATCAAACATGACTGATGATACAAATGACTACGTGTTTTTGATCAGGCAGTGAAGCATTAAAGCATCGAGACACGTTCTGAGGGATATCAGAGTCCTGGTTTTGGAAGTCAAACTGAAGACCTTACCTTCTCACCAGATGGGCCGAGAGGACCAGAATCTCCTAAGAGACCTGAGCGACCCTTGGGACCCTCGGGACCGTCCTCTCCTCTGGGTCCTCCTGGGCCGAGCTCTCCCTGGAAAATACAGCAAGCGCAAAGCAAAAATATTACATTTACATGCCTTAAATATTCAATCAGTTTCACCATAATCAGAATAGTGTATTCTTCTTGGGGAAATAACAATATACATAAATAAATAGATAGATAAATGAACACATACATAAATACAAAAATAAGATTAATTAAATGTATTAAATAAAAAATATATATAATATATATTTTAAAAATAAATGTTAAAGTACAATTATGACATTTAAAATATTTAATAATGGCATTTTTTTATTTTAATATTTAAATAATTGCCTTTAATAGAACCTTTTCTCTATCCTGCCTTTTGCTTGTGCACTGTCAATCAATCATGCTCAGTAACCTGTCTTCCAAATATGAATACATATGGAGACATACTTGAGAAACCTTGTTATGTCATTAACAGTATTGTCATTTCATCACATTTGTATTATAAGGGCAACTTTTCATTTTAAAACAAACAAGTCTATCCCAGATATAACCCAGGTCTCATGGGAGAATATAGTTGAGGATTGTTCCTTGCTGCCTGCCTCTAAAAGCATTTAGCCACCCTATTATCCTCACTCTATAAACCTGCTCCCCTTATAGCAGGACACCCGCTAAATAACAAAGCACAAACTGGCTCTGACAACCAGTCGCTGCTGCGGAGACCCAGTGGTGTGTGAAAGGCATCCAGTTAAAGCCTGGTGGGAAGTTGCACACACACTACTGCACTCAAGTACACATAAAACGACATCAAGCAAACTGTACTTGACTCACACTTGTAAGCTCATCAAAGAGAACACTTTGAATTGAACACACACACACACACACACACACACACACTTACACATGCACATACTGTAGGCATGCTTTAAAATAAGCCATTTAGATTCTGGTCCATGTGTATCTCCTCCAGAATAGAGTGCCTTCTCAAATCCTTGCTTTCATCTGGATCTGCTACATCTCCAGATTAAAACAGGCTGGAGCCCCGAGTCCCTTTTGCAGGTTTGAAGATTTAAAGTGCCATTGATTTCTCCTTCCTCTCTATGCTCAGTTATAAAGCCTGGTCAGGGATTGTGGGGGTTGATGTTTGAAGTTTGGTCGGAGCCATTCATGTTTCTCACTGTAAGAGACTGTTTCCCGACTACTTGACATTGTAAATCCCTAATGCAGTTTGGAGGAGGAAACCGTTCCTATGTACACCTTTCAAATGTGTGCTTTTCTCTAAAAGCTGCCGAGGTGAAGACTTATTTGAAAGAGGTGATAGAAGTGGAATTGGAAACTGCTCACGTAAACATAACAGCTGGCAATGGGAGCAACACCTTATGTTTGCTCATTACCCACAATTCCACAGGAGTCACAGAGGCTTAGGCCGTAAGGGGCTAAAAATCCCATGGGGTGTTTTCACTCAGGTAAAGGTGACCCCAAACAAAACTAAAGCCAGGAAACAACGTAGAGTGCTGAAGATACATTAGTGTCATTCATCTGATGTAGCAATACACCATTTTGTACTTGAAGTAAATGTTAAAGGGTCCCTATTTGCTCATTTTCAGGTTGATATTTGTATGTTATGCCTCTAATTTGTCTGCTTTGATTAGTTAGCTTGCCAGCTCTGTTGTGGTTGGTCAACCGCTTAGAGATGTCCCGCCCCTTGGCCTATCATGTACAATGTGTTGCAGCGCTAGCCAATAGAAGCAAGATTTACATAACGATGACACTATATTATGGAAGTAATCAAAGGAGCCCAATGGAGAGAAAACTGGGATTTTAGCCATGGAGCCTATTAATACTGCCATGTGTTTTATGCTACCATTATCATATTACTTAGACATGGGATTTTCATGATTGTTTCTTAATTTGCATGGTCCACAAACGAGTAGATCGATCTACTTGTTTATATAGAAATCAACAGACAGCAAATATGTCATCAACGCCTCTGTTTGTAGTTTGCTTCAGTACTAATGCAGTGTGTTCTGTGTGGTTCGTAGCTAGAGGACAACAGAAAGCAATCTGATTGTCTTTGCAGTAGCGGCAACAACACAAATACCACTTGGTAACACTAGAACTGCCACTTTAATTCATTTGAATGATGCTTCCAACGCTCTAGAAGTGATTGACAGATACTGCTGAGTACATTACAAACAAGGAAGCCTTACCCTGTCGCCCTTGATTCCCAAATCTCCCTTGAAGCCGGGGAATCCATCTTCTCCCTGGGTAAGAGAATGAAAGAGACGAATGGGTTAGGATGTGGGATGTGAAATAATGGGATAATACAGGTGTTTCAACCATTTGTGTGAATATGCAGACACACACTCAAAGACAAGCACACCAACACAGAGTCTTGGCAAGATCCCCTGTTGCCATAGAAACCGTTGATAGCCTTTATTTTCTTCTGTGCCAGCAACAGTTTCACAGGATTTCATTGAGATTACCATTAGTATGAAACACTCCATGCAAGACTCACTACAAATGTATTATTCAAACATTTCTCTGACATCACCGGTTCTTTCACACAGACACTTTCCAAGACGTAAAGCCAATAAGTCTGAGCTCTCTTACCTTTCCACCCTTGTGTCCTTTCAGACCGCGGACACCGTCGGCTCCCTGTGATGCAAGAACAGAAAGATGTTACAGGTGGGAAAGGTGCATGTTAGACAAAATGCAAGGGTTCAATTGATTCAGGCTGCCATTGGGAATGAAAATGAGTTCTTAAGTTCTTGCCTGGTTACAGTAATGTTAAGGAAATACAATGTAGACTAGCATTTAGTCCCACCATGAGCGAGGAAGATATTCACCAATGTGATGGTAACAATTATTTTTTTCTGAATCACAGCTGCTAAGTCATTGAAGTCTGACGCAAAGGATATTTTTTTCTTTTTAATGTGTCAAACAAGGGTGCTATGAAGGGGGATATTATGTAATTGATGCATTGAGATGTGTTTTATGCATTACAAATACTCACTACTTTTCTTGACCCTTCATCTTATCTTCCCAGACACTTCAGACATCAGCCATGTAACTGTGGGACTTTTAGCTAAAAGTCAAGCCACTCTTGTGATCCCCTCTCTCAGCGGAGGAATAAATGACTGGATCAGTCCAAGCCAAGATTTTATTTGATGGGATTTCTTTTGTCTTGGTTTTATCAGGCAGCTACTGATGAAGGGACGAGGGCCTTGAGCCGCCATCAGCCCTGTGACTAACCCTAGCAGCACCTTGTGCAAGCAAAGGGATGCAAGATCTGAAAAGACGACTTTCAAGTCTTATCCTTTGCATTATCACGACCTGGTTGACAAAAGCAGAGGCCATTCTATTCTAGACATTGCCTGGAAGTTAAGCAGTAAACTAGGGCTTTTCATTTTTTAGCAGCTTTCTACAACATCACACTAAATTGTTGGAAAACCTTGGAAGTTATAACGTTCTGTATTTCTCAGAAAGGTTTCTATAAGATAATGGGCAACATTAGACCCATAACAGTTGTTAATTGCCGGGCAGAATGACCTGATGATATTACAAATGATTTTATTAGTGGTTGAAATTCATCTCACCTTCACACCTCGGGGCCCGGGATAACCAAGGGGTCCTTGAGGGCCAGCAGGGCCCTGCAGAGAGAGGGGGTTAGAAAGAGCTTGTAGCAAACATGCGCATGCAGTACACACATTAAGTTATCAACATTAATGCTGAATGTTTTATGTAAATTATTCTACAATAGGAAATAGAAGGGGAAATAAAGTAAAAAACATTAACAAAATAACCAATGCAAGCTACTAAAGAAAATCACTTACCAAGTGTCCTTTCTCTCCGTTAGGCCCTTCCTTTCCAGGGTGACCCTGTGAATTATTTACAAAGCACATTATTGCATCTCATAATCGGATAATTACCACCATAAATACTACAACACATTAGTTATCACTATAAAAGAAGGGTAACGTTGTAAAACTTTGCAGGATGTATGAAACTGAAAAAAGACTTTGTTGGGAAGTGTTATTAGCACTACCGGTTATTACTGGGCACTAAAAGCCAACAATTGCCGTTTTGGGATTTCAAATAATATGAAGCACATACTGTACACTCCTGTGTGGATGTCCGGTAAAAAGAAGAAGAGAAAAAATGGAAGGAAATTGATTTTATTCACACGAGACAGAAAGGCTCTGCAAAGCCTCAGAAGGGTTTTTAGTGACGCTATAGAGGGCGGGGGAAGGGAATAGATACAAGAGAGGACATAAAGAAGGGGCATGGAGGGAGCATTGAAACTGAGTGAGAGAATACTGCGGTTGATTCAAGATGCAACAAATGGAGGAATACAAAAAGCTGAGTGTGTAAATGGCCGAGCTATTTCCACTCCAAAAGACTCCAAAGGGCCAGGGGACATTGTAAAGGGTCTGCAGTCCAACATCGCCTCTTACTCTCCTTCACCAAATCCCTATCTATTTGTCTTTAGTTATTCACATCTCACAGCCTCTCTTTTTGCTGCCACCGAATGCCTTTGAGACACACCTGCCATTAGTGCAGGTGTGTCTGTGCTGCCTGAGCAAAGGTGGGAAGAGAGTGAGTGTGGGCGGGTTGTATCACACACATCTCAGAACAATCCTTATCTCAGTGTGTTTTGAGAGCTTTTTAAACATGTACTGCTTTGAAAGCGTTGATTCTTACAGTAATGGCAAATGTAAATGTTAAAAAAAGGCTGAGATGTTTGGACTCACCGGTGGGCCGTCAGCTCCTGGCATTCCTGGCAAGCCTGGTTTTCCGAAAGGTCCCTAATAAGAAGACAGGAGAAACCTTTAGGGCAGAAAGACACCACAGAGTAACACAACACCAAGAAATCAAAAGGTTAGAGGCATTATAAACGTCTGAAAAGAACCAGACTGAGTTCCACAGTCAAGCAGCTCTGTGAGGCTGTATTAGAGTGTTGGATTGAGCTAAATGCTAATGTCAACATGGCATGCTAACAAAATGATTACTTCATAAACAACCCTTTATTCAATTCTAGTTTTGTCTCATCAAATACTACCGCCTTCCAGTATTTCATTTATAATCAGAAAACACCTACATTATTCATTTACAAAGTCCAACAGCTCAATAATAAACTGAATGCCCTCCAAATAAACAGGCAAATATGATTTAGCTGAAATTGGATTAAAAATATATCAGGATTAAAAATCTGTGTGCGCTGTCAAATCGGCACTATTTGGTCCTACATTGGGGATGGGGGGAGGTGCATTTGCATAATAGTGTGATAAGAATTTTGGAACTGAATAACTTGGCATTCAGCTCCATATAAATGAATGACACCAATTCATGCAATTTTGTAGATTTGGATGCTGTGTTTATTGACATTTTATCCAGCTGGCAGTCAATATTTCCACTGCAGAAATGGCATGTTGCACAAAATGTGATTGTTCTATAGTGATTACGTCATACGGTATCTTACCTTGTCTCCTGGGGGTCCGATGGCTCCTTGGGGCCCTGCAAGACCCTGTGGAGAGGACACAAAGTGCTCAGAACATTTGATGTTATGAATAAGAGAAAACTCAAGTGGCAGACAACCTGTTCGTCACTAACCATGGTTCCTGGGTTTCCTTGCTGTCCAGAAGGTCCTGGTTCTCCTTGAGGTCCCTGAAGAAAACAACGGTCATTTTAGAAATCTCATTACAAACACAAAGATTGATTCATTTATTTTTTCTCCCATGTGACGGTAAGAGTAATTTGTTGCTCCATATGGTTCATTAAAAGGGAAATGCTGCTTTCGGCTGATATAAATCAGAAGCTGTCCAGCAGTGCATCAGAGCATTATTACCCTCTTATACCTAAACAGCAGCTCACACCTGCATTCCCAAATGACAGACGCTGCTGAACACAAGACACATTCCCTCTCAGATAAATGGCAATCAATTATGTTAGGTCTGGGAAAGCTGTGGATGCTCCATCTCCAGCTAGTTGGAACATTCCCAGGACAGACGAGCTGCTCCGCCTGGTGTTCTCTCATTAAGTCTGCCGCTAAAATAAATTGACCCGGGATAATACAAGTGGTCGGGGTGGACTGCTCAAATGGATCCAAACACACCCGGCCTATTCTTCATTATCTGCTGAGTATCCTCTGATTGCACTGGTGTAGGCGGGTGTGTGTGAGTTAGTGAGAACGAAAGAGAAAAACAACTATCATTTCCGAACGTGTTTGTATAGAGGCATGTTGTAATTCGCCTTATTTGTATATGTATGTTAATACGTAAATGTATTTGGAATAAAGAGAGAGAGGGGAACCAATAATGGGGATTTAAGGATCAAAAAAAGGGAAATATGTAAGATGGTAAACGTTTAGACTTTGTGACAGATTTACAAAGTGTATCACAGCTGATCGGGATACCAACATCTTTCCATTAGAGACTTAAAATTAAAATGTCAAGTCGCAAAGAAGTGAGAGCGTTATTTACATTTAAAAAAAGAAGGATAGAACTAAAAAGATGTGTGTAATGATGCATTGAGAATATTTGATATTTGGGGTATGTGTGTAAGGTAAAGTGATCTCAGTATGTTTAATTGCTATTTTAAGAATGTGTTGATGATTATCAGAATGATATCATGAATTACAAATAGTTTCATGACATGAGTTTTTCAAGTCATTTCATGCCTAATCGCGTGTGTGTTGTGTTTTGTGGTTTTACCTGGGAAATAGAGAATGCCTGACATTAAATATTTCTAATCGATTTAATTTCACTTACGATGTTTCCTTTGGGTCCAGGTTGTCCATCCATTCCAGTAACACCCTGCAGCAGAGGAGAGGAAAACGCCATTCAGTCAAATATATGGGAAGGCCAGAACATTTGTTTTATATGGAAAAGGTTTGTATTTCGGGTGCAGCTGATAAAACCTACTTTTAGCCAGAAAAAACCCCCAATGCAAGCTCCAAATATAAAAAAACACAGTAGATTTGCTTTTGCATTCTATGAATTTGAGAGTAAACTTTTAAATGTTAGATTTCTACATCCTGCGCAGGCATATCACTTCCAATCAGCTACTTGATTGATGTGCACTGTCCATGCTAGATTAAATCTGTTGAGACGATATAAACATTAGGTTTGCTCCGCTGTAAACATTTGTCTGATATGCCGGAGTTAAACTCAATAACAGATTCTGCTCTTTGTGTTCGCTGTCTGAAATATATTGAGTTTTGTATTTCCCTGTGGGTGTTTGCAGTGTCTTTTGTTCTATAAGATGGTCAAATAATATATATTCTGCTTTCTCAACACTATTGTAATAGCACGAATGTGAAAAGGGTACGGGGACTCACAGGGGGTCCAGAGGGTCCCTGAGGTCCTTTTGGTCCGAGCAAACCGCGGGGCCCCTAGGAGAAAAACAAGGAAGGAAATGAGATTGAGAATATCACACCTGTGAAGGAAATCATGAATAATTAAGCACGCTGAGCTAAATCAAGTTTCAAAATCATACTTCGGGAAACAACCTGACTTCGCAAATGTCCTTGAGGATATTCTACCTCGTCAGATTGTGAGGGATGCTGAAAGCCCTTTTTTTTTTACTTTACTACACATGTATTCCCCACAGCTCTCCTATCAAACATTGGATTTATGTTCTTTGCCTCCCAGTTACGGTTACCCAACAAGACCTATTTTCCTGTCAGTGTGAATTCAAACAAATGTAGCACACCCTGGTGGACGAAGTAAGTAATAGCAGCAGATATCAGGGGGCTTTCTGGTGTTTTCTCCTTCCCCTCCCTCCATGGGGAATATCCTGAGAGTGTGGGAGGCTAACAAGCTGGATGTGAGCTGCCTGCTTTTCACACCTCCAAAGCCTCATCTACACAGACTTTCCATCCGTATAGAGCTAAAGAAAATCTCCATTGATATCAATATGAACAACGGTTGCAGTCCGCAGATGACAGATGACATCATTACGTCGTTTGATTGTTCGCTAACACAATGACATGATGAGAGCAGGCCCTCTCAGCTCTATCACGCTGTCTCTCAGTAATATGCGCGATCACTCACTGATTCGCCAGGAAGTCCCCGGGGCCCGATCTCTCCATCATCTCCCTGGGAAAGAGAGAGGAGCGGGTCAGAATGTGGAACAGACACTGAATGATAATGGGGATAAAGTGAGGGTGTGTGTGTTACGAGGAGGGAAAGATAATGGGAAGTTACAAGGAGAAAAGGCGGGAAAGAAGGGGATGATGTTGCATCAGCTGGGGATAAGAGAGATACAAATATATATAGGAAAGTCAAAGATTGAGTGATAAAAGATGTGGGAAATTGTCATTTTGTTCTGTCTTACCCTTTCTCCATCCTCTCCAGGACCACCATGAGGTCCAGAGGGTCCAGATTCACCCTACAACAACAAACACTTAGATGTAACAGTGGCACATGTCGAAACAAATACACACACACACACACACGTGCACTTCTTCCAAAAAAACACACTTTAATAGCACCACAAAAGAACTTACTCTGTGTCCTTTTTCACCAGGAAGTCCGGAAAGACCATCAAAGCCTCGGTCTCCCTGAAGAGCAAAGACAAGTCAGGTGCCATACGTCTTGTACAGGCTTCAAAAACACACTTTGAAACTGGCATCAGGAGATACTGAAGTGTTGGCGACACAGTACCTTGGTTCCAGACTGTCCCGGCATGCCCCTGGCACCGTCGGCTCCAAAACGACCCTGTGAAAAGAACAACGGTTACATAACTGCTCTGTTGAAAGAGTATGAGGACTAGAATATGCCTTTTGAATCGGCACGACAAATATGCATTAGATATTCATATGCTGCATGCTTTTCTACTTCAGCTCACCCTTCTGCCAGGCTTTCCAGAGGGTCCAGAGGATCCCAAGGGTCCACGTGGTCCCTGAAACAAACACATGTATTTATAACTCAGAAGTGTTCAAATGTAAGGACTGTCACAATATCAGACTTTGATTGCACAATACTGATGGCAAAACACTTTAAGAAGAAATTCAAATATAGCATTATCTTTAGAAATTGTTTGAAAAAAAGATCCAATTGCTCTTCAATTTGTGTTTTGTCTCCGACATTTTTTAAAAGGTGCAATTACACAATATTATATATGTGTATTATTAAATGGATATTTTAAGTATTAATGCCAATATGTTTCCCAATTTGGGATCAAATCTTATCTTACAAACTCCTGCTTAGAAATATCAAACTTAAAGAATAAAAGTTGCATTTGTATCTGCTTAGAACTAATGCCATACCACAACAGTTTACAAATGTGTTTAGGTTGACATGTTTTTACATTTGTACATCTCATACCTGAGGACCTGAGTCTCCAGACTCTCCCTTCAGGCCTGAGCCCCCGGGAGGACCCTGAGGAGAAAAGCAACAGACGATTTAATTGATATTAAACTCACAAAAGTTTTCAACACTACAAAGCTACCCTGTTGATTACTATTCATGATTTTGAGTCTGAGTTTGTTTCTGAAACACGTACCAGAATGCCGGACCTGCCAGTCAAACCCATGGGACCTGTAGGGCCGCGCATAGCCAGCTGAACACAGAGAGGAAAAACAATGAGATACAAAAAATATATAAAAGGAATAAATAAAGGATAACAGAAGGAAAGTTGAAGTGTTTGTATTTATAACGTGCAGTTACTCATTTGCATGTGTGTGGGTGTGCTGTAGTTATATTTGTGTCTGTCCCTTGTGAGCAATGTTGTATAAATGATGCATGCTTGTAAGCAACCGCAGGGTATCAAATATATCAATGACAAAAATGATAATAATGAAGGGGTAGCAAGGATTTATGCCATAACTATAGAACATATGGCTAGAAAAAAACATTATAAAATTCACAAACAATGTGAAAACAGACATATTTCAACAGGAGAAGCAAGATTGGTGAATATACAATTTAGTATTGATATATTATGTGTAAACAGTTACCCTAGCCTGCTGCATGATGGCTTGCATCTGGGACTCCTGTGCTGACACAGCAGGGCCCTTCTGTCCGGAGTCACCACCAGAACTCATTCTGAACTATGGAGGGAAACAAAGATTTGTTAGAATGTGTTGCATTAAAAATATGAACCAGCACACAGTAGAATATAGCAAAACAAAAGTAAAAGCTGGTGAAAATAAGAAACAATGCAACAATATAACAATTTCATTTGTATTCCCAAAAACAACACTTTTCTTTGTCCCCATCTTAAAACTATGCAACAGATGTGAAAGTGAGCATGAGCCTCCAGCTGTCAAACCAGCACCAATAAAGGCCACAAGCTTCGAATGATACTGGCATCTGGTGGTGAAACGACGCCATTGCACCATAGTTGAATATCCAGGTTTGTGGTCCAAAGATGGTTCGTTTGGGAAAGGCATCTCGTGCTGGGTTACACAGCGGAGTACGGAGGCCGTTAGTTTGCAGACGCACAGCAACACAACAGTGAATCTGTGCAGAAACACGGTAACCAAGAAGCAAGTAGAAACCGTTATTCAAAACAGCGCTGAGTCAGATGTGATGCAGCTCAGCCATCATGAACCAAATGTCTTCAGTTAGTATTGAGCAAAGCCCACGGTTTATTCCTTTCTGTCAACATTTCTGCTAAGTTTGATTAAATATTGGCCCTTTCCTTCGCTATCTCAGTCACAATCAAATATATGCAGCTCTTTTCCTGCCTGTTTTATATTATTTTTCTCTTCAGCTTTTTTTTTGTCATTCCCATACTAATTTGCATTTCTTTCCCCCGACATTCCTTTGCATCTTTGAGCTTTGAACAAAATGATCTGCTTCATCAAATGGTTGACTAGTGCGGCCAGGGATAGAGAAAAACACTCCGATGGGAACCAAGTGATGTTTTTCACACAACACCACCTCATGCTGGAGCGGACTGTCAACAGGAAGATAAGGAGAAGATGAATCACTATATAATGGACTGTTTAAGCAAGAACATATTGTTAGGACTTGCATCTTAAGTGTTGAGTCCATGATTTGAACACGGAGCCAAACAGTTCTCTGGTGAGAAGAGGGTGAAACAACAATGCATGTTTCCCATTAGACTCGGGGCTCAGGGATCAGGATACAAGCTCTCTGCCAGTGGATACACCAGAACGAGTTCCTGTCCAGACAGAACTCCCTCGGCTCTGAAGACCCCTGAAACCACAGCCTCACATCTGTACGACTCATCAGATCCAACAGCAGCAGCAGCATCACACATCTTCCAAATACAAGGAAAACAACGGGGGAAAGGTAGACAGCGCAGGAAGTTGTGAGCAGGATAAGTGTCGCGGTCGAATCATAGCACGCAGCTGAAGCTACAGAGAGAAGCAACAGTGTGACTTTGCTTCCTGTCTGTATCCAACTTATCTTCAATTCTTCAATTCTTCAATTCTTAAATAAGTTCAAACTAAATAAAAAGTCCTTTCATTTTTGCTGTAATTCGGCCCTTGATAGTGTTCATTTCACAGATGTCTATCTGTCAGGTTCAACTTGTATATATTTTACTCTTAAGTTCTGTTATATTTTCTATTTGAGATGTTTCTATTTTATGTTTGTTTATTTTCTACTTGTTTTAACATCTTGCTGTTCCAACAAATGTTCCCAATTTGGGATCAATAAAGTATATCTTATCTCAATATGCAGATTTAAGTTTATTAAGTCAAAACATCTGAACGTGATCACTACAGATGATGGGAGGGGCGACATCTGTTACTCAACCTGCCACTAGGGACTGCTAAAGCACAGATTGCATTACAACATATTTGTAAGGGCCAGGCTAATCAAAGACGGTTTGGAAGGAAACCCCCTTCATTCCTCTGCATTGTGTAAACCACATGTCAGGGTTATTGATAAAACAAAGAATGAAACATCATACTTGGCTTTGAAGAAGGCTGAACGACTCCATAAAGCCACATGGTGAATGCTTTAAAGTGGGGGTAAACATGAAAGCGCACATCACTTCCTCTTCCTCCACGGTTATCTACTTACAGGCAGCATCAGGACAGTACCAGGGGGTCCGGGCAGACCATCAGCACCGGAAAGGCCAGCACGACCAGGAAGACCCTTTGTCGGAAAAATGACACAAACATGAGTTCAAGCACTAAGACAGAAATATGGTTAGTTTCTGTATTGGAGAGCTTAATTTAACACACCCTCTCTCCAGAATCTCCAGAACTGCCTGGTTGGCCAGAAGAACCTGGGGGTCCGGGGAGGCCCTATGTCAAGAAAAAAAAACGAATTTCACACACATAATATACATAATGGAATAGGGACGTTTGCTGCACTAAAAGTCCTCCCCTTTATCTGGCCTTAAGTGGTCACACATGGGGAAAGGAATGCATGAGGCAATATGGGACAGCTTGTGGAGTTGTAAATTCTTCGTGAGGAGCTCTTTATTTGTCTTAAGCTTGGCACTTGAATGGCTGGACTCTGTGGGACTCCATCTGCAGGGTGTCAAGAGCAACTGTGTCTGAAAAAACGGTCCTGGATAAATAATTGAGTTCTTCCACATCTGGGCAAGTCCACTTCTCTTCAGGGGACTTGTGTCGGCCACTCCCTTTGCATTACATCAGACAGCCAGGATCTTCTCAGCAAAGCATGAACACTTGCATTTTAGAAGAATGGATTGTGTAAGAACATATTGGTAAACTGGAGTATTAGAATTGTTTTTGTTATTTGTTGGATTCACAAAAACATTCATTTGATATTATCGTTGCAATGCTGTCTGTTTACATGGTTAATTTACTCAATTATTTGCCTTTGATTCCTTCAAGACATATTTCTCACTCATTTTATTTACATGATTTAGTGCTATAATGTTGGATTTAAGGGGCTCTGATTAATGCAAATGCAATCCCACAGATTTAATAAAAAAATTCTACTTGTTGACTTAGATTGTATGCATATTATGGTGTTTTCTTTATTCTATGATTTTCTTCCTAAAATGACATACAATATATGTCCTTGCTTATAGTTTTGCAATGTATTTAATTGGTTACTTGGTTACCCCTGTATCATGAAATGTACTGTGCCAGATTATTGCCAATACACAACGTCAGATACATTTATAAACAGAGATTACACAGACAAATGACATGATGAGGACAGGAATAGAAGATGAGAGGAAGTAAAGGAGAGACAGGTTGACTTACTGTTGGCCCTTCAGGCCCAGACGGGCCCTCCACTAACATTCCCTGAAACACAAGCAGAGAAATCATTAGTCAAGAGTGCAGCAATCTGCAGGTGCACACACAGGCATAATTCTGACTTCATTAACACAAAGCTGTGCTTAAACTCTACATGAATGCATGTCACAACACCTGCCTATCAACGTTCTACCTCTGGAGTCAACCTTGATGCACATTCCTGCCTGTCATTTCAGTTATGCTTTCCATTAATCCATGGAGTTAGGGAGGGTGAGCGACTGCACAGCATCGGAGGCAAAGACACCCTAAGGTTATGTCCAACGTGTTCAAGCTGAAGGAAGGACTAATGAAGAAGGCTTCATTTGTTTTCATATAATCCGATGAAAGATTTGATCTTACATGCAGATGAAAGCCTGTTTGTACATGTGTCTATGCTTTGAATTTGTGCAATTCATTTATTAAAGTGGGTATTTTGTCATATATCCCCTTAGCTAAACAAGCAAATCCTCATCATCGAGTCAGAGCAGGCGATGAATGGATGGTACGAACACACTACCTGTGACTATAGCAACATTTAATATTGTTGATAAAAAAAGATGAGATGAAAATTAATGAAACAAATTCACCAAAATATCTTTACTTTACTCCTTAGACGCTTTATCCAAAGCGACTTACATACTCAATACTGTGGGCAATCCCCAGCAAATTGGGGTGAAGTGCCTTGCCCAGGGAAACACCTACATGCTGACTGCAGTGGGGTTTGAACCTGTGACCCCCTGATCCGAACACCAGCGCACTAAACCACTGCACCACACGCCTCCCTTTATTCTGATGTAGTAGTTCGGTGATGCATACATATTGTGGCTAGATCAGAATCTGATATCTAAAAAAGACAAAAATGTCAACCATTTTCATTTCATAAAACTAGAATAGAATAGTTACAGCTCTTTTTGACTAAGAGAAGAATTCAATTTGACACAAGCATACATTAAATATAAAAGAATCTGAAAAACGAACATTAGTGTGGACAACCATAGAGCATCTGACTCACAGATGCATTGTTGCGGCTGTGTGGCTGCAGAGAAATTGTTTGTGTGTTTGCTTTTGTGGCAACATTTTGGCTTCCTGTTTATTTTTACAGAAGAGAGAAACCCACACACTATCCAAATGTATTCCACTGTGTGATGTTTTTCATTAACCCCCAGGCTGAACTGTAGAATTGTCATCCCAAAATGACTGCAATTGATCATCGACAATCCTCGGGTTATGGCTATGTTTCACCTGCAGTGTGTGTGTGTGTGTGTGTGTGTGTGTGTGTGTGTGTGTGTGTGTGTGTGTGTGTGTGTGTGTGTGTGTGTGTGTGTGTGTGTGTGTGTGTGTGTGTGTGTGTGTGTGTGTGTGTGTGTGTGTGTGTGTGTGTGTGTTGCTAGAGCTTGGGGGGAAATGTGAATGCATGTTTACAAGAGGAGAGACACACTGGGTGGTGATGTGTACACACTCAGTCACAGAGGGATGTATACTGAGTGCAGCTCAGTGACATTTGTTTAAAGTGAAACAGCTGTAGCTGAATAAGAGACATACATTCCTTCTTATGGACCTCGCTAACAGACCGAAGGATGTGTCTTCACCTGTTTTTACATATAGCATTACTATCTAAATCAGGGTTGGATGTGTTCCACCTGTTTCATTCAAACTAAGCTTATGTTTTTGGCAGAGACGCAGGAAAGGTCTTTCTAACTCCCCTTTGTTCAGCTTGTATTCCTTCCCTCCCTCTCCCGTGTTTACACACTTCCCAGACGCTGTTAGGAGATTATTGACAATCCCTACATGGCCGTTCTGCTGGTCATCTGAACCCCAGCATAAACATTTGGAAGAGCGATGCCTTGCCCGAGGACACTACGAGAAAGGCTTGGCCCTGATTAATGTTTGGCCTCAGGATCCTCCGTCAGAAGTGATGGGAGGGTTCTGTTTGGACGAGGATCATACATACGTACTGGCAAATATAAACATCCACGCATACGCCCATGTGCACACAATCACAGGCAGCCTACATCTGCTGCTCAAGTATGTTGTTCAAATAGTGATACTCACAGGCTCAATAACAGCAGGCTCTCCCTTCTGTCCCTTCTCGCCACGGGCTCCGTGGACCTACACACCAAACACACACACACACACACACACACACACACACACACACACACACACACACACACACACACACACACACACACACATGATCAGCAAAGGCCTCTTCAACACCCTCACCATGATCTCCTGCTCCTCTTCTAGATCAGGGAAACTCAACTTGTGAGGAAATGACTGGAAGCCAGGGCCAGATAATAAACAAACATTCATTATATTTATCAGATTACATTAATTAACATTAAAAAGGTCAGTAACTTGTCATAAAATATCAATTGTTTACAGGACACAGGCGTGTTTATGCAATCTGAAGAACATCTGAGTAAAGACCTCTTACTCAGAAATATTTATTGAGATTTTTGATAAATATTAACTAGTCATTTATATATAATGAGTTGATAAAGGCAGATAATAGAACAGCTAGAATTGTCTGATTTAAGAAAACGCCTTATCACACTTTTTTGATATCCAAAATCTAGAATGTTATATATGTTCATATCACATCACAATACCAATATTTTATCGATTTATTGCCCAGCCCAAAAAACAATTCTTATCGTGAATCTGTTTTTTTTCATTTTGAATTGGAAGATGGCCCTAAATTGAGTACCACTTGGTCTTCTTCACCTGTCCATAATCTGTCCCGGTCTCAGCAGGCAGCACTTTGCCCTCGTCTCCATAGTCGAGCCCATCGTAGGTGCCGTACGAGTCTAAATTGCCGTATTCGCTGAGGTGCTCCTCCTTGAACCCATCCAGGTCTGTGTAGTATCCCTCTCCTTCAACACCCAGGCCTGTTCCCGTGGCGATGGAGCCCCCTGCTCCGGTGCCGGCGCTGGCTGATCCCCCTCCGGTGGTGGAAGATCCCCCCGCAGAGGAAGACCCGCCCCCGATAGTGATGGTAGAACTGCTGCTGCCTCCTCCACCTCCTCCACCTGCACTGACATGGTCTGAACTGCTGCTGCCTCCTCCACCTGCACTGACATGGTCTGAACTGCTGCTGCCTCCTCCACCTCCGCTAACATGGACTGAACTGCTGCTGCTGCCTCCTCCATCTCCTCCACCACCACTGACATGGACTGAACTGCTGCTGCCTCCTCCATCTCCTCCACCACCACTGACATGGACTGAACTGCTGCTGCCTCCTCCATCTCCTCCACCACCACTGACATGGTCTGAACTGCTGCTGCCTCCTCCACCACCACCACTGACATGGACTGAACTGCTGCTGCTGCCTCCACCTCCACTGACATGGACGGTACTGGTGGTGTCACCTTCTGCACCAAGGCTATAAGCGTCGTTGGTGCCATAATCATACTCATCACCATAGTCACCAACGGAAGTTGCAACCTATAAAAACACAGATATTGTTAGTAAAATGTCCCATATTTGAAGTATGGGTAACATCCTGTGTATACAAATGACATAACAAAATCAAAAACATTGATTACATTTCTGACCTATTAAAACATGTAGCGTACTGCGCTAATTATTTCCAGAATCTATAACAGTATTTGTATAATTTGTGCATTAAAATGTCAGAAAATACTGAAAAATGCTGTATCTCAAGTCATGGGTGCTTTCTTTAAATGTGAAGTTTTCCAATAATATATGTCCTAAACTCAGGACATATACAAGTCATGTTTAAGAGATGGAACTAAACATCTAAATAGTATAGTAGTAGTAGCAGCAGTATGTCAGTCCAGTAATTGTTTTATCATTACTGTGTAACGATTGAGATTTCCTTAAAGGCATGTTTTTCTTTTCTTAGTGATGGCAATGCTAGAAACATCCACATTGGCTTTGCTTCCCCCATTTGGGTTGGCTGATGATAACATGAGGGAGGGGGCCCAAAGAAGACCCTGCTTACGTATCAAACTCATAATTTCAGGTAGGACTTGCATATGTAACAAAATAAATAATAGGATTTGAAAGCTTATCAGTACATCTATTGGACCTACAGGTCATACATAAACAACGATAAAGTGAGGATGTCAGTGTAGGTAATCAACGTACTGATGTCTTATTGGCGGTCATGGTGATTGAAGATCCTTCTCCACCGGTGACCCGCCTTTCGATGCTGGAGGTTGAACTCAAGTCAATCTTTCCCTCTGCCTCCAGGTCCACCTCGCCCCCGGTGCCGATGCTGCTGCTGGTGATGGTGACCCGTCGGGAGGAGTCTGTATCTGGGGCTGCCGTGGCCTCGTCATAGTAAGTCTCGTAGTTACCGTAGCCATCGTAACTTTCGTAAGGGCTGGTCTCCTCTCCGTCGGCTTCTCCTCCGGCAGTGGCAGTTCCTGTGGAGCTGGATGAAGAGCTGGATGAAGAGCCAACGGATGAGCCAGCGGATGAGCCAGCGGATGATCCAGCTGATGAGCTGCTGGTGATGGAGGTCACTTTGCCGCCGATGGCACCAGAACCCCTCAGAGCCTCCTCCACTTCAGACACCACGCTGTCTTCATCTGCCATCTGTAAGGCATCAACATGGTTACTTTGGAGCATTTGAAGGAGGACTGTACCCAATACTAGGAGTTCCAAGCTCCACATTTTTTTTTCATCTGACTCTTCATCGTTTTAAAAGATGGTAATTCACAGTTACAGATTAATATAAGGCTAATTCAATTGATTAAGTACTATACTATTAGAATAATTGGATTCTAGCTGTGGCTGCATGGGACTGTTTCAGACTTGTGATACAAAACAATTGACATCAATCCATATGTGTTGCCATTTAGCATTTCAAAAGACAAACAAGCTTTCAAGCTTGCCTCACACAACTGAGTCAAGCAGCTGTATTAACAGGGCACACATTTATTTAACCTTAACATTTAGTCTAACCTAAAACGAAATAAATCCCTTTATTTAGGGTTGTGACAAATCATCACTTTTTAAAACCTCCATATAAGCCTTGAATGTGATAAAAGATAACATGCAGCACACAATGTGAAACAATACGACTGTATTGGCGTTAACACATGAAGTCAATATTGGCAATGATATGATGGTAGCCCACCTTGACTTCTTTTGTCGTCTCAGCATCAGATGTTGATTCAAGAGGCTTTCCCTCGGTGTCCTCATAGTAAGGGTACTCGTAATAGTAGCTGTCCTCCTCTGTGTTCTGAAAGAAAGAAACATCACAAGATAAATAACAATAACTATTCATATTAAACACTTGATTATTAGTATCTATGAGATACTTCATAGACTTCATCCACTCTCTAAGGCAACATACATTTTAAAGATGTTTTTAAGATATGGAGTCCTTTAATTAGCTTATAAAAATGTATGGATAACCCCAACCTTCTTACCTCTTTAAACTCTAGAAAATCATAAGCACATACTGTGTGTCTATGTATAGTTATTTTATAACTGCAATTCATGCATTTGGTTAGTATCATATTTTTGATTTGTAAAGTCTGTAATGAATAATATGATATCACTGAGATGATTTTCAAACATGATGCAGTGCTCTGCTGCTGGGCGTGGCTGATAGATGTGTGATGGACTGGCCATCGATCACAATCAGGAATGCTTTCTACTCGTGGAAAACTCACATCGCACCTCCCTGTTGCAACTTGTTACGACTGAATGACAAATTACTCCTCCACTGCTTTCTTAATTAATCAGTCAGACATCTTTAGAGAGAAAGCAGGTCAAGTTCTTGTGTACCTCGCATGCATACTGACAGGCCCCTGGGGCGAGGAAAAGGTCAAGAGGAAGGACTTCCTGTCTATCTTTTAACACTCCTCTGACACACCTTTAATAAGCAAGCAGTGTATTGGTATTCAGATCAGGAAGCGGCGTGGTGCAGGGATGCAGGCTTAGGCAGGCACCACATCATTCCTGAACATTATTAACTAACTGCATAGCCTGATAAGCCCGATCTCTCCAGTCAGCACTTTCCTTTGGCAGAGTGCAGCTCTCCTGTATTAGCCAAGAGGCTCTTATCAGCACAGGATCCTATACTGATCTGATTTTAGTATCACAGACAATTATGGATTAAGGGAAATGTACTTCCTGGAGAAAGGTCAGCCATTGGGACACTTGGTGATTCTCTGGCTGGTTTCTACAATGTCCTGTATGCAAAAATCCACCAAAATGTCCTCTAGTAATGGCCTTCTGTTAACAAATCTGCACTGTAAACCCTAGAGTTAAAACCAACATTAGATGATATAAACGTAAAGAACGGCCTGGTTACTCACATATTCATCGGTGTTGGGGTCCTGGTTCTGAGGCTGGTCGGGCATGGGCACTTCACAATCAGGACTGTAGTGCTCACAGTAGTCATAGGCAGCACGATGGTCTCCTACAATCAATAGCTGCTGGATGTCTCCCTGGAAACCACAAGAAACAGGAAGTCGTGACTCACTGAACGAAGCTACAAGTCATGCATTTAAACAAACAAGCAAACAAATGGAAAAGGGACGGCAGTCTGACACTGGCGGACCCCCGGGGAGAAATGAAAGCGAAATAAACAAATAATGAGGAGGGAGAACATCTGTGAGCAGCATTATCACATGCAGAACAGGCAGGGCTAGAAACTAGGTCAAGCCGGTAGGGGCTACAGGCAGACTAAACGCTGGAGAACTTCGTCCGGGGTCTAAGAGTGTTGTTTTACATCAGAGATGAGCACCAGAGTTTTAAGACAAAAAGCTCACGGACAACAGAGTTGAGTTACAAGAGAACATGGAACAAAGGACTTTATGTAGCTGCAGACGATCACACAAACAAACACACAACCACAGGCTCACACTAACACACACACAAGGTCAGTCTTCAACAGAGGAGGCCAAGATACTAAGATATAGTAGTAATAGTTTAGTTCAAAAATATGTTATTCCAACCAAAAGACATGCATTAAAAATGTGACTTAAGTAAAAGTAAAGTGTTAACTTCAATAAACTTAAAGTACAAAAGGTTAAATTACACATTCTCCACAATGGCCCATTTGAGAATATTGAATAGTATATACTTGTTTAATAATTGTTAATGCAACACTGTTGTCCTAATCCCTCGGATAGCTTGTAGATTTCACCAAGGAACCAATTAAGTTTTATCTTACTCTGTAATAATACATAATACATGTTTTAATAATTTAATTTTTGATAAGCTGTATTATAAATCTGAATCTTCAAACTAAAGCTTTCAAGTCAATGTAGTAAAAAGTGAAATATCTGCCTTTAAGATGTAGAAGTATAAGGTAGAAGGAAATGAAAGCACTTAAGCAAAGTAACTCAAATAAGCACAGTATTTGAGTAAATGTACTTTGTAACTGTCAACTACTGGTCTCAAACTGAATGATGTACAGTATTATGAAAAGTGTATTTAAAAACCACCCCAGATTTGAGGACATGAGTGATTTAGCCTTTAAGCTTATCATGTAAGACGAATGGATGAACTTAGCACATGGGGCACGGAGACATGAGCAGACCTGCAGGTATAGGTAGCTCACCTGATCTGATTTAAAGGGGGTTGTGTGCATAAACTGGGTTGAGGTGAAGGGGGGGAGGAACAGTAGCAGAAGTGAGAGATGTAAAGAAAGAGAGGAAGAGACAAAGATTGATAGAGAAAAGAGCAAGACAGAACAAGAGGGAGAAAAGGAAAGGCTCAGAAGGATCCCCGGGCTACACAGGGAGCCGGGTGTGTGTGTTTGCCAAATGTTTCTCTAGGCCACAGAATGCATATGGCACCAAAACGCTGTACTGTGTCTATCCAAACATGTCCGATCACACACATGATGTCATTCCTCATCAATCAAACCAAACTCAGCTGAAATCAATATATTTTCGAGGGGGTGTGGGAATCATGAAGTGATGCAACCATGAGAGCGGACCACAGCGGAGGAAGTGTTTTCAATTATGACCAAATCTGAAACCTCTCAACATGTCTTTCATACTTAAATTCTCCATGGGTATCTGTCTTGTCTGACAAACTGAAATGGATTGCATTTGTGGTGTAACCAGTGACAGTCCAACATACCACACAGAACTCCCCGTCTCAGATACTTTAATAACGCTAGCAGAACACTCTGATGCTCCATCCTTGGCTCGTAATATTAGAAGGGTGTATGCAGGTTGAAGGCAAACAAATCCCCAAACCTCCTCAGACAGAAAACCTAAAGAAGCCATGACACAAGCCTCTGAGCTATAAGAGCTCCCAGGAAACGTTCGAATGGCTTCCTCTTAGCTAAAGTCGGAAACTGTTAGGAGCCTTTACTCCGTATCAGTCTCCCTTATCCTGGCAGGACTGCGTGTAACAGCTGCACCGAAAGGGGATGATGGGAATTCAGTGTTTGAAATGAGGTCACATTCAATAAGGAATAAGACCTCTGTGCAACAAAACAGCCCTGCAACTGCTTTCCTATTCATATGTCATTCTTCAACTTTATTTTCCTCTAAACTCCTTTTTTACAGCTCCCAGAGCAGCCAGAGGAATGTCAGGATGCTGAAGGACAGATCCTAACTGTACCAAGACGAGATAATTAGTCATACACCTTGGCATTAATGAGAACATCCTCGCAGCACCGAGAGCAGTTTAAAGAAGTGTGACATGTACAAAGTGGAGGAGGCGTGTGCACTGCCTAGAGAAAAGTCCGCTCCTATAAGGATCTTACTGAGGCTTGAACATCTGATGGCTGCTTTTGATTACTAACTCTATAGCCAAAGGCAAAAAGGGAAGAAGGGGTGAGAAGAAGCTGAGTAGGGAATGTGGACCTGGGCTACGTGGATCATTCAGCACCAACAGTTCAAGCCAGCTGCAGTTTTATTTGTGTTAAAAAGGCCTAGACGGCCAGGAGCTGAGAATAAAACCAAATGCAGATGGATAGGCAAAGGAAAGTCAAAAACAACATTTTTCAGCATTCTTGCAACTCAAAATAACACTTTGATTGGAACATTTTGAAATAATGTCCTCACTTCTACTCCTTAGTATGAGTAAAGCTCCAAAGACTCCCATGATGCAACTTCATAGACCCTCCCTGCCTCGTAAAGCTGACACCTTCACACCAGTTTATTTCAATCTGCAGGCTGAAAGCCCAACATGAGCCCCAATAGTACATACATACAAATACTATTATTTGAAAATAGCTTTTGAAAGCATATCAAAAATCATGACAAAATTAATATATTTGATCAACTCCATCACAAAGAGATGAACGCTTATTTTCTTTACACAAAACAGTTTTTTGTGTAAAGTTCATAGAGTACACACGTTCCCATGAAGCTGCACCTTCACAGTAAAACTATTGTCAGAATCCTGATCCACCGTGACCACCACTGAATCTGGTTCTGGTTTCCTTTCTTTGAGCTGCTCTTTCCCCACACATCACTCGATAGATTCTCGTGCCAAACGTTATATAAACTGCTGTTTTACAGATGTAGGGAAGCAGTACATATTCCTAAACTGCGCTCCAGCTGTATGATAGAGCCAAATCTCTCATTTTGTATTCTGGCGCTGATCTGTGAACTCACTCCAGCAGTACATTAAAGCATGAGAAACTTCTCCTTTACTATATATGAGGGGCTACTACTCTATATGTTGATGACAGGAACCCGAACTGCAAGTAATGCGTGTGCAGAGTCAGGGAATGTGATAACACTGATTAGTAAACCCAACACTTAAAAAGAGCTCAATTATAGCTCATTCATCATTTTAGGTCACATCAACGGACCTGATGCGTGAGATGAACTGAAATATATTGTAAAATGATTAAATACAGCGACAGTCGCAAAAACCACTGATCCCACACCCAAACAGAGCACACCCTGGAATTACACAATCACACTCAGACCCCTGGGGGAACCACAAAAGACATGAAATCAGCTTTCATATTTGAGAAGGGACAGCGACATTTTTCTCTCTGGAGCATCATGTGGCGCATCAGAGAGGTGCTTAAGGCAGAGTTTCAGACAATAACAGGGTTGCTGCTGTCAGCGTCTCCCAGGACTCCGCTGAAATACGACTCTTCTCCCGGCCAACGCTCTGCTGGAAAAGTCATTGCCTGTGGCTGTGAGCAACGGCTGAGCTCACTTCACATACTTTTGTGTTAAAGGCACTGTTGAAGACACAGCCCTGAATGAGTTCAGGGCTGCAGATTAGATTACAGAAGCACAACAAAGACTGATCGATAACACTCTTATCTATTCGTTCTTTGTTTCAATAATCAAATGTCACATTAAATGTTTTCCTTTCATTCCCGAACCTCACCCTGCTCGGCCCACACACACACACACACACACACAGATCCTTGCTGGCTGGGTGTTCTGGCTGTGTCCAGGTGGGGGCAGGAGAGTGCTCTAATGTGCATGAAGCCAAACATGTGTCTCAATCTGAACCTGACCCAGGTGATGCAGGGTGGACAGAGTTCATCGTGTGCACTCTTGTGAATACAAATATATGATGGATGGGACGAAAAGCAATATTAATGCAGTTTCAAAATCCCCACAAGATGGATGAATGGTGCGTGTACAAGCTGCTAAAACGTATTAAAATGAACTGCTTGCCTCTTTCTTATACACACACACATAGTTTAAACATGAGGTGAAAGGAACTTAACAAAGGCCTTTTTGATGAGAGGGAAGTTTTTAGGTGATGTCAGGAGACCCCCTGCTGATCCTTTTTGGGGTCACACTTTCTTGGCACAGAGTAGCATAGCATAAACTAAACAGCACAAATCAATGCCCCTAAAAATGCTTCATACCCCCAGAGGGACACCTGATAATGGCTCTGTTGACCTTTTACGCCCCTCACAAGGCGAAGACAACAGCTTAAAAGGAGAAAAACTCAAGTTTAGTTTCTGGATCATATGTCAGCAGAGGAAAGAAGTGGGTAGGAATGCTCCACAAAGCAGGATAAGACTCTGGGAGGTCCGAGCTCTGGCTGCGTTTTAAGGCGAGCTACTTTCACAACATATTTACACAGTCACCCCTGAGCTCTGAGCCAGGCAGCGGTCCCTCTGCCAGCCAGCTCTCGCAGTCCCAGCGCCTGGGCAAACTCCAACTTGACCACAGAAACCAAACAACACATCGAGGAGGTCAGCCCGCCGCTCTGAGGCTATAAATCAGCACGGACACACAGAAACGCACATGGACACATAAACAAAGAAGAAACACCTTTTCTATGTAAGTAAAAACACATATAATATTATGCCTGCAGAGAAATCCCACTCCAACACATTTACAGAATCAAACCTTTACCAGACATCAAGCACATTCTCACCCGCATACACTTTCCCCTCCAGACTGAAGCTAAATCCCAACGCTCAGAGCAGCTGCCAAGAGAAACAGCCCGTCTGCCATCCCTTAACCTTAACCACACCTGCACCTATTCTATGATCTATCCTGTTTTTTTGGAGGCCTCTCCATCATTTAAATCCCAGTGTCCCATCCCCCATCACACTCCCTCCTGTATTACATCTTAAGTCCGCGTCTCCGAGGACTTTGGGCAGCCATATTCACATTTCCCCTTCATTTGGGGTGGTGGTAACCAGAGCGGGCTCGCCTCATCTAACAGACGTAGGTTCGGAGTGTTTGGCTTGGCCATTTGCTGAAATCTACATAAAAAGTGCTGAGGGCACACTTAGGGGCTTGCTGACACAGTAAAGGAACAAGAGGGAATATGGGGCGAAAGACAAACATCTGACATGAGTTAGGGAAATTCTCTTAATTATCCGTGGTGGAAACTTCATCTTCCCTAGGGTGACTGAAGTCTAAGTCCAATTCCTGTCTGAAATGTATAGAGGCAGTGTTTTCTCACAGTCAAGCATGACATATACCCTGGACAAGATAATGCAGACAAATGTAACTGAAGCAATGAACATGAACACTGCATTACAATATGCCATACAGACTGAAATCTGCATTCATCCATTATCATCTAGATCCCAACATCTGGATTACTGTGTGTCTAGACCAGTGTTTCTCAAAGTGGGGGGCACAGGGGCATGACAGGGGGGGCGCAAGAGACCAGGAGGAAAAATCATATAATTTGAAAAATTGATTCGAAAATAATATGACACAGTACAATTACGTCTGGGTCTCTGTTTTTCATTCAAGCTCGGCTCTGTGTGTGTGTGTGTGGAACGAGCCATTTTGTGTGCGTGCACGAGCGTGAGAGAGAGAGAGAGAGCGCACCGGTACCGGAGATCGTTGTTGTTAGCTTCTGGTGCTAGCGAGCTACGCTAACTGATATGAGGAGCTTTTTCAACAACAAAGTGGAGGAGAGTCCTCTCCTGTCAGACTGAGAAGCTCAGGGAACTAAAGGACTCTCTGAGTGTTTAGATAGTTAACTTTAGTCTAAGTTAACTCAGTGGGTCTCAAACTTTTTGGTCACGATTAAAGTAAATAATTATTTCGGAGGCACACATTTATATGATCATTATAGTTATCAAAAAATAAGAGAATAAATGAAAAACAGGTTTGAAATACTATATGACAGTAAGTGATTTGTAAAATATCCATAAAGAAAAAGTAAATCTGTTGTAAACACTTTTTTGCCAAATATCAGCATTTTCTTTCTTTTCATTTTTTTGCACAGATTGCAAAGTGGCAAAGCATTATAACTTATTGTTCTAGCAAAGGGATTGCACAATTGTATTATGTATTTATGTGTTTGAGCACACAGACTTATGGAGCATTGTTTTATTATCACTTTATTTATTTTTTTGAAAGGAATGCTCACGTTCATATTGATGTATTTTTAATAAATGTTAACTTGGCCCATTACGTGACTATTTGTGTTGGGGGGGGCCCGACTTTTTTTTTTCGGGGGGCCTGGTCTAGACCGAGCTTGGAAAGACTGAAGTTCGCAGATTCTCCACTGACTGACTGTGGGGAAACTGCAGTTTGACAGAAAAAACATACACATTTGCACTTAAAACTGCGGCAAAATAAACTTGCAGGTTTATTAGGCATGCCTAAGTAAAACTAACAGTTCTGCAGTAAATACGACCAACATCAAGATTGTAATGTTAACCCTAACCCTAAAAAATGCTTGTCAGGACTGTCTGCTTGGGATCAGATATAATGTACCGAGATAATTGTTAGTGCTTCATGGTAACAGGTCCTAAATACCCCTTTATTTTATAATGAGACCAAAGCATGGCATCAAATATCCAGGTCTCCTCTTAAGGAGCTGTATGAGAGAAACATAACCCATCTTTTAACGATTCAATAGTTACTGTTGCTAACCCTAACCGTATCCCTAACATGAAGGAGGCCAGGCACATTTGTTCACTGATTTTAAAACGTTAGTAAAGCTATTAAGTGTAGCTAAAAAATAAAATAAAACAGATGCCTATTCAAGACCTTGAAACATCAATAAAACCGATTTAACCACGACCTCAGAACTGGGCCAAAATGGGCTCAAATGGGTTTCTGAATTTGTAAAATCTTCTGGAAATATGGAAAGTGCTGTTAACTTCCTTACAAACAGTCAAGATGTGAATCAAGAGAGCATCTCCAGTTGAAAACATGTAAACCTTACACGACTGAAACATGTAAACTGTAAATAAGAGACGCTGAGTGAACGGCAGGAACATAGGAACTAAAGTCCTGAGGTGAAGACGAGGAAACAGGATGTGTAAAACTCATCATGCCATCACAGTATTAAACTCTTAACGAGCATCTAGCGCATGTTTACTACTTTTTCCTGGCTCAGGTTGCATTATGGGAGCCACACAACTCGCTTCATCGCAGCCCTGTTAAAGGCCCCTCAGCCATTACTCTTATCATACAGCCTTGAACACCCCCACTCATTCCATCTTCCATCCATGCTTTCTGAAACGCATCATACTTTCCTAACTATCCTCCCCGAATGACCACGACCAAACCAACATACATGCACCCACCCCCACCCTTACCTCCCCCCCTTGTTCAGACCATCAGCCTATCAGCGGATACCAAGGAAACCTCTAGGTGATGTCATGCGGTACGGTTTCTGTTCCAACACTGACATCAGTGTGGAGAGAGCTCCTCATTCTTTCCAGAGTATGACCCAAAACGTTTGGCTCCCCTTCCGGAACCTGCTGCTCCAGCTTCCCCGCTCCTCCACATTCACCCTGTCCTGAACATCATGTTCTTCTCATCCTCTCTGATCCAAACTCTATCATTTGCCAAATTCTCTGACAAAAACTACACTATATGACCGCACATTAAGGGTTGGGCAATATATTGATAATAAATCAGTATTTGGATATATAGGGTAAAACTACATTAGTGTTTTTTTCAGTTTTTAATGAGGACAAATTCTGCTCATTTTCAGGTTCATATCAGTATGTGGTGTCTCTACTGGGACATGTCTCCAGGCTTTAATGTTCAAAAAGCTCTTTATTTGTCTCGTACTGCCTGTGCTGCAGCACCTCTTTTCACCCTCTGTCTGAAACCAGAGCCCAGTCTGCTCTGATTGGTTAGCTGGCCGGCTCTGTTGTGATTGGTCAACAGCTCAGAGATGTCACGCCCCTTAGCCTATCAAGTACAATGTGTTGGAGCGCTAGCCAATAGAAGCGCAATCTGACTGTTCCAGCTGCCATATTACTGCTGATTATTTATCAAACACTTGTGAAAAGCATCACTGGAAACCATTACAATATCGTATTTGACAGAATTATCGTGATTATTACCATATTTCCCAGCCCTGCCCACATTCATACTGGACTCAGATACTTTAGCTCTGCTCTGGTTGCAACAATGGAGGCCGGACAAGAAGTGCTGTGTTTGCACAGCTCCACCTCGGCAACCTCGATTCACTCCAGGTCCCCTGTGGTCCCCCCCGAGTGAGGCCAAGTGCTCCATCTGCCCCCGTTTGTGTTCCCTCAAACCAGTCACAGTCATTTATTTCACTGAATGCTACTTAGAACCGAGGGATTGGCAGTAAATTATCTCAGATTTCTCTTGGCACACTCGGGGGGAAGCAACACAGATATCATGGGACACATTCTGCAGATGGACTGTGTAATGCACACCATAAACTCTGAACAGCCATGAAAATACACTGGAAATACACACAAGCTTTCAACATCCACCCTACAGTCATCAAGAGCACAAAATACATTAGCTGAACTTTAATAAAGATACCGGTTCTTAATGACTGATTTTAACATGCGCATTACAGTCATTATGAAGATGTAATGACTATTTGATTTGCAACAGATGAGCGTTTTACCAGGTAAAATACCTGTCGTCTTATATAATCATCACCTTAATTATCTTCATAGTCTTTACTGGCACACGCTACAGTACTCTTATTCAAGCTACAGAGAAAAAAATTACATTATGGTACTTATAGCGGGTAGACGCTTTCTCTGTGGCCACAATAACCATGGCAGGAACCAAACCACAAACCACCTCAGCACACAGTAAGTACTACATGCCTCCTGACTGCTGTATGTACAGAGAAGGCCCAGACTCCTGTAAGGAACTTAAGACGGAAAAACACACTATTTACATTTGATATATCAGATTAAGTGTCCCTCCTTCTTTCTTTTCTTTTAAATCCTTTACTTTTTTTTAGGGATATTTCTTTCTTACTTCTTGTGCATGGTTACTTTTATCACTCAAAAAGGGAAACGTGTGAGAAATCATATCAAAATGTACTATCCAAGAGTGTTTTTTCCCCTTTTTCATTATGTGAGATTGTAGTCTCTTGAGTCAGCTAAATTAATTGGCGTCCTGGAGAATTTCTATATGTTTTGTTTAGTGTGTTTTCATGCTCTCCCCTTATTGGTGGTAACTGAGTCTGGCAAAAGTCAACATGGGATCTGACTCAACTACAGAGGGGAGAAGGGAGTAAGAGGAGGAAGGGAGCCTGAGCATAATTTGGAAACTATGTGGCATATTTTCCATTTTCAGCACGCACTGGAGCCTGTCCTGTCTCCCAACTGGCAGACACACAGAAGGAGGGCTTTTAACATCTCACACTAAATATATGTCTGTTCCCACGGTAACTATTGGACTGTTACCACAGTTCTGATGGCTGTCAGAAATGAAATCACGGCAGGATTTCCGGATAAATGCAACACATCTCATTAAAGAGTCAACATCTTCCATAGAATGCCAACATAATCCATGCATTATAAAAGAGTTCCTTGCTTCACTCATGAACCACATCTAACACTGTTCTGAAAGGAAACACATACAGTACAGTATATGCCGTCATTTTGTTCAATCTGGCTTTGTTTGCAGGGCTATGATTAATAGTTTTGAGAGAGAACACAAAGTGAAGTTTTAGTTTTATATCCAGTCATATATCAATCGCCCCTATGGCTTGGCGGACCAACTTTAGGGATTTTGGGGGTGGTGATGTCATATTTCATGCTTTTTGTTCGTTTTCGCAGTGCAGCAGGGAGGTTAAAGGTCAGCTGGCTCAGCATCAGTCACATCAGTCAGCCTCTGTTACTAATTATTATTGAGGGCCTCAGCCTCACAGACTAATCCCCCTTTAAACAAGCACAACACTGACGGGACAAAGACAATACTATTCCTTGTGCCTCTCTGTGTGTGTTGTGGTGTGTGTGTGTGTGTGTGTGTGTGTGTGTGTGTGTGTGTGTGTGTGTGTGTGTGTGTGTGTGTGTGTGTGTGTGTGTGTGTGTGGTGTGTGTGTGTGTGTGTGTGTGTGTGTGTGTGTGTGTGTGTCCTTCATATGGGGTCATGTTAGAAAGCCATAAATATCCAAACGAAAGCTATGCAAACTAACTCTTTCTCGCACTACGTTTTTCATGTTGAGATGCACATAAGTTATCTCTGAGTATTATACTCCCTGAACGCTTCCTGTCAGATTAACATTTTTCTTACTTCTCCAGCCACAAAGCACACATAAAGAGAGGGGAAAAGAAGAAGGAAAGCCCTTATTCTGATAATGAAATCCTGTCATCGCTGGCTTAATCCTCTGTAAACAAAAAATGTTGCAGGGAATTCAGTGGGAAATAAAATCAGACAGAAAACCACAAACAGAAATTAAAATGTTTGACTTAAAGTGCTTTGTTGCCAAAATAACTCAAAACGTCTTCAACAACAGATGCACAGTGCACACAAATGCAGCACAGTTGGAAACAAAACATGATTAAGGGACATTTTGTTTTTGTGTGGAAAATGTGGAATATGTTGCACCTTAAATTAAATATGATTTACGATTGTGTGCATGTGAATGGGTGGGAGGCAGAGTTTGGGGGATGAGGATGTGGACACTACCACAACCCCCTTTCTGTGCGCCATGAGACGCATAACGTGGATTTGGGATGACCATCATTTGCACCACAGCCACATGTGTTGGTACTGGAGTTAGAATAAAGCATCATTTGCTTTATCTCATTCTCTTAACGACTTTAAATCAAATGAAGTTGGCCAGAGAATCGTCGAGAATGGACTTGTTAAGTACAGCCTTTGAAAATAGCCGATAGCGAGGTGAAACATTGCATCACTTCTCATAGTCTTAATTCAATTCAATCATCACACACACACACACACACACACACACGTACCAAATGGACACAGTTGAGTGGTAACTAGTGTGCATCTGGTACGAATAAAACGTACTCATGTTACAAAAAGTTCTTAATGGTGCAATCATAGAATAAGTTATAAAGTTAAACAATGAAAACCATGTAGATTTGGAGTTAAAGTATAATGCCTACCTCGAAGACTTCTTCATCAAGTATTCTAGTTCCAAAAACTACAATTCCCTTGGTATCGATGATGGGGTGGGGGCTTCGGAGTAGCTTCTGGGTGGTCTTCTTTTTACAGTCCAGAATGAGGGTGATGGTCTGCTTGTGCACACTGATGGCCACTCGATGCCATCTGAAAAGGAAAGTGAAGTTCATTCACACACTTACTGGGTTACATACTGCCCACTCACACACTGTCAAGAGTCCCTTTTGTGTTGGGCCTCTTGTTCAAATTCAAATATATCCCTTCTGTTTTCTGAAGTGCAATTGAATCTCATTTCCCTTTGCTAAAGGGAGCTCTGCAGATTTTCTGCTGGCTTTGTATGGTGTATTGTGGGGGGTTTGTTCAAATGAAGGATGCTCGGCTTCTCTCAGGCACCCTGAGCTCCTGAAAATCGTTTTGGGATGGGATTTACAGTTTCCCTTTTTAATCCCGTTTTATAGGCGAAACTAATTCTACACTGGGCCTTCAAGGAGAAGATTTGAAGGCAATGCAATCCATATTAAGTATAGGGTGATAAATGTACTATTTTCCAAGTAAACACTGACAATATTGCATTTTACAAATCCGTATAAAAGGGGAAATAAGGCCAGGTGCTGCTTACAATCCTAACCAAAGTCTAACAAATCCACATGAACTTTGTTTGGAGAAAATACAAAATGCTGGGTTTAATATGAATATAAAAGAGTACTGTGTTTGATGTTCGTCAAGTCGGAGACGAGTGCACCTACTTTCCGTCAGCCAGGTTGACTCCTCTGAAGAGGGGGTAGTCCTCAGGGCTGGGTTTGCCTGTGTGGTCCTCGTACAGGAACACCGGAGAACGGCCCACCTCCAACCCGAGCTGCTGGATGCCCTGCTCATTGTACACAGACAGCAGGAAGGACTGGCTGCCCTTCTTAGGCTTCACTGTGGCCAAGATGGAAAAGTCCTCCGGGAACACATCACCTGGCAGGAGGGACGGCGGGGTGGAAAGAAAGGTTTTGGAGAGTTATAAGTAGCAGTAACTATTCATCATCATAGGTCGAATGGAATACTACGGTTGTGTTCAGGTTGTTGTAACCCTATTGTAATTTTAAGAGACAGATTGTGCTCATCGTTGTCAAAAGGGAGTATGAAATGTATTAGTGTTACTCCCAATTACAAAAAGCAGATGATTTAGATTGGAAAAATCTGGAAGATGTGCTTTGAGCACTGTAAGGGAACACAAGCGATTTGTGGAGCGTCCAAAAAACAGGATTAATCTGAACTGGATGGCTGGCAGGCTACAGGCTGGTCAGAGGATAGAAAAACAAAAGTTAGACGCAGAAGAGAAGGAGTGGAGCCTTTCCAGCACAGGATGAGAAGCATAATGACAAAAGCATGTGATCCTGGGAGACGGTCGAACTATCCTTCAAACCCCTCCTCCCGCCTCGCTCTTCTCCTACAGCTGATCGATCTAACAGATACTGAGGGGCTTCAGCAAAGGTGGGGAGATGAGTAAAAAGTAGTACAAAATGTACAGGAAAAAGCGATTTAGGCACAAATGTATGGGAATGGGAATACCAATGGTAATTTGGTAATGAAACGCATACAAGTTGCAGAAAGACACATGAGAAGGACATGTTTTCGTCCATCTGCATGTCTCCCCTGCACAGCCTCAGCCATTTCCTCCATTTTGCTAATGTGTTGGGCACATCTGCCAGACAGATTCCCTTAGTGGGGTGTTCTCATCGCCCCAGAAAGAGGGCGGTCTTTTCCAACCACTCGAGGAGACTGTTGCTCGCTAGTGTTTAGGACATACATTCACTTGAAGCAAACAGAGCTTTCTGATCTTTAAGTTTGGAAAAAAAACTGAGGCAATCTGGCTTTTAACTCCACTTTTGTTAAGAGAAACCAACTGTCTGGATTATATTGAACAAATCCAAAGAAACCACTGTGATTCCAGTCGCAGATCTTAGCCGTGCAGAGCAGAGATTTCCAGGCGGCCGGAAAAGAGAGGCTGGGTTTTGTGGCTTTGGTGGTTTTGTAGCACCTCATGCAGCCATCAAACCCCCTTACCCTGTCGCCATCTACAGAATAATAGGAGACAGACTGGAAAATGTTGAATTAGAATAACTAGCCAGTCAGAGGATGAGGAGAAAAATACATTTCAGCGAGAATGCAATGGTGGAAATGTGAAGTGTGGAAAAGGAAATTCATTTTGGCTCCATCATCTGCTCACTTTCGTCTTTCAGTTCTCATTGTCTTTGACTCAGTCAGCATCTGTCTGCTTGCCTTCCGGTCTCTAATACCACCATTTCCATTACACTGCCTTGTCTTCCTGCCTTTTTTGTTAGGATTCCTTCGTTAATGTCAGGCATCAAACCACATCATGCACATGCCTTGGTAGTGTACTCCCTTTGGAATTCAGCTTGGCATCATATGAGAAAGATTGCTTTAATTGACAGATGCTTCGACAGGATGCTGTAAAGCAGACATCAAGGGAGGGAGACCACAATAAAAAGAAGATCAGAGACGTATAACCCTTCAAAAACGGTGATGGAGGAGTGTGAAGACGGATGCCCGAAGTCATAAAAAGGCAGAATATTCTTAATTTGAAATGCAGAAAAAGGACAGTGGGGAATAAAGAAACTAGTTTGTCGCTTATTTCCTGTTGCATGAGCAAATGTCTGTCGGAGGCAATGACTCAGCGCTGGCTCAGGACAGGCTGTTTGTGGAGGTCAAGGGTCAGCTGGGGCCGAAAGGGACACCATGGGATAGAGGGAGTCGAGGGAGGAATGACAGAAGAACGACTAATTGGGAGACACGACTTTATTGTATCCGTCAAAGATGACATGTTTCCCACTCAGTTTGTTTATCTCTTGTTTTGTTCTGGTTTGTTTGCCCGTCTGGGCCAAGGAAGAAAACATCAAATGCTGTATCCAATGACCCAGGCGGATACATGGAATTATGTTTCGGCTGTTTTGATTTGTTTTGGTAAACATCATTGTCTGTGAATTGAATTAAAGTTGTATTTACACAGCAGGGTTTCTCATTTGTGGATTGATGTCCTGGCATCCCTGCCATCACAGGAAGACTGACATTCCCTAAAAGAACCTCCACCTGAGAAGAGGAGGCTTAAAGAAGGGGGTTTTTAAAAAAAAAAGAGGTTGAGAAGAGAGAGATAATCCTGTCTAGTGTCTGTGACCCTTCCTCTTTACTCTCTCCTCAGGACCTCATGGAAAAGTGGGCTGGGGGGGGGGTTAGAAAAAGCTCGGGTTTCTCTGGAATGTGTCTCTCAACCAGGCTGCCAGATGAGAGATACTTCATTCCTCATTGAGTGTGTGTATGTGTTAGTGGAGAGGCTGTGGAGCCAGAAGTCCTGAGAGTTTACCCTGGCAGCACCATCATCATCATCATCATCATCATCATCATCATCATCATCATCATCATCATCATCATCATCAGTGTCGGACTAAAAAGGCCTGGGAAAGAACACAAGCCCAGACATCTCGACCCGCCGATCAGGCATGACCCCGCAATTTCCTCCAGATTAAGTAACCAATTAAAGTTGTGTTTTATTTTGATAAAGTGTCTAAATTCTGATACGGCTAGCTTCTATTTCCGTTGGACTTTTTTTGGAGGAAGAACTCAAGCTTAAGCATTGATGGAGAGTTAGATTTGTACAGGTTAAATGAGACAAAGGGAGTGGTTTCCTGATTTCACACTGGAGGCCTCTGACATCTAAATGATTCTTCTTCATTTATCAAACTTGACATCATCTCTAAAAACGCCTGCAACGTCAGGGAGGGGCAGCACTACAGCTGATCCCCTCCCCCATCTGTCAGTGTGCATACAGGCAGGTAAATGGGGTAGAAAGTTGTGTGTCCTGTAATTGGTCATTCAGTCATCGCTGTGTCCAAATCTCTCCTTCTGTATGGAGACGCAGCATTCCAGTGGGATTGCACATTGCTGCAGAGACAACAAGTGGACCTGTTTGCGTGCGAAAAAAGGGAGAAACGAGGACAAAGAGAGAGGAAGATGGATGTGTGGGACCTGCATAACGTGGGTGGTTGAAAGGTAGCGCTCAAGTTTAAGGCCAAAATACCTAAAGGTAAACTCAACATCTTCGTTCTATTGAGGTTATCGAATGAAGCTCAACATGTTTGATGACGTCATTACCTTTTTTTTTTACGAGTGCATAATACTACAGTATTATCCAAAGCAAACTACTGGGATGTGCATTTGCTACAATAACTAAAACATTGATTGGTTATCTCGCTTAGGCAACATTTTCTTTATCATGCATCTTCCCCATCTAAATGTCATTCAGAATCCCATCATTGTAAACATATTCTTATAATTGTGTCTTCTGTAATTAAAAACTGAATTTCTAATTATATGCATGTCATTTTTCTGGGTTTTGTGCAACATCTCTTAAATAGAAAGCCAAATTTAGGCCAGGTTTTCAATGAGTTTCTACGATATCAAATACAGGCACCAATATTGCTTTTACAGCGTGTGCCAAGCCATTTGAACCTCATAGGCGGCAGCAGAGTGCCCTCACTGAGGGTCCGCTGCCATCCAACCACAGCAGTCCAAACCACAAGTCTGAATGCCAAACCCCATTCAGGGAAAATATAAAAACCACTGCATACAACCACTTATCTGTATGTACTAATTATGACATGAATAAAAACGTTCCTGCTTGAATTTTCAAAGCTAGAATAGATTTTGTTTATGGTAAAGTACTTGTGATTTATCATAGATATATATACAGTGGGCTTTTCTAGAAGAGAACCGTCTATTGAGACGTGGGAAGTGAGTGTTATGAAGTTAGTGAGGGCAGACGGCTTCATTTCCTCACTTCTCCTTCACATCGTAAATGTAAGAAAGGACTCCTCTGTGTTCAGTGCCTCAGTAGTTTGAAATGAATCATCCCTTCCACATGCTTGCCTAATGATTGCATGTCTGCACTTGCTCTTTTCCAGCACATCATCACAGACCGTCTGTGGTTACGGGGGTCACGGGCCTGTGTGTTCTCAAATCAGAGCTGCAGTGGCTTTTATTACCGACATTATAGCCATAACGAAACAAGCACGTTTGCATTCCTTTGTTTTCTATATGTGGCATTTGTCTAACCTTTAGGAGGCAGGGTGCTGGGATGATCATTTAGGCGAATTATACCTCCAGGCTCCGGGCCAAAGTCATAACTCAGTGCAAAGTTAAGAGGGAAAAACAGATGGATAAAATGATCTCACAAGTTTTGCTGCCCTCTGGAACATATTAGCCGTGCATTTTCTTAATGTTGAGGCGATGGAGGGATATTACAAGTAGATTGTTTCGCCGTTATTCTGTTTGCACTCAAGACTTTTTGGTGCCTGCTGAACTCCTCATCTTAGCTTTGTTTTCTGCAGACTGTTATTTCAGATGATCCAGAGTAGCATGAGTGTAATTACAGCGTGTGTATCTAAACAGAGACTCAATATGGGCTCTGCTGTTCCACGCTTCAAAGTGAACAGTATGTGTTTGATTGGAGAGCATGATAGGACACGCAGGCCACATGAGCTCCGTGGCTCTATTTTAAGCCATAAAGAAGAGCCATGGCACGGATCAAAGTTCCTCTGAGGCCAACGCAGCATCCCCACAGACTTTGTGGGAGATTAGCTCACAGGAAGGTTATTATTTCCTCCTCTTTTCTGCATCAAGACCACATCACTGCTCCTTTATTTGATTTCTTTATGCTGCTGGACAACCAATCATTTCAGAAGTTGGTTGTCTGGGGTTGGGGAATTATGGTTTTGAATTGAAAGAAAAGCAAACAGAAAATGGAGCCTCATCAGACAAAAGGGAGAAAAACAGTGTGAGGAGAAATGATAGAGGGAAACATGAAGGCGCTGAGGGAAAATAAAGAGAGGAGGGAGAGGAGCAAAAGAGGGAGGAGAGAGAGGAACGTTCTTCTGCTGCTCCATAAAGCAGAAACCCAGAGCCACGTCAGCACAATAGAACGAGGCAAAAGTGGAACCCTAGACTTCCCTCCCCTCTACCACCCCTCTTTTCACTGCTTTTCCATCAGCTCCTCCTACAGCACCGAATATTACAGGGCTGGATTTCTCCTGCATCTAGTGCACATTTTCAAGGGGGGAATTATAGCGCATTATCTTTATCCATCCCTAAATTATGTTCACATTTGAATGTGTGTGACAAAGCAACTGGATTACGTTATTTACCAGAATTGTCCAGATGGTTTCCAGTAAAAGATACAGTTTTGAAAAAAGCATGTTGACAGCGGAGTAAAAAATGTAAAAGCAAACCTAGCCTTTCCATAAAGGAAGGTTCACCAGTGATGATTGGAGAAGTAGTACAACAATGATTTGAGATGGTTGGATTGAAAAATAAATGCTTTTAGAAACAGAACGATATATTAGTCGTATTCATTCTTTGATTTGTGTCGGACACTTACCTGGATACAGCTGTTGGGTGGGGGCGCTCAGCTGGGCGTCTTTGGAGACTCTGTAGGCGACATCGGGTCCTTGTGTTGACCTCCGATGTGAGCAGAGACCCGTTGTTTTTAGAACACCCTCGGGTAAACTGTGAAAATCTAAAATCTTCAAGAGGTCTGCGGGTTCCACTGCAAAGAGGGGAAAGAGACAAAAAGGTTCTTAGATTTGCCATTGGGTTATCATAACACATTCCATAGCACACATTGCTAGATATTCGGTCCATATAGAAAATAATGTTGTACACAAATATAGTTAGACAGCTTTGTTTATCAAACAAGCCTTGATAATGATAATTTCCTCTATTTTTGGACTTTTGCTGACTCATAAGAATGCTCACTCAGCAGGAGAGCTCACTTTTGTGGTCCAGAAAGATTTGAGTTATCCATTTAGACACTAAACAGAGATGTGCCCATTTCTAGGTCGCCATGATCACGGGTTGCAGCGGCAGCAAAACCCATCTTTCATCCATGGCTAAATCCACCGCTGCCTCCCTTTGGCCACAAGCGTGCAATTAGCACACTTTCAGGCCGGGCGTCCCGACTGAGACCGGGCCACCACAGGACTACACTGGGTCAGAACAATGTGAAATGGGGTTTGACCCTAGGACCGCACCCGCGCATGCCAAAACTACCCAGGACAAACAGCTGTTTCTGCAGCCAGACGCGCACACAACAAGCTTCACATAACAGACTGTAGCATCGAGCCTTGTCCCAGAGAGCTGTGCAGAAAAGGACCCTGGGTCGGTTCTATAGGGACGTTGACATAGGGGACTGTCAGGGGTCTATAAAGGAGGGCAAACACTAAAGTGAGGAAGCAGACACAACAGCAGGATTTTATGGCACGTAAGTTTAGAGTAAAAAACAAAGGGAAGTAGGCTGTGGAATTCTGCTGGATGGCCAAAGGCAACCCCGTAGCAAGTCAAAAGGACACACACACAGGTACAGAAGTCCCAGTGTCAGGCTACAAAGACCACACACACCGTTCAGAAGAGAGAAAAAAAACGTTCAATAGCCCCATCCATCTGAGAGTGAAAGGGATGCTGGGAAAAAGTGCAAAGGCGAATAGGCAGAGGGTTTGTACATTCTGCCTTACCCTGCAACAACCTCCAGCTGGATGTCATTACACATCACGTGCAGCGCAGATCAATTAAAAAAAAACTGGACATTCTTTAACAGAGTCTCCATTTAAGAGCTCTCAGGCTGCACGTGTTCCCCCACAGCTGTACAGTGATGCTGGAGAAAAGACTTCCTCCACAGTTGGAGTCTGATTGCATGTTGCTTAGATTATTTAATCATCAACAAGACAAATACCCAAGTAAAAGAAGTCCACTGAGTCCAGACCAAGACCGAGAGTTAGTCAAAATGATCCAAATCATTTCATATACAAAACACAAATCTCTTTAGTTTGCATTGACATTAGCCATGGAGTAAATTGTTTCAACATTACTCAACAAATGGTAATATGGTGTAGTCTATCGCAATTTTCTAAAAGCTTAATGTCAAAATATCATTGTGCATAATGTATGGTATTTCTGCAGAGATGTCCCAGCCTCCAAATCGTATTTTGGGACTAAATAAAAAAGCTTTGTTTGCTAGACATCGTCGCATAGAAAAAATCGAAATGACTCAGTTCTAATACAAACACACTTAACAACAGTTTATATCAGTTTATACACACACTATACACCGTTTGTGTGAGGCGTTTTGAGGAGAAAGTGTTTTTTTTGGTCTGATAAATGATGTGTTGGGTGATTTCCCAATCAGGATGTTCTCATCTCTTCTCACTCTTTCTATCTCTCTGCTCAGCCAGCCCACACTTCCTGTCTTGGAGGGAGTCTATTATCCAATCCACAGCTCTGTAATTCTCTTTCTGCACATGGGAAATATTTCTGGGGACAAATCAGGCAGAGGCTCACTCCTCTGGGTAAAATAATATGAAATCAAGCATCACGCCCATCGGCTTCTAAATCCACCTAGTCCAGCATTAAAGCAAAACCCTACATTTATGTTCCTGGGAGTGCATACCACAGGATGACAGGCAGGTGAGGGTCCAAACAAAAAGACAGCTTTGTCTGTCATCAAGTCCTAATGAAGAGACAGACAGAAACCCCCCCAGACAGAAAATGTCTATCATTCACCAACAGGGTGATGAAGGACGTTCATTTAATGAGCTCGTCTCTGAGCTCAGCAACAGTGTAATAATATGGAGGACTGTCCAAGGGATGGGAAATGTAGTCCTGTTACTAATGCTTGACATGTCAATCAGAAATGTCGTCTACATGAAAATGTGATGCCCATGATGCAAATCTCTGTAGAGTATGCCATATTGGTCGCCCAGCAACTGGGGCGTTCAAGGGCCTGCATGTCTTTAAGCTTGAGTAAAAATAATCCTTTGTAAGGAGTAAACTACATGTCTTAGAAATTATAGTCTTGTATTTTTCATGAATTTAGGGATTTCTTTTCAAATACAAAACTGCAAAATCTCCTCTCTTGACCACAGTCCAGACATTTAGCATGTATCAGACACATGTCATGAAGAGATTTTAACAATCAAATATCGAGCTAAAGCTTCCATACATTTAGAACCAATTTTAATTGAGACAGACAGAGTGGATTATGGTTTCTTAGCCACTAATATATTGTCAGAGAAGTGCCTCGTAAACTGGCACATACAGCGTTTTAATGTTATACCATTTTAACAAGGGCCTTGTTTGCCCTTTTCTCAGACAGCCACAAATGGTCCCTATAAAATCTACAACAGTCTGCTTCAACACATCAGAAGTTCCCTCTGACCTGCCAACATCCTACAGCGCATTATTCCCATAGGAAATTCATTAATTGGTCATTGACGGGTGCACAGACGCAGTCCATATAAGGCATGGAAAAAACGTAATTGTTCAACGAATCAACACAGCGACCATCGTGTAGAAGATGTCACATTAAAACCGAGCTACAGTTTAAAGGTCTGGAGCGGTAAAGACTGAAACATAAGATCAGTCTTTGATTCTCAGACTGTTAGAGCCAACCAAAGCCTCCCGTCTCAGTCTCCTCTTAACTCATGAAGTCTCTTCCTACCAACACAGTCTCCCATCTCCTTAAATGGACACCACAAAGTCCTGCTGCTGGAGACTGCTGGTGACAGCTACAAACACTTATATCTTTACTCATATACTTATATTTCTCATGTAGTTAGTGAGAGTACTACTATATCATCCTGTCCACATGACCCAATAGTTATCATGGGTGATTATAATTCTCTTCTTACTTTTAAGCTTTTTCTGTAAAAAATCTGTATTAACGCTTAAGTGTGTTTAAAAAAAGTCTGAAATTAAAGTAATTTACTTTAAATTAGAAACTTAATTATGTTTTGAAAGTCTATTAACACATTTGGACATTAATACCCCATAAAGAATCGTCTAGAAATCTTCAATTTGAAAAAAGGGATTTATCGCATTAAACAAGTCTTTTGTATTATATCAACTTTAATTATTTGAACTTGTCTATGCGTGTCATGCTTTGAATTTAAATGGCTGAACCCCAACCAAAATGAATTAAAGTAAAATATGTTTTTCTCTTAAACCATGTACATTTCAGCCACCACATAATGACAAATAGTATAATACTAATAATAATATTAGGGAAGCATAACTTTTATCTGCAAATGTGCAGGAATAGCAGGTTTACACAGAATGAAACTACATGAAATAAAACCACTCTGAACAAACCCAGTCCACACACAAATGAACACCAGAAGTAGCTGAAGGCAAACACCGGTTAGATGTTTCGAACAAGCCACAAACATGTTATTCCTTTACAGATCAAACGCACAATCAATGATAAAGGATTCAAATAAGTTCCTTTGGGCAACAGCATCAAACGCTCATGTCATATTAACAATACCGGCATCATAATAAGAGCCAGCTCAGCACCACGGGGAGAGGTGGAAACAGGGGGAGTCTAAGGAGCATCCAGTCGATGCTAACCGTGTCACGACCCCTGCTGAGGAGTGTTGCTTTTGCTAATCCACACTGACACAAACTAATCCCATGAAGATCAGCAGCTTTTGGGAAGGAAACAATTGTCATCGGGATGCCCCTCGTTCCACCCCTTTACCTCCATCAATCAACCTGTTTTATCGTTAACATTTCCATTTCCATTTTCCAATTTCCTTTTCCCTTATGTGGGATCTGTTCAATTCATCTGTTTATTCGAGTTTTCACGTTCCTGATGGATCTAAAAGCGACCACAGGGCCTCTTCTGGGTCACCTGGAGGTGAGCCAGGTGGAGAGGGCCTATTAGCAGCTTACAGGAAGAGAGGAGGAAGGTGAAAGGATAGCATAATATAGCTCTGTCCAGAAGCCAACTGGACCATAATAGAACTATCGAAAACCCATCTGAGAACAGCAAATGTCCTATCCAATAAAACGATGCCTCACCTGATGCAAAGGGCCATTTTCTCAGTGAGAAATTAAGGTAAGGTTAAACTAAAACATCATGAGCTCTATTTCCCGTATCCTTACACACCTTCATTCATGGCTTTCTGTCACCGGCAGTCGACCTGCCAGAGGAAGTTTTCCCGACCACATCCTAAGCCGCAGGTATGGCTCTCAGTCCCACCTTGTTAAGCTGAGATGTTTACCCACTTAGCGAAAGATCCCTCAAGAGACCAACACCTCTGCCGCTATAGATGCTAAAAATACTTTTACCTGTGACCACAGCCCCTCAGGTACACAGAAAGTGTTTATATGACACGGTCTTGTGTACATTTGCTCTTGGCGGTCCCTCTTCTGATGCTTTAAACACTTTCATGCAATGAGGAAAAAAGTAATACTGCAAAATACAGTGCATCCTTTAGGCCTTAGTGGTCATACAAAGTGTTGCATGTGTAAATAATGCATGTCTGTGGGTTAGGGTTAGGGTTACTTGTCTGACTAAGCCACAGGGCCTCTGCTGCATATACAAAATATATCACACATCATAAAGGAGTATTTAAAAAAGGAGAGCTTATCTATTCCTTAAATGTAACTGTGGCTAATAACTCAAAGGAATCACATATGTTTCAAGCATCTACACTTTCAAAATGTTCTTCCTGAAGCTCCACAAAAACTCAAACTTGTTTCCTATAAAGACGCATTCATCTTCAATGTTTCAAAACTTTTCTGAAAAGTAAACTTATGAGTGTAAAATACCCACTTCTAACCCCAAAGAGAGGTTTTCAAAAGCCGTGGTCACACTGGCAACTTGTAAGCAAGGCGCCATTACTTTGATGCAAAGTGCTTAAAGGAGCCGTTAACTTTGTCTTCAGCTTTGTGTGGGTTTGTTGGTCAGACATGGGCTGGGTGATAGCAGCATAGTAAAGGATAATGAATTCATAAAAATGTAACGCTTAAGTTTGGATTATTGTGAATTGTGTGGTGAGTCTTACTACATGACAAGCGACGTTAAGAGAAAGAAAGGGCATGGTGCCGTTTCTACTACCTCACTACACTTTCTTTCTACCTTTTCTACTCTACAAAGTAGCTTCTTAATCCAGCCCTTGGCTCAGAGCCAAGACTGTGGTGGATCCCCTTCCCCAAGCCCATACATCAACCCCGATTTTCCAAAAATGTGCAACAAGTTCGGCAACAACACTTGCAGACGGCACCATTTCATTTGACAGGAGGAGGGGTGCCGGACCTGTGAATTAGGACTTTTTCATGGGGGGGGGGATTAACATTCTTCCCTCTCTCCCTGCCCCCTATCCTCCTGCAGCCCTTCCCGAAGTGAGGCCTGACTCTCCAGGCACATGCTTGACCTGGCGCTGAGGACAAGCAGTAATTAGCAGCCGTAAAGAGGACCCTGCCTCTCTTTGGAGACCGGCACAGCTGAAAACAAGAATGCCCAATCAGAGACTTCCCCCTCCTAGAGCGCATCACAGACAGGAGTGTTTTTTATTTTATTTCACCTGATTCTCTTATAAAACTTTAACTGAAGCCAACTGTTTTGAAGCTGGAGCCTCACTGTGATTACAGCAGGTTACAATTAAGACCCTGACTCTAATTACTTGAAGCAAGACTATGTTACTAAGAAAGTCATTGTTTTACAATTAATAAGTGGAATTCTTATGCAATAAAATGCAGAAATAGCAGCTTACTTTAACACAGTCACCTGGATATCAACACAAGGACTTCATAATATGAACACTCATTAAATATATAGCATTTGCAGTGTGAAATAATAATTCTTCTAACCTTTTTTTATGTTTTATCTCATGAAAGTGTACTAACTTTTAATAAGTTTGCGGAAGTATCTTCGGCTAATAAAACAGCGTGAAACCTTTAAAACACTTTTTTTTCAGGTTTATGAATACTGCTAATGCTTGCTAGATTGAACGCATTACATACTCTGCAGTGCATGGACTTCCTGTGAAAGAACACACACACGGACTGCTGCACACACGCAACACATGAGTAAACTGAAGCCAGCACAAAGTGAATGGGGTGTCAGGGAGCGAGATGGTGAGCAATCACACACACCTCCGCACTTTAGCTTAATGAACCACTGCTGCTCGACACATAAACAGGGGGGATCAAAGTGAGGTTCAAGTTGCACCAAGGAGTAAAACACAGTGTACTTACACTAAGATCACAGCCAACAGAGAACAAATGCTAATTTGACTGGCTTTTTCCAATATATTTCAGAAAGCAGGGCAGTGGTTTGTCAAAAAATGTAATCCCACTTGAAAAAAATAAGAAAAATATAGATTTATGTGAAAAGAAAATGTACGATAATTAAAAAGATCCCTTTCATATGCAATCGGGCTCCTTGACAATAGGCTGTAAAGTGAGATTATGTAACTTTGACACTTTCTTTCTCTTTGAACATTTTCATTTATGACCAATAAAACACTCAATTCAATTAACAGGGGTTTTGCTGCAAAACCCTTGCTCTGGTATGATCAGTAGTTTGTGGTGTCTAATGTAAGCACATGTTAGATACTGCTGTGTAACTCGGGCCCGTCCACACTACAGCTTCGACAGCTTCAAAAACGGTTTCCAACGCGTCTGCTCATTCACTTTGAATGGGGTGACGTCACGTTGCCTCGCTTTTCACCGAACTGAATTGTGGGTAGCATAGCGGTCCGTCTCCGGCGTCAGAAGTTGAGGAGTAGCCAGCGCCAGCCAATCAAATCCCGTTTCTGAAAATCTGACAGCTCAAGCCCTAGCCAATCAAACCGCGTCTAAGCTGGGAGAGATATCCCGCCGTTCATTTCTATATTTCAAAAAAAGATGGAGGAGAAACTAATTATCGCCGTAGCAAATCACCCGGTTTTGTATGACCAGACCCTCTTCACCTACCGGGATACAAACCGGAAGAACCAGTCATGGAGGGAGGTGGCAGAGACAGTGGGTGAAACTGGTAGGTTTTCGCCTGTTTGGGGAGTTTATATATATTGCTCGCATAAAATCCCCGGGGTTTTTTGCTTTGTATGTCGGGGGCGGGAGATTCATGTGATTGGTTGTTGGTCGCGGTGCTCGAATAAAATCCCCAAGCTTCAGACACGCCCAGCTCCAAGCTTTTTTTGAAGCTGTAGTGTGGACGGGCCGTAACCAACTGTTCATTGACTTTACTTTCTACATCTGCTTTCCTTCCACTTGTGGCCACAGTAGGTGCTGTTTAGCAAAAACGATGTCCGCTCACTTTAATTCAACTTTTTCAGCATTATGATTCATCCTCTTTTCCGCTGCTTTGTATTAAATCAAGATGAAAAACAAAAGCCAGCCATGTGGAAGTGTGAGACACCTCTCAAAAGGCATCTGAGGACAGTGTTTACAGCGACACGAGCAGCGAGATTTAGTCTGTAAACGACCTCACATTCCAGCTGTTTCATTTACGTTTCATGTTATCGGACAGCTTTAATCCGGACTTCTCAGGACACTGACCCAGTGACTGGGCCGAGATCTGCGAGAGAAGCAGCAGCAGGGAGGAAGAGGCAGGGGAAGGAAGTGAGAAGAGTGAGATATTTCTGTTTATTTAATTGAGACAGACAGACAGAGTGGATTATGGTTTCTTAGAAACTAATATATTGTCAGAGAAGTGCCTCGTAAACTGGCACATACAGCGTTTTAATGTTATACCATTTTTATTTACACCTAATGCCTTCATTTCGGGAGGGTGTAACACCAGTAAAAATCAGATCATTTCGACTTAATGAGATGAGCTGAAACCTTGGCCACTAATTGTTAAATAGCAGGAATGACGGAGCAGATGAATTTAGAAAAACAAGTCTGACAAAAACAGACAGACAGAGAAATCCACCCAGAGTCTGCAGATATAGTCCAGGGTATTCTTCAGCCTTGGCCCCGACACACGGCGGGTGCGTTGCCGCTTTGCAGTGGGCGTGTCTTGAGCTTGGGGAGTTTACGCGAGCAACACGACCAACAACCAATCACATGAATCTCTCCTGTCAATTGCATAAAAGGTTTTACATGTCACACTTTATATGATGAACATTTATGACATTAATGTCTATGGTGCTATGTTACGCAACATTCCATGCTGGCTAAATACTGTCTATGCCTGCTAGCTGTCCATTCAAACAAAGTACACTGGATATAAACTCCCCAAACAGGCGAAAACCTACCAGTCACCCACTGTCTCTGCCACCTCCGTCCATGCCTGGCTCCTCCGGTTTGTATCCCGGCAGGTGAACAGGGACTGATCATAAAGCACCGGGTGATTCCCTACCGCTACGATTATTTTATCCTCCATTTTTTGACATATGAGGAAATGAACTGCGGTCTGGCTCTCCCAGCATACACAGGGTTTGATTGGCTAGCGCTTGTACTGGCAGATTTGCATAAACGGGATTTGATTGGCTGACGCCTCCGTCGAGGCTTCAAAAGTAGAACATTGCTCTACTTTTGCCGCGAGCACCGCGAGAAAAGTTACTCTTCGCTCCCACAATGCAGTTCGGCGAAACGTGACGTCACCCCATTCAAAGCGACGGCCCGTCCACACAGCGGCGTGCGTTGACGCTTGCCGGCGGGCGTGTCTGACACTCGACCAACAACCAATCACATGAATCTCCCGGCCCTGACACACAAGCAGCGGTTTGATTGGCTAGAGCTTGTACTGGCATATGATTCAATTGGCTGACGCTTCTGCCGAGGCGTCAAAAGTTGAACATTGCTCAACTTTTGCAGCGAGCCACGCCAGCAACGCTCCGCGTCGCTTCCCACGATGCAGTTCGGCTAAAAGTGACGTCACCCCATTCAAAGTGAATGGGCAGAAGCGTTGGAAGCTTCAACGCACGCCGCAGTGTGGACGGGCCATGAATGGGCAGAAGCGTTGAAGAGTCAAAGCACGCCGCCGTATGTGGGGGCCGTACCCACACAGACGTACTGACACACACTAAAGAAGCAACACACACACACCTGGAAGAGGATCCAGAGAAAAGAGAGTTTTTCTGAGCAGAGCTCCTCTTGTGGACTCTGAGGCTCAGAGCTCCAGCCAGACTCTTATTGCTTTAACAGGGGGAATACCAGATGGTTTACTTCACTGTCTCCACGCTGCAGCTCAGAGCAGCGAGGATAAATCACTGTCTGCAGTCCACCGCAGACTAAGATGGAAAAACTGAGTCAAGATTCCACAGTGCACCTCCGAATGATCGTTTTACAGCAAGAAACGGCCCATGTGCGATGGCCTTTATCTCTGTCCTTTTATCTAATTCCACTCTTTTATCTCGTTTTGCACATTCCGTTTTATTTTATATCCTCCATTAGCAACTTTATTTCCTTCTGCCTATTGTATTCCTCCCTTCATTCTGTCTCTCCCAGCTGATATGCTTTTGATGGCTGACTGCTGAGAACTGTATGATAAAAGAGGGCCCTGCAGCACTGACATTACAGAGCCATTTCCTCACACAGATCCATTATTCTTGCACCAAACAAACTGAATCTAATAAATATTACATTTTGCACAGTAATGAAGCTTTTATTCTGTCACAGACGACCAAGCAGTGAAACGCAAGTTAGGACTATTAAATTGAACTTTTTCCAACACTTCACTGCGTTGCTGTAAATCTTAGCTAATGATGGGAATCAATCCAAATATGAAATGTTTTCTCACAAAGAAAGTGTTTCATCATAATTAGTGAAATGTTTTTAACCAAGTCTAAAGTATTGATATATATATATATATATATGGACGCCATTATACAGGAAAAATGTTGATCAAAATACAACATTATTATGATTTATAGGAAATAAAAGCATCAACGAACACATTTGCATATATGGCATCACTGAATACAGAACAAAGGAAGTAAATGTAGGTAATATATCAAAAGCAGCCATGTCCTGATGTAATCATGCAAACAATGACTAAAGGGAAATACTATTATAGAGAAAGGATGGGCTACATTTATTGCAGCGCTTAGGTGTGGAAAGAGTGACACAACACGAACATGGAAAATTAAAGGGGAACATTTAGATTATCAATCACTGTTTTTGTGAAAGTGATAACACACACAGTAATTGCAGCCCGGGGAAAGGAAGGCTTGCCATATTATGTATTGCCTAATGATCTGCCAGCGTTGCCGTAACACCCAAAACAACTGTCAGCTCCTCTCCTGCTGGCATTTTAAACACAATGCAGCTTTCACGCTGTAGGGGAACACAAGGTACTGAGCCAATAAACAGCCTGACTGACAGTAGGCTGAATCACATGAGGAATCTACTGTCAATCAGAGTCCCTGGTGGATTTAAAGGTGTTATTAGCAATACAAAATCACCTTTAAATAATACTACAAACAGTAAAAGTAATGTTTTTGTTCATGTGTGTAGAAGAACCTACCACTGTATGAATGAGATGAAAAGTTCATACAAAAAAACGTATTCATTATTTGTGGTTATACACAAAATACAAATTATTGATTGATCAATGGAATACAATATTTCATTTGTTCTGCTAATAACTATTCACTGGTCCTTTGAGTAATGTTTTTTCCTCATCATTTTGATAAAGGTCTTCTTTAAATGCACTTTTGGGTTGCACATGAATGTAATTCCTATAGACCAGTGGTTCCCAACCTGGGGGGCGCGCCCCCCTGGGGGGGGGGGGCGCCAAAGATTGCAGGGGGGGGGCGCCAGGCCTCAGATGATTTGAGGCCAAATATCATATTTAGAATTTTTTCTTTTTTTTTATATATAATTGTAAAGCAATACATGTTTGGCACTAAAAGCCTTGTCTCTACATTACAATAAAAAAAATTGATTAATTAATTTGAATAACAATTCTTTCTTTAATAGAAATGTTTCTTCTGCCCGTAAAGTGTCCAAACCGGGCTTTTCTGGATAAGCGCATTTTTAAAACATTGTCATTGTCCATGCCGGTTTCAGTTGGATTATTCGTCACAGTTGCTCCGATCAGATCGGTCTCTTTTGAATCCACATAAACACATCGGCAAAATCCGTCTTACTTTGAGCATGTGTTTTAAACAGTTTAATCCCTTTGTGAATTGTTTCCACTTCCGCACTTAACTGACGCCGTTGGGAACCACTGCTATAGACGACAGTGTTGCTCAAACACTTATCTCTGCTCTCTTCATTAGTCTAACTTGTGTCCTGCTTCAGCACAAACTACTGCATACGGTCAAACTGTAGCTTGGTCCCTTGTTAAAACAAAACCAAAAATAATGAAGCCCAACGCTTAATTACTGAATACTGCTGAATAAGCTGAAAACCCTTGATTTAATGTTGCCTTTCTGCTCCAACTCCTACTCGTTTCATCACCTAATAAAGTATGAATAGAAGTCGCCAAAAGACGGTGAAGTTTCAGGAGTGACCAGAAACTATTGTATTTCCCCTAGTAGGAAAGAAATGCTTACCCTCAGTATTCCTACTGCACAGGCTGTGGCTAAGCTCGACTGGGGAAGGGGGGATGAGGTTGGAAAGGATGAGTCATACATTGCTTTCCATGCTCCATGATTATAATACCCCATTACAGAGAAAAGTACTGTTTCCCAGCTGAAGTGAATACTGGGCTTGTGAGCAGGGACCAGACTAACTTTTGTACCCTGCCATGCACTACATGCTGCAACAAAGCATACTGTGAAAATCAAATACAGGAGTGGGAGTTGCATCATGAGGTTGCACATCCAACGTTTACATCACTGCTGTGATCGTGGGGACATATCAAACACCACTGCCTTCATTTTGTTCCCTTTTTCCTGTCAGGGAATAAAGAATAAACGACCCATCTTTGCTGTGTTTTAGTAGATAATAGCTTTGGGCAGGCAACACCTAAAGAGAAAAGCATCTGGCCTAAAATCAAGCAAGCTGTGTCATGAGTACAGAGGTCTATTCAGCAGTACAAAACAATTATTTGACCCTTAATGAGTCTGTAAAGGAATAGACGTTATACTGTCCAGGATATGGCAAATAATGCCCTATGTGTCCTGCACAAAGGATCTCCTTAACTCAGACACAGGGTCAAAAACTTTCCCCGCATATTTTGTTTTATCTCCCGTGTTGTTATCAGGCATTAGAGCTGATTTACAGAGTCCTTTCCACAAAGCCTGCATTTACAGGGGTAAGTGGCACATGCAGTTGCAGGGTCACTGCTCTTCTCCACAGTCCAGCTAACTCAGATTCCTTCCTCAGCGCCATGGCAATAGGCACACACAAGAAGCCACTTTTTCTCACCGCTACCTATCTGATTGAGTAGGACATGACCTCAGGATTGCCACTTTAGGGTGAGTAAGAAACAACCGAGAGAAACCCCGCAGATAAATGACAATTACAAATCTGCCTGAGAGATGATTACTGACAGTGTTTTAAACCTCGTGCCATGTCTGCCTCTCACCTTTAAACTGGATTGTGGTAGAATAAAACCACAACTTTTTGATGTCCTTCCATTCAGTCATACAAATGGAAAATCGAAAATTAAGCATCCTCTCAAAATGTCCAAACAAATAATACCGGAAGTTAAGCAATTTGTTCAATTTTGCATGGATTCACTCACTTCTATGGGCCTCTCTAATTGGCCCCAGAAAGAACTTTGAATAGTGACAAAAAGGACATTTTTACTTATCCATATAAATTCCTTTAAGAATAGCCGTCCATATATAAAGAGATTGTAATGAAAAACAGCTGCGGACCAGCTGTATCCAACCTTTAACCCTGCCATAAAGTTGGCTGCCTTAAACAAAAAGAACCTTTTAATGACCCTGGATGTGTATGTTCAAACCTGGCTGAAAGGGAAGGCACACTGCTATTATTTTTACAAACTCAGCTATAAGGCTGCAGATGTTATTCGATTAGGAATTTTCGGTAAGAACCAGCTCAGAATGGTGTATTTTCTTTTGAAAAATGCAACAGTATAATCTTTTCATGGTCCCCTGTTCCACCAAGAATGGGAAGAAAACATCTGGAAGACATTTTTTCTGGGTTTTGGGAGGGCTTAGCAGACAGCACAATGGAACTTATCGAATCCAGATGTGAAGGCGTTTAGTGAAACAGAAAGGCCTTATTCAATTTAATCCTTTAAAGTATAGTCTACATAAGTATAAAACAAATACCATCTCTTGATATATAACATTATTCTTGAGTCATGCCAATTCTCTGATTGTTTATTTCCACTGCTCCTTTCAAAACTGTCGTCTATTAGCATCAGAAGCTTTGGACAAAATCCATCCTTGATTTCACTTGCACAAGGTATGCAAAGAATGTTATTTCAGTATTTCTGATGACTAAAAGTACTCGGCAGCTCAAGTAAGTTATGGTCTGGTGTGAATGTTTGCAACAGACAAAAAGCTTTTGCTTGATTAATTATAACAAACCACGGTAACAACAGTCAAAACTGATTGTATAAGACTTGTGAAAAGAGTCCATTGATTATGGAAACTAAGTTGAAAAAGGAACTTTGCAGAAACAAAGGAAACCGTTTGAAGAAGGAAGATTTGTTCCACAGCATTTATATGCTGATCATAAAACTACAAAGCAACTGAGGTCAATCACTAGGGGGTAAGCTTGTCTATTACATTTGAATTAGGGATGCACACTTTGGATTATTTCCAGTGACTTTTTAAGTCTCTGTGTCTGTCTGTGGACAGATTTCGTCACTGCAATAGTGTCACACAAATCTACAGATGTTTAAATTAGATCAAATGTAAAAGGTTGAGTTGGAAAATGGCTGTGGTCCCATCACAAAGGGAGCCAAGGGGCCAATGGCTCCCCTACTTTACCCCCCTGGCTAGATTTGGCGTCACAAAACGTTACAGTTGTGCATTGAGATAGTAACGAAGGTTAAGTTCAGAGATGGGTTTGATTCCAGCAAGGATGATATAAATGATATAATAATAATAATTTATCAACTCAATAAATATTGTGCATCCCTAATTTGAATTTATGTTATTTAGTAACACAAACAAAAAACATAACATAACCCTAAACCTAGAAAGAAGGCAGAAATAACCTTTTATAACCTTATTCTGTTTCGATTCTGCATCCAGGACTAAAGATGTCAAAGGATTCTCTAGACCGAAGTCCAACTAAGTGTAACTTGTGCAGATATTCTATTCTTACAAGAGCATCAACCACTGGCCAAAAATATATAATACTACACACACTTCTAATCTTCCTTTCTGACCTCCAAAAGTCAGAGGACAATTTATTGAACAAGCAGCAGTGGAGCTTCAATAGCAAGAATTCCTTTCTTCAGGCAATGAAACTGTAAACCTAACAGCAGTGGCAATCCTAAAGTCCTGACCTCTGAACTCTGACGCCTCTTCTCATTCTTAACCTCCATGTCTTATAAGCCTTCTGTTAGTACCACTTTTAAAGTAAGGTCTGCTTATTAATGCATGGATTAGGCCTTTGTGCCTCTTAGTGTTTGATTGTACATGCAGTGCACCTCAGGTTGCTGTTCACTTTGAACACGTTTGTAGTTTGCAATAAACTCATTTCTTAGTCTTTGAGAATATAATGCAACCGCAGAGGCATATTTTAAAATGTTATCTTTACGGTTTGGTTTTTCAGTAACCATAGTGACTGTCCATGATTGTATTGCTAACAGGCTACCATGCTAAGCTACATTTAGTACACTTTTTCTTTTTCAGGGTACCAGTACAACTTTGAACTAGTCATATACTCAATAAAATGATATTAAAAAAGGACAATGAATAATGTGAAAGGGGGTGTGACAGACCAACTGAAAAAGTATCAACCAACTGTGGAGATTGGCTAAGCTCTTCTGAGCATTTAGCATCTCTTTGCTAACAACCTACTACACCTTTATTGCAGAAAACTAACTGTCACTATTCTACCAACCGTGTGTGCAGCAGCAGCTGATTTCAGCTCAACACACATCAGAACAAAGAAGATAGCAACAAGTAAGCTAATGTGCACTGTGGAACCCTTCGCAAGATAAAGGCTAGTGTATTTTAAGGAGTTACTGGAAACCAAGACTAATCTAAAGAAAAAGGAATATTACACTTACATTCGCCATGGAGACATAAAGGCAACTCTTATTACAGCTATGTGTGTGCTAGATGTGTAATAAGTGAAGTACAATGATTGTTTGCAGCTTGGTCTGCTGCCTCCAGGTGGTGAACCCCCAAAATGAATGCAGTTTTGTGAGCTAAAACTCGAAATGTTACATTTTAAAATTGGGTTTTGTAGAGTTTAGATTACACTTCTAATCCATATAACCACATGTTTCGTTCTTTCTTTCTTTTTTATATGAATGATTTAATAAGGGATTTGTTTTAACAGTCCAAGATTAACTTAATACCTTGTGGAACGAGTCATTGGATTTCAACAATCCACAAATGTTGAAATGAAAGACTTTGAAAAACCTGATGTAACATCACGTCTCTTAACTGTTCCTGCAGTGTTATTATAGCTGCCCAATCACCTTTGATTTCATCTCAGTTGAATGTCAAAGTCCCATATAGAAATATGCCAACTATTTTTAAAAAGTGTATCAATTTAGTATGATAAAGTAGATGATTAAAGAATATGTAATGATTACAAAATAAACAATGAATATTTTTTATTTATTTTTACAGTTCAACCCATATCAATTATTTTAAACCTGCATTTTAATTGGAGTACACTGTGTAGAGTTGAGCCGTGCTGGTGTGTGGGCAGGCCTCTGCAAGCTTTCAGATGAATGTATACCGAGTCCTCCCTGAGGCTAAGAGGTCATGTGGTTAGGGTCAAGATTAACTTTTACTGCTGACAACTGGCTAATCGTCAACGATTACCGTTTGCACCACACGTTGTTGGGAAAGGTGTGTGTATAGATGTTATATTTTATTATATTTCGACATAAAGTGAATATAAAAGCAAAGACTGAGTTTAATCCAATACTATACTGAAAGCTCAACTCATCTGAAATGTTTGAAAACTTTAAGAAAAGTGAAAATCTTCAACTTTAGAATTGGTGATTAGTTGACACAAAACGTGCATGTATTTGGCATGTTGCTTTAGTCATCAAGTATTTCCCATTCGGCATGTGTCAAGTGTCAAGTTTCAGGAATTGTACCAGACCCCTTGAGGGTCCCTTACAAGACTCTGGTTCCTCTCTATCGGAGCTAAAGCGCTGATTAAATCCAGCTTCCAGCACCAACATGGATTCAGTCCCACTGTTTCTGGTCCCAAAAGCTCAAGTCAAACTCCCCCTCTGTCATCAAAAACTCCATAGAGTGACCTAAGATGTGTTCACTTAACCACCAGTGTTTATAGGCAACATAAAAAATCAACAGGCTGCAGTAAAGTCTTTATATGTCTATACCCTATATGAACTTGAAACCACTTCAAATTCATCTGTTTTCCATTAAGCTCATTTCTAATTGTACATAGCTTTGAATCAAGCAGCTGACTCGGTGTGACATCCCATTGGTGACTTTGGCACAATCTTGGAGACTTTCTTACTGTCCCTGAAGCAGACAGCAGAAAGCACCTGTTCACCTTAAAGTCCTGCAGTGTCAGAGCCTTACGGCAGACAGTAGACCACCAACCATGCCACGCAGTCTTAAGCAGCTAATAATACATGTAGGCCGGACCCCAGCCCCACCGCCACAGCACTGCCTGACCTCTGGACCCCCACGGGACAACACACTGCCCCAGTGAAGGGTCTAATGATAAAAAATAACTTCTTCTTTCAAGCCTTTGGAGCCTACAGGCTGGGTTTAACTGATATTTAACTGACATGCCAAACGTTAACACTCCTATTTTCGACACTCTAAATCATTTAACTGTTATGTGGAGTATTTGTAGAATGTAATTAATAAATATATTGGGGTTTAAGCCTAAACACAGCGCCTCGAGCAATAGAATGTGTGTTCGATGTTAGTCTTTAAGGCGGCTCCACCCTACCACTTCAGATGAGCTGCAGCACCTCCCTTTAAAAGTATGCTCATCCCTCATCAGTAAAAAAAAGAAAAAGGAAAAAAGCTTTGGAAAAACTCTCTTCACACTTTCTCTAACTGAAAGACAGAAAAGTCATTACATTGCATTTAGCTGACGCTTTTATCCAAAGCGACTTACAATAAGTTAGAAGTTATAATTAGAAGTTCATAATAAGTTTGGAAAATGCAAAACAGAAAAATGCTTTAAGTAACATCTGAAAAACAGATGTTATTTGTGACCCCGGGATATACTGTACAGTTTATTATTTCACCATCAAATGCATGCAAACCTTTTCAAAACAAGATTATTCAGGGTTATATCTATATTTAAAAACGTTCGCAAGTTTTTCCAGTGGCATTGTACTTCACTGCAAACCAGCTCCTCAGACCCAATAAGTGGCAAAACCTCTCTGAGTTATTCTCAAAAGAAAACCCCTTCTCTCATAAATACACAGTCCATGATGCTTTGACAAGTCCCTTAGTTTAAAAAACCAAGCTGTAAAGGAAGCAATAAGGCACAAATATGAGTTTAGGAGGAGGGGTGGATCCACTTTACCCTGAGAGAAAAACTTTTTTTCAGCGCAGCTTCAAAATGAACCCACACATCTCACAGCTGCATCTTACCTGAACTTGCTTGCGATGTGACAAAAAGCAGAATCACCGCTAAAGTGATTTGGGCGTCCCTTATCGTCCGTTTAACTTTCCATCTTATATGGGTATCCATGACCGCCAGAGAAGTCCACGGCAAGTGGATTCACTTTTCAACTTGGTGAAACTAACTCGACTTGCAACAACTTCTGGTCAGGACAATACTAAAAAGCCAAAAGTCCCAGAGAAAGAGAAAAAAGGGGGAGGGGGGGTGTTTGGTTATTTCTCAAGCAGCCATAAGGGATTGTTAGTGTGCGTTCCTCCAGCTAGTTAACGGATGGGCACCCGTCTCTCCGCACAGCTCCTCTCCTCTCTGCGCGTCTGAAATGTGCTGCACTGCTGCGCTCCGTTCAGAAGTGTTGCCCACTCCTCAGCCGTCACGTAGAGCCCCTTCAAGTCCAACGAGGCTACGGCGCACAGAAAAGCTCTCCCCCCGGGCTGTCAGTCACTCGGCGGACAGCAGGGTCGAGCAAATCAGAGCGGTCCATACATTAGAGCCAGCCCTGTTCCTGGCCGGGGGAGGAGGAGAAGTTGGGGGAAAGTTTCACGCCTACAAGTTAGCGCCCTGAGCTCTTCTGCATGGAGTCCACTTCTTCCACAGAGGCAGGGCGGGAAAAGCAAACTGCGACTGGGAGAAGTCATGGAGAAAGGAGGGCGATTCAATATAGTAGTGATTATTCAAACTGGTTTTAAGAGTAGGGTTGTGTTGCATCAACAGGTGGGCTCCACTAAAAGCACTGACCCAGCCTGTGGAACAATAGCCTATTTATGTTATCTATAGCTGATTTAAATTATGTATTTATTACATGTAGCCAGCCAGGTTGTTCTTTAACACATAGTTATATTTTTGTGTAAATATTGACTTGTTACAATAGTCTTAACATATATTTTTCAAGAGCTTTTATAATAGTTTTTATATATAGGCCTGCATTTTTTCCTATGTATTCTTCTTTCTATGTCTTTGTATGCGCCATATACATTCTTCGTTTGTGGATATAGGCCTACTTGGGAATAAAACCGATTCTGATTCTGAACAATGCAGGCCACTATTTCCAAATGTCCAACTTGTTTTGTTCTTATTCAATAACTAGCAACTTATTATTATTATTATTATTAACTTAAATTGTAAATGTAATTGCATTTATTTATTTAAAAGCACTAGGCCTACAGTATATACATTTTCTAATGCATTTATAAAGCACTTTTCCAGTATTTGCCACCCCTCAAAGTGCTTTTACACATGCAAATCAGAATTCAATCATTCACACACATTCATACGGCTGCCATACAAGCTGACACCCGCTCAAGAAAAATAACACACACACACACACATTGGCTTTGCCATCGGAGCATTTTGGGGTAAAAACTACCAAGGGGACACATCAACTGCAGAGGATGGCGATCAAACCACCAGCCTTCCGATTTGAGACCATCTACCTCCTGATTTATCATTAGATTTTGTATATATAAATCTAAAAATAGAAATACATATGAAAAGTACCATGATGATGGGTAACTAAGTGAAAGGCCCAAGGTTCACAGCATCTCAATTATTATGTGGTGGTTCTTTTACAGGTACACAAGCTGGGGGATGAGTAAGCTTCACTCAAACAATGAAAGTTTGAGTGCTATTTTGGACACGATGGATTCATAAGTGACTCTCTGGCAAGATGGTCCAGCTTTTATCATGGACAGGCCCAATTTTGGACACGAAGAAAAACAGCAGTTATTAATCAGATGGTTGTTTATCAAAACCAGACATTATTCTTTTCATTGTGGAGTGCTTAAATGGACTTGCTAAACTGTGAAATGATTCATACAAAATGTATGTTCAAGAACAACTCAACAATCAGTTCAGATCCAGTTGAAATTGAAGAACTATAACTTGCCTCTAGTAATGTATAAATTCATTTAAATGCAAACTTTGAATCAACCAGTCAAAGCAAACTTTTCATGGAAGCTGTGATGTACGTCAGATATCACTGTAGCGTTTGAATACAGTGAGAAAATACAGAACTGAGAAAAGGCAGCTTAAATGCAATCTAATCACTGGAAACAAATATTGCAAAGTAGTAAATTCACCCTCATTGATGAATAATCATTTGTAAATAACTTTTTGGTGCCACGGTGAGATTCAGACACCAGCTCTTGCTGACGTTGTCTCAACTGTCATATGGCTGCTGCAGTGGGGGGCAGACCTCCGTTAAGTGCCCATAAAAGTTGACACGATAAACAAACAGCACAATGTTGTTGCGACATCTGACACTGTGTCACATTACGAGGTGAAAACCATCTTTACACACACAAGTGACTTGTTACAGTATGTTAGACTGGACACTGAGTGATAGTACAGACTACAATATAAAATGATGAAATATTGTCCAGGCGAGCGTCATTAAAGAAATACCTCACCCATGAAATGAACATTTGTTTATCAAACGTCAATCCAGTTGTTTACTCACTTCCCGACACATGCTTTTTCTTACTACACAGAAACTGCCAAATGATTTAAAATAGTTTTTGTTAATAGACATGTGTTTGCGAAGTAGTGAGCATATTCATTTTTAAATGAGACTTGGATTACATGCGAGATATATGTGAAAATGTGTAAGTAGACCTAGTTGTTTTCATATTGTTTTGCTATTCAAACGCAGTCTCTAATAACTGTATTTCATCATGAACTTTTCAGTTTTTTCCATTCATTGTAAAAGGATCCAGGCAACAACTGTTTTCTTTTGAGAGTTCACGGAAACACGTTATGAGTAATTCATATACAAATGGTTATATAGTGTGTCGTTTAGTTTGGAAAATTGTCTTAAAGCTTTTGGAGAATATAAAATTAAAGAAGCACAACTGCATCATGACTGATTTTTGTCTGCACTCACATGCTCTTTTGTAACACGAACATGTACTGACTGACAAATGCATTTAGAGAAATGAATAATGGGCTACTCACCTTTAATCTCCTGGCAGATGGCATCAGTGAACAGGTTGGAACCATACACTGGATATAGGGTTATTAATCATGTTGAAACATAGCCTTGCCTACTGCCTTCACAGCCTTTTTACCTTAAATGACCCCTATTTCCATATACGTTTCTTTGGTTCTGAAGGCATCACATTTTTAAATAAACTGCATCACTTGAAAAGGAGAGGATATTTACATCCAGAATACACCAGCTTTTCTAAACTGACCACTTAGACATATAATGGTTACGTGGTCAGATATATGGTACAAATTATGGGCAGAGCCCTGTGTTTAGGGTGGCTTTGTACTTACACCACACTAATGTGAAGGCTCTTTAACTGCTCCTGTGCACACACTCCCTTAAACTGTGTTCTAACCAAAAACATGATGTTTTATCTGAGGCTGGACCATTGGTGGTTGTGCCCATCTGAGGACATTCAGAATACTCTCTCAAAATACATCCCTGCAAAATATAGGACACAGTCGGAAAAAGACAAGTGAATTGGGATTTAGTGTAATACTTTTTCAGTTTAGAGCCAATATTTCAATTCTATTTCTACTATTTTTCACATTTACATTCACCAAGAAATGAAATAGAAAAAGCCAGAGGCCTGGTCAGCAGGCGGTGCTTTCACTGAGTTGATCTCTTATCCAGTGGTCTGTACTACGAAGCCGGATTTTCGCTTAGCGAGGTAACTTCAGGATAAACAACTCTGGGTTTCCTACGACGCTGGTTCACTTCTTACGTAGATCTCCATGGTAACTTATGCTGAACAGCAAACCTGCTCCGGAGCAGGTTTGGTTCCCGGGATAAGAGATAAACTCAGTGAAAGCACCGCCTGCTGACCAATCAGAGCTCAGTGTGCGGAGTTTAAAGCTATCAAGTCATATTACAGGATAAAGGAAATATAGAAAAACTGCCGTTGCAGGAAAGACGGCTGGCAAAAATCACCGACTGTGTGAGTGTGAACATTAATAGAATATCACCTCCCATCTTCAGAGCAATCTGACTAATATAACATTAGCGTTAAGAAAGCTTACTTAAATATCTGCCACAACATAAGTAACCGGATCAAAGTAACATTACATACAGTCCGCGGCACTGTGAGTGCAGACGTCAATGTGTCCCATTATCATTCATATCACATCATAATCATATGTTTCCTTATCTGTGTCAGCTGCTTGAGCCGTATCTGGCCGTGCAACACTTACAGTGTCACATAGCTACTGTATGCAGAAGTATTATTTTAAAGTGGACCTATCGTGCTATATTTGAATAATATATTGTAGGGCCATACCTATATAAAACATGTCTGTTTGTTTTTTTTTCAAAATACCAAACAGATCATGCATTTTAGCCATGCCTCATTTCGCTTTATTTGCTGTATTCCAGCCCGATTTTTGCAAGGGCTGATTCTGTGGAAAATGAGCTGCAGCTGACCACGCCCCCCTGCAAAGGAGGGGGGTGAGGCACGAGTGTCATGTTACCATGCTATTACCATGCTGTTACCATGCTGTTACCATGCCACGGCAACCTCTTATTCCCCTGATAGGTGGAGAGTTGCCCATATAGGTGGAGCTCCCCGTTTCTGACGTCAGAACAATTTCAAATCTGTATCAGTCTGTATCAGCTCCGTTGCAGCCCCGTTTTTAGAGATTTGGGTATGGAGGAAAAGAGGGAGGGTTGTGTTTTCTGACACTTGGTGAGTTCCCTGACACACCGGGGACACATATTCATGTATAAAAGACGTACAAAAGTGCATTTTGCATGATAGGTCCCCTTTAAGCAACACATTAAGTTTGACGAAACACTCAAGTCAAATGTAATTAAAGTCAGATCCACTCGTGTCTTAGACGGGGCAGTGATATCATAAACCTGTTAATGTACGCATTCAAACGCTTTTTTTTTTACCAGCTGTATTCACCTTGCAGGTGCAGCTATGTGGCTTTTATCCTGGATAAATTGTTTAAGTCATGGATGTTTAAAGTTTAACTTCTTCATATTTGACTAATATTATAGTTGACTTTTCATTCAGGAAGTATGACGCTGCACTGTCAGTGCGCTTGTCCATGTTTGTGATTGGTCAAATGTTGCTAACCCTTTCATGTGAACGCGCACTCAGCCAGACAGAGAAACCCTGGCTTGAGTTACCGAGTTGATAAACAGCGTTGTAGGACCGCTTAGCGAGATCGCGTTTGTTTTAGGTTAGTTAAGCCACATAACTCAAACATATCCAGGGTATGTTGAACTGGATTCGTAGTACAGGCCTCTGGAACAAAACCTGCTCTGGAGCAGGTTTGCCATTCAGCATAAGTTACCATGGAGATCTACCCCGGTAAGAAGTGAACCAGCGTCATAGGACCGGAAACCCAGAGTTAACCCTGAAGTTACCTCGCTAAGCGAAAATCCGGCTTCGTAGTACAGGCCTCAGCTGTTCCAAGTTGGAACGTTTCCAATACTTAAGTGTTAACTGAATGGAGATTTAGCCATCACTATATTAAAACAGGTTGCAGTTGCACCACACGCACATTTTAGTTCTTCTATTGAGATTAATATTTACACCAAGGCTTTTACATATCAACAGTAGGCTAATTGAAGCAACTGACGAAGCAAAACAACAAAACCAAATCCTAATATCTAATTATAAAAGACATTTAGCTATAATGATGTTTAAAATAAGTAGGGTAATGAGCTAGGGTTGAAAGATGTGACCTGCATGACATTGGACTAAAATGCTGGTTAATAAATATGTCAAGTGGGACGTTTTCAAACTATAGTCTAGACCGGGGGTGTTGGCCCCCACAGCCTGGGGGCCAACTGTGGTCCGTGGTCCATTCTAAAAGTATAATGGAATATGGCCCACACCTGAAACTTGTGATTTTCCTACAGTATATTGTACTTCTTAAATATATATGTAAAAAATATATATTACACAGTAGTATTCATGTGTTAATTAGCTCCATTTTCCAATACATTCAGTCAATTCAAGTTGATAACATTTTCTAACAAATCTTAGTTAAGCATATTCAAGTATCAAGAATAATTGACTTATATTTGATTGATTTTGCTAACATATAACTTAATTGATGAGGCAATATACCTTCGTATATTGTTCTGCATGCGGCCCTCTGTGAGAAAACCCCTGTCTAGACACCCCTGGTCGAGACAGATGACTTAATAACCCCAGCTATGTGGGAGCAGAGATTTCCAAACAAGTGTAGTCAACGTCGACTTTAAAGTCCCTAGCATCTAAAAGTCTCCAATTGCATATACATTTCCATCATACTGTGATTCCTTTCACAAACAAATAGGGACAGAAAGACATAATACACACACTTTTAGATTATGTTTAACTTTAGCACTTCTTATCACCTGTATGTCCAATCAAACGTTACTCAGTTTAGAAGTCAGAAAAAGGCGCCAGAACCTGCCTGAGGATTTCGGCATATTTAGGGTTTCTTTAATATCAGTAGTCATATTCAGCCACTTGTTAACAACCATCGTTTTTCAGAGACGTAACCTCTTCAAAAATCACCAATGGGGTCACTGCTGATGTATTTAATGTCGTAGAACAAAACGTGATCCGTCTCTTAAATTTGTGTGAACCACAGACCTTATTTCCAGCTATTTTCCAAAATCCTATGGAGAAATCCCATTGACTCTGAGACGAGGGAACCGGTAGTGGTAAAATGCTAACTCACTTCTGGGTTTTAGGACTCGTGAAATAGACCAGTTTCTTTTAGCTAATATTTATTTTAATTGACACCAATCAAAGTGTGCCAAATTACCATGGACGGACGGACAGACAACTAACAGAAGTTGTCAAGGACGTTGTACGTTATTGCGCCGAACAATATTTATATTTATGATTATGGGTCTCAGATATATAAAAACATGTCTATGAAGTGTTTTGCTCAAAATACCAAACAGATCATGCATTTTAGACATCCCTCATATCCCTCTATTCCAGCCCTGTTAGAGATACAGCTACATGCTGCCGTGATTAAACGCCATATCATGTTCCAAACCACTTCAAGGATTATTTCTTAAACAGTATGGAGCTCAAATGCTTCTTCTCTTGCGGGTTTACCACAAGGTGAGGTGTGATTTGAGTATGGAGGAAAAGAGAGAGGGTTTTGTTTTCTGACAATTTGTGAGTCTCCTGACACACCGGGGGCCAGAGGTCGCGTTAACTGAATATTTTTTAACAATGACGGAAAAATCTGAAAGCAGTCCGTCATTTTGATAGATTAAAACAAACTCGGAACAGCGCCAAAGTTTCCCCGCAGCGAGGCTCCGGTGTTATGCCGTGTTATGCATACCCACCAAAAAGGAAATGATACAGTTTCCAAACCTACTTTGCCGTACAGATCATTGAAATGTCTGTGAGTTTTGGCTTTACGCTGTGAGCGCTCTCACGAAGTGCAGTGGGCATGCATAACCCGGCACTAACGGCCCGTCCACACAGCGGCATGCGTTGTCGCTTGCCGGCGGGCATGTCTGAAGCTAGACCAACAACCAATCACCTGAATCTCCCGCCCTGGACACAAGAGCAACGGGAGCAACGCGAGCAAAGCTACGCGTCACTCCCACAATGCAGTTCGAAGCTGAAGCGTTGAAGCCTTAACGCACGCCACTGTGTGGACGGGCCGTAACTGTTCACGAGCGTGCGCCCCACCCCCGTTGACAGTTCATGAGCATGCTCTCCCCCCCCCCCCCCCCGGATGACGGGCAGCGAAAAAGTCTAGCGCAACCTCTGACGGGGACACATATTTATGTATAAAAGACATCATAAAGTGCATTTTGCATGATAGGTCCCCTTTAAGTTTTGATGGTGTCACAACACAATATGTCCCAACTAATTTATTCTCAATGTTTTGAAGTCAAACAGCAATCTGTTTTGCCTGCATTTTATAATGTTGCACCAGTTTAAATAAGATTAGAGATAAGATAAGATAAGATGGTTATTGATCCCAATTTGGGAAATTGTTTTTGTTGCAGCTGCATAAAAAAACTAGAAATAAACAAGAATAGAAAGAAAAGAAAAGAAAATAGAAAACTCCTTCACTTGGGGTAAGGACTCATTCCCTACTTGGAGTGGACAGTCCATCGGTTTCCTGCTGAGAACCAAGGCCTCAGATTTGGAGAGGGTCTAGGAATTATCTCACCTGCGGACTGAGATGGGCCAAGACCAGTCTCTCCAGCACCTTCATCACATGAGATGTGAGTACTACTGGGCGATAGTAATTGAGCCCAGAAGGAGTCGTCTTTCTAGGGACAGGAACAACGCAGGACGTCTTCCACAGCACCGGGATGGTCTCCAGGTGCAGGCTCAGGTTGAACAGGTGTTGGAGAACAGGAGACAGCTGGCGGGCACAGATCCTCAGGACAAATAGGTGTATTTGCAATTAGATAAAGGCCTTTAAAGGACTGAAGCATCCTAGAATATATGGAGGATTTTAGAAGGATATCTTTGTGGGTAAAACTGTAAAGAAGAGACTAAACAAACAGGAGCATGCAAAAACTAAAGCATTTCATCTGTCAAGAACTCGTAAACGTTCTACGTGAATGACACATATTTAAACCTGCATCCTAGTCCTTTTCAATCATTTCCCAAACACACAATCCTTTTTCACAGACCCTGCATCAAAACAGTGCTCTGCAGTGTTGTGACGGGGATGAATTACAGAAAGGAGTTGATTCTGTGTTTTCACTTTAATGATAGATTCTGAAGGAGCTTGGAGGACACTCAAATACAGCATACCAAAATACCAGATAAATTGTGGATCCTGGCGCTCTGCTGCTTCTGGCAGCTTAAAAATACAGATTAGACTTCTACGCAATGTCGGATGTTGTGCAAATCAAGACTTTGGGAAACCTTTCTATTTGAAATACCGTTTTTTTTCTGTGTGAGTTTGTGTTTTGGCACAAAGCAAGTCTGGATATAAAGCAGGGGTGGGGAACCTCCGGCCTCCGGGCCGTATACGGCCCGCAAGACAATTTGGTATGGCCCTCGAGGTAATTTATAAACACACGCAAAAAAGAAAAAAATGTAAGAAATCTAGACCGCAAAAAAATTAAACAAGCGAGTGCCTGTTTTTCCGAGAGGGGTCTGCCTGCAGACCTCCACTCTCAGGACAGTTCCGGTGCAGACCTCCACTCTCAGGACACCTCCACTCTCAGGACAGGAAGTGCACGCTAAGAATTCCAAAATAAAATCACCACTATCAGTACAGTGCCACTTTCCAAACAGGAAATGCACGCAAATACAAAATAAAATCGGATCTTGACTGATCGTGACACTTATTATATACATATGTATATATCTATATATATATAGATATATACGGACACCTTGTATTGTTGTTACTATCAGTACAGCTGCAGCGCCACTTTCCGAACAGGAAATGCACGCAAATACAAAATAAAATCGTACTGACACTTATTATCTATATAGATATATATTTATTTATTTATATATATAAATACGACATCTTGTATTTTAGTTACACCCGCTAGACAACAGTGGAAGGTTCGAGAAACAACCGTGTTTGCCGGGTGCACCGCGGCGGAGGTTCCAGCTGGGAACCTTCACCCCGCTGCGGGACCCGTGGGACCCCTGGTCCTGGACTGTGCGTCTTGGTCACGCTTCATATCGGCCGGCCCGGGAAGGAAGAGACACGCAGAGTGGGGGAAGTCCCCCACCCCAACGCAGCACACCCTCCCGGCCATCAGAGTCGAACCCGCAGTTCGGAGGAACCGACCGCCAGAGCACCGGCACTAGGCCGGGCCGGCGCGGAGGCCCTCCGACAGTGGGTCACGTTTGCCATTCGATCAGTGAGAGAAGTGAGGAGAAAATGCAACAAAAATGGAAATCCGTTAATATATGGATGAGTGGGGGGGGCTGGACACAGGCCGTGGGGGGACACCCGAGACCGGGCAATGTCCCCGGTAGAAACCGGGCGAAATAGCCAAAAATAAATAAATAATAAAACCGGGGTAAAGTGAAAAAAAGTGTCCGAAAATAGGCACTCGTGAGGCGGGCAGAGTCCCCTGTCAACTCCCGTTACATTCCTCCATGGTGTCATTTGAGCGAAACACTTTTACGAGAACCAGGCTGGGGGGATCAAAAGGGCTTGACCAAGGCCGACCCAAAGTGCACGGTGGGCGGACTCATCACCTCCGTGATTTGAAAACGTCCATCAAACGAGTCCTTCGGTGGGCGGGAAAAAAAAACGCGTCAGAATCGTCACTTCCTGTACTGACAGTGGAGGTGTCCTGAGATACTATTGCCTGAGAGTGGAGGTCTGCACCGGAACTGTCCTGAGAGTGGAGGTCTGCAGGCAGGCTCCCATGGTTTTTCCTGGCCAAGGTCAGGGTCCTTGAACACAACACGAGCCAAAGGTGTCATCACGTGGTATATGTCTCGACTGACAGGGGTGCAGTTCTGACGGAGAGCACCGGAACGCCGCTCGAGCACTTCAGAAATTGCAGTACCCATAGCTGTACACATGCCGCAGTTTCTGCGTGTCTGTGTCTTTAGTTGAAAGCCCAGTGGCGATCTGTTCATCTGTCATACTGATCATACAGTCAATAACTTTGTTGTTATTAGCATCTGGTTAGCTAGCTATGTTAACGAATATAGGAAGCTTTTTCTACAACCAGTGAGGTAAAGGCACATCTTTATATGATCATTATAGTTATAAAAAAATAAGAGAATAAAGTAAACAGGTATAAAATACTATATGACAGTAAAAAAAAGTTGTTATTAATAAAGAAGAATACAGTTTGAAAGGGGAGTGATTTGTCAAATATTCATAAAGAAAAATAAATCTGCTTCCAGTTCTGTTTCATATGGGTGTTGAGAGATGTATCCATAGATCTCCTAATTTTGCTCTCAAAGTGCACCAGATTGATGCTTTTAACTTCAACATTTAAAAAAAAAAATCTTCCCGGGGGAGCATGCCCCCCGGACCCCCCTAGAGGAGGTTAGGTCCCCCCCCACTTAAATCATGTTCACATGGATAGGAAACTAAATACATTTGCACACATCTTGTGTCCATATCTTTCTGTTTTGTTGGTCACGCCACACCGTGCACGTGCATGTATGCGTGAGTCATGGTGAGATATCTGGATTAAGAGGTTGCTTTTTCTTTGCACAGAATGAAATGAGGGCTGTGATTTTAGTTTTTTTTAAGCAGAGGTCAATAATGTGTACGGCCCTCTGAGGATATTGTAAAAATTGAAATGGCCCTTGAGAGAAAAAAGGTTCCCCACCCCTGATATAAAGGAAGGGGAAACCCAGGAGCACATTTTTACGGAGCCCTAGAGGGTTCATAGAGAGAAAAATAAATCAAACGTGACCACGTTTTACTTTTTCGTTCGCACGAGATACTTTCTCGTGCGAACGCTGAGTAACTAAAGCGTGCGCACGAGTTACTAAAGCGTGCGCACGAGTTAATAAAGCGTGCGCACGAGTTACTAAAGCGTGCGCACGAGTTAATAAAGCATGCGCACGAGTTAATAAAGCGTGGCCTCGTTTGTGTGTGTGTGTGTGTGGGCATTTGTTTATGATAGTATCGTTCGTTCCGGTGCACTCCGGCAGGACTATAGCACATCGAGATTAAGATTAAACAAATGTATTTCACTTGGGAATACACTTAACTATGGGGAACCAGATTTGTGTAAATTACTGTTCGTGGTAATTTGAAAACAAATGCCGGTGGTTTCGGACACACACAAACACACCGAACACGCACACACAGAGCGGAGCTGAGCACAAACACACACACACACACACACACACACACACACACACACACACATCATGCGCCCCGGTGACAGGACATCTCCTTCATAAAGCGAGGGGGAATACTCTGGTAGTTCTATGTGTGTAGAGGTGTGTATGGTTAAACGTAGCAGCCTCGATCTCTATTCAGCGGTTCTAATGAAGGGAAACGCAGTGAAGTAAACAGTAAAAGGCACAGCTCTTTGCAGCTGGTGCTGCTCTTCTCAGATTCTGCTGAGTTACACGTTACTGCCTCCAGTGCCCTGTACGACGAAGCCAGTTCAACAGACCCTGGATATGTTTCGATTTACCCGGGCTTAACTAACCCAAACGCGATGTCGCTAAGCATCACACACACATGGCGACGCGTGCTGATAGCGCAACGTCATACTTCATGAATGAATAGTGTAAATAGCAAATCCTGCTTCGTAGTAGTCCGAGTCACGGACAGGAATCCCTCAATTTAAATAAAACGAGGCCACGCTTTATTAACTCGTGCCCACGCTTTATTAACTCGTGCCCACGCTTTATTAACTCGTGCCCACGCTTTATTAACTCGTGCCCACGCTTTATTAACTCGTGCCCACGCTTTATTAACCCGTGCCCATGCTTTATTAACTCGTGCCCACGCTTTATTAACTCGTGCCCACGCTTTATTAACTCGGTGCCCCACGCTTTATTAACCCGTGCCCACGCTTTATTAACCCGTGCCCACGCTTTATTAACTCGTGCCCACGCTTTATTAACCCGTGCCCACGCTTTATTAACCCGTGCCCACGCTTTATTAACCCGTGCCCACGCTTTATTAACCCGTGCCCACGCTTTATTAACCCGTGCCCACGCTTTATTAACTCGTGCCCACGCTTTTATTAACTCGTGCCCACGCTTTATTAACTCGTGCCCACGCTTTATTAACTCGTGCGAATGAGAAAGTAAAACGTGGCCACGTTTTATTTATTTTCCTCTCAATGAACCCTCCAGGGCTCCGTAGTGGAAAGCCTCTAGGTTGAATTGCAGATGTTTTCTTTATTAGTTTATGATGTTGCATTCTGAGATTGCCAACACTTAGAAGATCAAAGTGTGGCAAAGAAATATTTAAAATGTGTTTAAGAAGTGAAGAAAGCTGTTTAAACTTTTGACAAAAAGAATGTAATGTGTCCTCTGCCAGATCCTCACTGGAGGCGTACTGCATTGTTAGAGCCTGTTTGGCACGCTGCACCATGGCAGAACACCATATTTTCCATTCCACAACACGTGACTCCATCCTGTGCCAGATTTCATTCTGGCACACCTCCTTATAAACACACTAGGGGAAACGTTGTAGTGTTAAAAGACTTGACTGTTAAGTCTAGAAATGAAAAAAACTCATACACAATTGGAATAATGACAACACTGTCTGTCTTCGAAACACACCGCCAGTATAACCTGTCTGCTCATGCTGCTCATCGACACGTTGATTTGGAAAAGATATGCATGCACAGATTCCTCTTGTAAAAATATTGATGCCAGGCAGGAATCAATCAATGATCATTTAACAGAGGAAAAATATGCATGTATGGCCTTGCAGTGTTGCCCTAAAAAAAGGTTGTAGACTATGATTTTCTCAGCAACAATGCGTTTGGTGCTTGCTTAACCCATGTGGTGTATTTTCCATGATTTTTTATTTCAGTGGAGCTGGAACTTTCCTCCTGTTTTAACAATATAGAGCTTGATCCAACCTGTGCTATTCAAGAAATGCACATCTGCCTACTCCTCGAGTGTTATGAGGACTCACCGATGCAATTGTCAGCTAGTTATTTCTCATTGTAAAGGTATACAATCTGTATATATTATATTATACATATATATGCTTCTAAAACTATGTGGCGCAATGATGTTCTTCGTTAAGAACGTAATACTAATTTATCACCACAGGATGTATGAGAATCCCATTGACAGCCATTTGTATTCCCTTCATTGATAATATTACTTACTGTCCAGAATCTTTTAGGGGTTGAATTTGTGGAAAATGCCCAGTATGATTTTGTAGTGCTAATATCTCAGCCAGTGAATGATATAGGAATACAAATCTTAAAGGAACATGGTGTTGCACTTACAACACACCACTTTAAAGGAAAAGGGCATTTTCTAGCACTGCAGAGAGATTCATATTGTTCAGATGATATGTATTTCATGAAATAAACCCCTAACCCAAAAATATGATAACATTTGCTAAGATAATTATTGCATGTTCAAAAACTATTACCACTCCACAACAAATGAAGTGTTTCCAATCATAATCATGTGTCATTTTAACATTAATGAATACATTTTGTGATTTTTAGATAATAATAGGTGTCAAATGCAGCCGCAATCAATATGAAATATTATATACCATTTTCCTGAGAATTATGACATATACCATTTGGTTTTGTTTGGGGTTTATTTAGCAGATAAAGTGAAAATCTAATTCAAAGTGGATAAAGCCTTAGGCGCTGCCACGTAAAGAATGATGAACAAGAAGAAACAGAGATTCTAAATCAGAAGACGCTGAGAAGAAAGAGCGAGACTGTACATGTTTCCTCTGAAGTGTGAGGGGAACACTTGCAACAAATTACACTTTGACTCATTACACTGGCTTTGATGTAGAGTTAATTAGTCAAGGGTTGTGTAGCACTGTGAATGCAATTCTGTGTGTGTATTATTTATTGGCTGACTAAATTACACTTGTTATAGCAATGTAAAGAGAGCTATCTTACATAAAGATGCAAGCGTTTTCCATTTTACGAACATCAGTACAACATTTACATTTTATTGCATTTTGTAGTTTGATTTTCTTCTTGAAAACTATCATATCTTGTCTGTTCAGATGTGGGTTCACACCGGGTTCCCCTTTACAGCAAAGTGAGCTAAAACTTAATCAGCAAGAATAAAAGTGGCAAAGTTGTCGTCTGTTGTCTCAGGAGTTAACTAACCATGTCTCCTTCCCCACCCCTGAGCCCAGCTCCGCCCTGTCGGCTGTTTGTAGTGGTGACTGTAATTATGGCAGGCAGTTCATGCCCATGTGTTTTAACAAGAGCCCTTCGTTATGTTCTTCTCTCGCTGCTGAAGGCGGCTCGTCGCATAATTACAGAGGTCTGAGGAGTGACACCGCGCAAACAAGATGCAGTCTGTGTCCGCTGAGGTTTGGACTGTTCACTTTGTTACAGGTGCAATATGGTATTCATGTCAAAAGAAATTGAAAATGTATTTAGCTGAGCGTCATTAGCCCTAACTAGCTTGCTTGAAATGCTGTATTATTTCAATGTAATACAGAAAAACATTAAAATGCACAATGACTTGGTAGAGAAACTGGTGGTTTTATGTGACTGGAAATAAACATTGTTAGAGAAGGCCATGCTGAAAAACGGGAAAAATGTAGACTGGTTTATTTTACACTCATTTCTCCAGACCATTTTCCACTTTACTCCATCAAAAAGGCTAAGGCCTGGCACGTCACCTTTTTACAATCTGTGACCTCTTGTAATCTTGCACCATAGCTCTCTTATTGCACTGAAACACCCACAATCAAAGTAACAAGTGACTGGCATGATGAATGAGGGCTCTAACAGACCTCATTATTTTCTTTCAGGTCCACTTAAGTTTCCTGTTCCTGCTTGACTGTATTACCCAGAGTCACAGCCAGAAGGAAGGCACTACAGAGGGTCGTTTCGTTTAGTCAGTCCAGCACTTTGGTCCCAAATAACATTTCTCAACAACTTTTGAATTGATTCATTTGGTTTAAACATCTATCTACCCCTTGGGTTTAATAGTAATTAATTTGGGCTTATAGTGCCATTATTATAGTGAAAAAAATGGTGCGTATTACTGTTATCGTTTATCGCCCAATACCTGTAAAGCTAATGACATGACAGCATCACGTGTGCAGTGCTAACTATAAGCTATTTTCATGATAACACACCACCAAAGATGATTACCTAAGTGATTGTGTTTTCTATCACTGGAAAATAGGATGGATAAATAACAACTCTAAGGCTTAACAAATAACATTGGAGATTGTTGTTCCCAATTTTTTTAGAGACACCACAATAAAGCTTATTGTGGTATCCCAGATCAAGCTATTGAACTTGACTAAGGTGGGACAAGAAGAGCCATCTCTATGTTTAAATCAACAATATTTGGACTTCAAAAATATTTGCCTACAATGAAAAATGTTTCCCTGATGTTGAATTACAGTGGTCATTTTGATGGATAACCCTAACCCTAACCCTGCTCACCAAGGCTGTAAAGGAATCGGTCAGATGTATTCAAATGATATGGCAACAATATTACTGCAAATGCATTTCTGCATTACAGTACAGTAGACTGCTAGTCAAAATAAATCATATAACCTTTGCCGGGCCTCTTCCCAGCGGCTCCCTAAAGTGTTCTTCCAACTTGTGAGGCATTACATAACATGGCATCCCAATATGTCATTAGTTCACAAGCCTTCCACTTTTTCTGCTGACAGGATGCAGGAATGGTTCCTGAATTCAAAAGAAACAGCTGAGGGTCAGGGTCATCTTTTATGGGGCCGGTTGCCTCTCCAACCAGCCAGCAGCCATTGTGTGCAGCACACACAGTTTCATCCCCGTGGAAGGACAGATCCACAGTGATGCAACGTATTTGTTGAACGGAAAAGATAACTTGGCCAAACCAACTGACTTAATAATTACAACTTAAGTTTCTGCTGACAGCATTGACAGCATTGACGTTTTAAAAAAACAAAAAAAGAAGCCCTTGTACGATACCCTGTGCCCCCAACAGACTCGTCATGGTTGAGTCCACACAGTCTGCATTTGACCACGTATTCTCAACCGTGATGCAGGCAGCTCTATTGGTGGAGATACGGCTCCTTTACTGGCAAGTCATGCAAAGAAAATAAGAAAAACCTTTGAGCCATATTAAAACATTTCACAGCAATTATTTGGCATTTCCCTACCAGACTTCTTTATTTTGACTTATTTGGTTTGTTAATGATGGAACCTTAAGTTAGCATACTTGATAAGTAAGCTATATGAGTCTGCTTCCTCTCCAAAATGAGGTTTAGAAATAATGACTGTATAGTGTGGTCATTTTAGGTCCCGCCTCTTGTCAATCACACCAACAGACTAACCAAATGTAGATGCCTTTGTCAGCTGGAAAAAAAGTATAATTTTATGTTAGAGTGTTAAAATTGGAAGCTTCTTCTTTATAAGTAGACGTCATTGGGTGTATTTGAAAATATTTACTTTGTATTTAAATAAAAGGAAGGGGGAATAGCAAGTGTCAGTGCAGGACGCTAAAACTGTTATTTTTCTGTTTCCATGCAGACAGACAGTTTTGATGGTTGCTTATGCATTTTACTACAAAGGCACATACACAGACAAAGAATAAACTGACAGAAAACACCCCTTTCTTGAGGTGTTTGTTTTGAAGATGATAATACGAGTGCCTGGGACACAGAGAGTTTCCATTGGCCTTTAGTTGGAACGGAGCACATATACATATTATCATGAGAGCACAATACTTATGCACATGTGAAAGTGTTCAGCAGCTGCTCGCCGGAGAGTAATACATCAGATCAGACCATAAAAGCATGGATACACACCAACGCAATCACGTTAGGGGACACAAACACTCTACACACACACACACACACACACACACACATACACACACACACACACACACACACACACACACACACACACACACACACACACACACACACACACACACCACACACACACACACACTTGACACGTTGTCATGAAGTCAACAGCTGCCATTTATCAATTGAGTGCAAATCTCCAATTGGCAGGGCCTGCATGTTTGCACTCTTGAGTGTAATCCCTCTGAGCATGTTCAACATTTGTTAACAAAATATTAGTACAACATGATGCTTTCTAAATGCTTCACTGTTAGTGTATTACCTTTACTTGCTAGATGAACACAGTGACTGCCATCTGTGTTTTCTGCTTGCCAACCATGTATACTTTTATTTCTGTTGATTGAGTTGTTGTATACAGTTAACAGTAAATGAATTATTCTTGTAAATGCAACTCATAAAATGCTTCCAATCAAAGTGAAGAAAAAAATAGGTAGAAAATGAGCTGGAAAATACTAATAAGTTATTAGAGCAATAATAAGTTGCTATGAGTAGGACATAAGGAAAGGTCTTAACCGTGGAAAACAACCCATTATAAACAGGGTAGTTGCTTTGTCATAAATATTAGTGTACATCCTTATGTGAAGGATAAAACCATACAATCTTAATATGCACTTATATGTTCAGATGTATAATGTTATTAATATGTTCATTGCATGATCATTTAAAAAAAGTTCAGAAAATGTCTTTCATTTCTGACAATTTGTTCTGGTAGTATTCCTGTGACAGAATTGTACAGCTCATGAGAAAAAGCTGCTTTTTGGTTATATATTGTATTTAGGGTATTAGGTTCACAAATTATTTACATTTGGTGTCTTACACTAAGCCCATGTGGGCTAATAGTGTTATATGTTCATGAAAAAAACTGAAAAATAATTTAATTTAGAACAAAACACACTTTATTGAGTGAAATGAAAGAGAAAGAGTTTGTGCCTGTAACTGTGAAGGGTACGTGTTTTGCATCACTTGTATGTCATTTGAATGACCCCAATGTCTCTGTCAGCAGCTGAGAAAACGCTCGGCCTGCTCCTTGCCTATGGGCTGTAAACTCAACCAACCACTCAAACACACCACCTTGGTCTCACATGTGGCCCCCAGCCCTGCTCTTGGCTAACATTGGTCCTGCTGTTCTCTGTCCCAAACTCTATTTTTTTGTTTTACTCTTTGGAGAGTCGGTGTCATAAATTAAACATCCCGTACAGGCTGTAATGATTAAGAGTGAGCAGGATATGCTAATCAGAGACTCCATGATGAAGTGGAGTTGAACAGTGGATTACAGGCCAGCTGGAGTATGGGTGTGTGTGTTCTCAGTTCCGAGCAAAATGCCCACATACATGTGTGAAGTGGTGGGCTTTAAAAAGTACCAGTGTCACTAGGGGTAGGAAGGGGTTGCATCAAAATCTGGATCAAATCTTTTTTACACCATTTTAGCTTATTTTTTGTTAGTTGTAGCTTTGATGATTCCTCTATATTCTCAGAGATCTTGTAACCCGCTGGCCTGCCAGATGAGGCAGTGCAATTAAAATCCCTCATAAATGCTATATTGCTAGGAAATAGCCACATTTTAACCAACATAGAATGCATGGTGGGAGATGTGCTTGAATCAAGGAAACAGTCCATTGGACAGTTGCATGCATAAGTTCATACAGATAACATTTCTAAATTCAAAAACCTTGTAATCGAGTACCAACAAAGAGAGAGAGGTTAGACTTGTACCTAGCTTTATGATCAATAAGTCAATACCAAAAATTACTGTGGCACAATCCTTTGTGACTTTTGTGATCCCTGACTTTCCCCTAGCAACACAAGGAAATTTCACTTCACTTTTTGTAGTGAAATCTACTGAAGGCTAATGGATGCCATCAGATTTGGTAGAGCCATTCATTGTCCCCAGAGGATGAATTATAACTTAATTAAGACTCTGACTTTCTCCTTTCCACAAAAATGTGGAATATACATTCATGGTTTCTTGAGGTTTTATCGTGTTGACTGATTATCCCAGTACTTTTTTATTTGAGACACCATTAGAACAATTGTGATTTTAGGAGTATTTCTAATAAATTGATAATCCCATTACAGCTAAATGCAATGTAATGTTTAATCTAATTACCATCATCAGATACATTTGAATTGTTTCACTACAATTCATATTTATGACCAAATTCCTGCAAATCTAATGACTTTCGGATCAGACTCAACTGTGTTCTCTTTAGTCCTAATAAGCAAAGTTTAGTATTCTAGCTTAACAAACTAAGCTGGAGAGAAATGCCTGGTATAATACCGGTTACATCAACGTGTTAGCATTGTCAGAGTGAATGTGTTACCATGCTTTCTGTAGCATTTAGCTCAAACCACCCCTTTGCCTAGGTACAGCCTTTCAGAACTGCCAGCATGGCTGTAGACATCTGGCTGAGATTGGATCACAATGCGAGCCTGACCATCTCCAAATGTGGTCTGGCTGATGCAATTGTGTTTTGAAACCAATGTGTTCTGCATTCATTTATAACTGGCATCAATGTTCATGTTTCCTCACCCGTACAGATCACATTTCAGTGCAAGGCAAAAAGTATTAGCTTTGATTGTCATTCCAAACTACTCTTGGGCTTCAAACTTTTACCCAGAGTTTCATTAGATGTTTTATGTATGAGGCATTGTGAGCTATTGGGAACAACCTGGAAACATTGAGATGTGCTGAGTCAAGCAGTCTGTGGTCTTCTTTTTTCCCTTAACTGGTCATGCTGCCATTGACTCAGTTACGTTTCTTACTGGTAAAACCAATTTGAGGGTTTGGATTCAATCCCACACAGAAATACAGCAATCCACTCTTTGAAAAGAGACACATTGTCTCTTTCTAAGAAATCCTTAGTCTTTTCCTATATATCATAAGGTTCAACCAGAGAAGCAATTCCTCCCAAAGGTACAAAGGTCAGAGAGGTCAAGTACTGATGGACCTTATCCTTCATCCCGTCTAAAGCCCATCCCCAGATGTTCTGACATACAAAAAGACCGGCCCTATGTAAAACGGTTATGTACTGCTAAAGTTAATGGGACTTTCTGAATTCCAGGAGCACCCGTCTCAGACATTCAAACTATTTCCCTTTGGTGTTTTAAGCCTTAGGAACAAATCCTTCTCCCCTCATTCCTTCTTTCTGCTGGCTAAGAAAATCCCATGTTTATTTTATGCATGGATGGGCATATTAAAAAGAGCTGTTAACAGCCAGGTGGATCAGTCCTGCATACAGGCAGGAGAACCTGAACTATGAAGACTTGATTTCATTCCAAAAATCCTCCCCTCCCCCTGCTTTGCTTCGAGGCTTTACACAAAAAGATTAATGGATTTCTGGGGATAACACATGTTTATACAAGCATCCTGGCCTCTTTGTGAATTGTGGCATCCACGTACACCACCACACACATATACAATGCATACATGCACACAACTGTTCCATTCCACATTATTTTATTGGTAAGCCATGTTTAATACACTTTCCATCAAACGCTATTCATCACAAACATCTCATTGAGGTTTGGCAGGACTCCTGTGGACAATCTTAACACTGCAATCCATGCCAAAGTGCTCATTGGTCTTGATAAACACAATGTCTGGAAAGGGCACTCGCAGAACAGTTGTTATTGTACATTTATTGCTGTAGTAGGTTCGAAAATCTACTTTTTCTGTAGCTAAGCTCAGATGAAAGAAACATAAGGGCACAATTTGCCCATTCAGTGCTTGCCTGTTACAGTAATACCACTCTTTGGATGTCTGTCATTGTATGGCTGCTACTTGCCACTTCTCTCCGTTAGATCATAAAAGCTGGAGCTGTTACCATGTAATGGTCTGCAGTTGAAATCCAGATGTCAGCTGGTGAATGCACAGTTGGAAAAAGATAGAGGAGGTTTGGGGGGTCGTAGTTGAAACATTTGGTGACGATGGAAGATAGGGAAACCCACATGGTTTAAAACTGTTTGCGTCTTTATTTATATACACATGGGCACAGACAATGTAAAACATATGCAGACAGCCACAGGTCATGATGGTCTGAAGGAAGAGAAACCAGGGGGCATGTCAGAGATCCTTGAATGCTAGCTGTTTCATGTGGCTGATGACACATTCACACGCCCAGAAAAAACTCTGAATGAACAAGAAAATGTCTGTAAAGACTTTCCTCTAGTATAAACTCCAGACTACAACAGGCTGGCACAGAAAGTAGTCATTTACTCCATCAACAAGACATAAACAGTGTTTTTGGATACAAATGGATACAAAAAGGAGACAAAAGCATCCTGTCTTCTCAGTGTCGACCTTGATTCAGTCCAGTGTATCCATTCAGACCTCGTCCCTAAGGAACCCCTGGGGAGGGAGGGAGAGAGGGGGAGCAGATGTAGGGAGGAAGGGGGGACTTTCCCACTATTACTGGGAGCTGCTCATCCACTCTGTACTGTACAATGTATTTTCATCCCGCTCTACTAACACCCTCATGTCTTGTTCTGTGTTCTTAATTCATGCTAAGCGTGGCTCTGGGGATGGTGATGCCATGTTGGGTCAGTCCACCACTTTGGCTTGGACATCAGTATCAGTATAACAACTATTGGACAGACCTCAATTTGTACAGACAACCACGGTCCCTGGGGGACGCATCCAATTGACTTTGGTGTCAACATTGAAATAAAATCTTTGTTGTTTATGATAAAATTAGGGCCGGGACTCGATTAAAAAAATTAATCTAATTAATTAGAGGCTTTGTAATTAATTAATCGAAATTAATCGCATTTTTAATCACATATAAATATTTGACCTGAGAACAGTGAGAAGCAATTTTTTTCGCATGGATTTTAGTATACCATTAGGCGCATTCACACCGCAGTACTTTTCCCACAAAGGTTCTTGAGAATTTAGTTCATGAGAACTCTTTGAACCTGGGGGTGGATTAGGAAAATGAAGCCGCTGACGTCACTTCTGCTTCTTCTGCTTCAGTAGAAGCTGCTGGGAGTCCCAGCAGCCTTCCGAGTAAATCGCCAGAACGCCGACACCTCCTCATCTCCACCGCTCCCATGTTTTATTTTGTGTTGCCATAAATTAGTCTCTCTGCGTTTCTGCGCTGGGCTAATGCTAATAATGCTAATGCGAGGATAATAAAATTCACAAAACTTTTTGGGAGTTTTACGGGGCGTGGTTTGCAATCCGCCCAGCCAATCAGAAATATAGCTCTTTTCTCACAAGAGAGCCGTACGAAAGTCCCTGCTCTCTAGCAGCTCTCTGCTCTCTAGCAGGGACTTTCGTGGGGGTAAAAAGGTTCTCATTAACTAATTTTAGTACCGGCTCTTTTTGGTGTGAACGCGATAAAAGAGGCTAACGTCCACGCTAGCTGCTATATGTTTTGCATTGAGGTGATACTTGAGGCTTGATGTGCTGCGGTGATATGCGAATTCCTTTTTGCATAATTTGCACACAACCGTGCTCTTATCAACGCTTCCATCCGTCCGTTTTTTAAAACAACATTTCCCACTGTTGTTCACTGTGGTTTGTTGTTGTCTGAAGTCATGAACGTTAGTTGGTGCTCCAGTATAATCGGTACGCCTGAAACTCATCCAGTGAGAAACGTTCCGCGGTGCAAAAATAAGTGCGATTAAAATGCGTTAATTTTTTTAACGCGTTAATTTTTGTGTAATTAATTAATCTTAATTAACGCGTTAAAGTCCCGGCCCTAGATAAAATATATATGATTGACCCTTGTTTCAAGTTAGGCACATTACCGTTTTTACCTTTAAATATATCCATTGTGCGACAAGCAGGTTAGAGTTTTACTTTTTACTTATCCAGCAAAGCTTTGTACATGAAGATAAATGGTATGATATTTGTATTGCCCCTAGCTACACACAAGGTTAACAATTGTGGCTTTGAGCAAAATATTGATGATCAATTAGACAACAATTGGTTGAAATTCTATGAAACTGAAACACCAAAATACCCAACTATTTCCCAAACTAATTTCATTCCTTTTAGCCTTGACTGTACTTTTTGTGAAAGTACAGTCTAAGATGGGAACATGGTGAAAGTGATGCATGCTTAAAATCAGCATGATAGCATTTAGCTGAAAGCACAGGGGTTTGTAAGGACAATCTCATAGAGCCGCTAGCATGGCTGTACAGTCTTTTCTTTACCAGTTCAGGCATGTGAGCCCTAAGAAAAGTATATGGATATCATTTATATCCTTCCCTGTTGTCAAAAAGCAGTAACTCGGTCCAAAGTGGTATAGATGGGAAAAAATGGAGAGAGTCCAAAAGGAACAGGATGGGAAGAGCGTGTCTAGACTGTTCCTGGCCTGCCTGAGCTCTGCTCTTTGAAGTGTGCGTTACTGATGCGTGCTGCTCTCCCAGGGCATGTGTGCAGGGCTCTGATGAGGCTTATTCCAGATCTTCAGTTTTTAGACCATCATCTTCAGGTTTACAGTCTTTGTGCCCATGGCCCTGCGCTCTCTTTTCCCCCCCCTTTCCATTCATATTTGTTTCACTGATCTCTTTCCCCTTCGTATCCCCCCCTCTCTTCTCCTTCCCTTGCCTTCCCTCACACCATTTTCCGTGGTCTTTGCAGCGCTGGCCCTCACCACATTCCAAGCAGATATTCGATGTGTGTGTGTGTGTGTGTGTGTGTGTGTGTGTGTGTGTGTGTGTGTGTGTGTGTGTGTGTGTGTGTGTGTGTGTGTGTGTGTGTGTGTGTGTGTGTGTGTGTGTGGTGTGTGTGTTGTGTGTGTGTGTGTGTGTGTGTGTGTGTGTGTGTGTGTGTGTGTTGTGTGTGTGTGTTGTGTGTGTGTGGTGTGTGTGTGTGTGTGTGTGTGTGTGTGTGTGTGTGTGTGTGTGTGTGTGTGGAAGAAAGAAACAGATTGTACTTTTCATCAGATACAAAGACGGGACACGTACCTGGATGCTCTAATTGATTTTCTGTCTGACCTCCCTGGGGGCAAGTAACTATAAAGTCAGTCACTTCCTCTCAAAAATAAAACATGGACTCTACCAAAGCGTAAAAAATAAGTTTAGGGTATCGTACTGTAGCTTAACACATGAACGGGGTCTTAAAGAATCTAGTTTTAGCAAGGATGGAAAAAAATTTAGAGAGTCACTTGTAAAGTATTGCAATGTTAAAAGGAGGGTTTATAGAAAGAGTGAGGTAGCGCTTTCCAGAATCTCCAGAACAATTACAAGAAAGCAGGGAGGCCAAATGGAATTGGGGGGGGGGGGGGGGGACCAAGAAGGTTTGTCTTCTCAACTGGGAGCTTCTGGCAGTTATTAAGCTCTACAACCCACTGAGAAAAAGGGGTCTCTGTAATGTGCCCTTTGAGATAGAACGGGAAGAAATAATGAGCTAAGTGAATTAACAAGATGACTTAACACTTTCTGTGGTAAACTTTGTTGTAGTTTGGCGCCTTTCGGCGTTTTATCTCACTGGTGAGGAGGATTGATGTGATGTCAGAACACACTGGTGAACTTTTGAAAAAAGAATAAAGGAATACATGAGCAGTATCATGTATAGCACTGTCAAAATGAGTGGCAGATAATTCATACAGAAGTGAAAAACATATGTTTAGTCAAAGACTAAAGTGATTCACTCAAGCATAACGACAACTAGTTTCATATTAGAAATACAATGGGAGGGCATGTTTTAGATAGATAGACAGACAGTAAGACTATTCATCTTTTCTGGGACAAATCAGTGCCTCAAGTGCTCCTTGACACACCTCAGTGGAATTAGCTGGTAACCCCATGAGCTTCATTACATTGACAGCATGGCATTAAGGAAAGAGGTCATTGAGTCTAATATGGCAAGTAGTTTTGCTGACATCCTTTTCCACACCACTATCTCCAGTGGGTCCAAGCTCAGCCCATTAATATGACATCTTCCTGACCAACGTTTTCATCAGCATGTCAAACTCCTTTATTAGAGTAGGATGAAAAACTGTCTTTGCTTTAGAATGAGCATATTGAAAGGACGACAGAAGAAATTGATCTGTCATTTCATGCATTAATCATCCATATTACAAAGAACAGCATCCAGAGCCAAAATGTACATCCAGTGCTAACATTTAAGCAGAAACACACACAGGAAATAGTCTTCCTTCCACAGTATGCAGAGAGATGGAAAGCACAGCTTTGGGATGTCTGGTTGATGGCTGTACACCTTGGACCAACTGTACTGTAACCATTCCCTACTTGTGCAAAGTAATTTGGAATCATTTTGGCATTAAGGTTGAACATTGATATTAACAGTTAACAACTAACTAGCGGCATCTTCCATAAAGATCAAATGTACAGACATGCCAATGTTGTCATGTGGAGATAGAGAAGGGTGGACACAAATGTGAGATGTACAATAGTTTAACAGAAAACCGGCAGGTAATCAGGAACAAAACTCTCGAACACACAACAAACAAGATCTGACAAAAAAATGGAACTTAAATACATGCATAACTAATCACAAGGACAAGACACAGCTTGGCAGGGCAGGAAAAACACAAATGCAGCAGGTGAAAATAATCTTTAAATCAAGCAGGTGCAAACACGTACAGGAAGTTAAATCAGAGATAGCAAAGGGGGTGAAAAACGTTCAAAATAAAACAGGAAACGGACATAGAAAGTTTCACAGAAGAGTATCTCTAAGAATACATGTGTCACAAACTGCCATCATTATCCAAAGGACGTGAATAAGTAAATGTTCTATTTCATTGGAAAAAAGTGGAGGTAGTGTAACTGTCCACAGCAGGTTCAGTTTATTTTCATGACCACAGCATTGTTCTGAAAAGAATTGCTGCTCCAGTGGGATTTCTTCTAATATATGTGGTCTTGACCTTCAACCCTATTTATGGTCGAGTTCAACACACTGTGCTCGTGAGACTAGATGACCTTGGGGCTGCCCTTTGGATGATAAATATGTTCTAATAACCTTGTCTCATCAGACAATAACCACCAATTGTGGGCTGGATGATATTGACATTTCTGCAGAAATTCTCACCTGTAGCCTGTGATGATGGAAAATGACCATTCAGACCCTGCAAAAAGGTTAACTGTTTGAGTGGCCAATATTGTCGTGTTAAATGAACATCAAGCACTCGCTGGATTACGTCCCCTCTGTTCTTTTGCAAAAATTAGGAGGTTAAGATTCTTCAAAGAAATCTGATCATAGGTGAACAATATAGTTTGAATTCATGATTCAAGTTGGACACTTGTACTTTGGTGCTTCAGTTAGAGATAATTATTGCTCCAATTATTTTTGTTTCACTATTAGACAAGGTTATTGATTCCTGTGGTTTAATGCAATAACTGACCCACAAACAAACTATGAAATTCCACTGTGGCGTGTGCATCTTTCTAAGGAACCATTGGAACAGGTCAATGGTGATGCAATATTGAGCTAAGCTTGAACTCAGTGAACTGTGTTTCTCTCCCATATTGTCTCAAGGCAGCTAGCCATGAAAAAACATGAAGCCACACAATGAAAAGTGTGCTAATAAGACTGTAAGCCACCAGGACTGCCAGAAACCTGCAGCACATGCTGGCATTGACACTGCAACCATATGGACCTCTAGTAGAGGAATACAGCCCAATTCTTTAGAAGGATATGGCAGCATATTTTATGATGGGAACACATACTCCTGGATCAATTGCATTCCAATAGAGCTGATTTGAAGGTGTACAAACACACAGAAATAGCCATCAGTCCTGCAAATCTCAAAGTAAAGCGAAAAACTAGAGCTGAGGCAGATGGAAACAGCAGGAAGTAGATGGTTGAAAATCATAAAGATATCAAGATTGTTCCTTTAAGAGCAGCGAGGAATTACAAAGCAATGGCCAACTGGCTTATACTATTTATCCTTGTCCAAAATGTGTATGCACAAAACCATATGTCTGGCATCACAATCTTACACACAAAATTGGAGACTTTTTTTAAATCGAAACTAGCTTTCAGTAAGCCCCAAGCCTGTTTTTCAGGTCTCAGGCTCGAAAATGACATTCCCTGAACAAATGACTATAACTTCACTTCTAAAAGGGCTACATTAATCATCTTTTTTCTCAAAGAAATTATAAACCTGTGAGTTGGATGTAGAAAAGTCAGAATCAATATAGAATCAATTAAAATATTTAAAATAAATTCAGATTGAACATAGTAAAATAATGTAAATTATAGTGTCCGTCCAAAACAAAAAACATTACTGAGAGTGAAAACCACCCTTGAATGATGGGATAGTAGACTAAAAGCTGTAGGAATCCAAACTATAATATATAATAAGTACCCTGTATCAAGATTGATGCAAAACAAGTGACATTTGACCTTTTTAGAGAGATTTAGCACAAAACCCACTTCTGGGGTCATTTGGGTGGATTTGCCATATCTCTGGCCCCCCTTGGTCGATTTTGATGATTGACACCTCTTTTGAACCGATAGAGCCAATAGAATCAAGGGGAGGTTCCTAAATCCATCCAAACATTTCCATTGAGGAGTGAGAGTGATGCGCATGCAGTTTGCCCAAAACCGGAAGCTGGGTAGTAGCTCAAATAGCAGCTAATAGTAGCTAATATGAAATCTCCGTTTTTGACAAAAATGGAAGGTTGGATTATCAGTAATCATTTCAAAGTGACACAGACCCATTGGATTAACATTCAGCAGCGTTTTTCTCGTTTTAATGCCATTGAACACAACTTTTGATCAGAAAAACAGCGAATGTAAGACTATTTGCCGTTTTGGCTCAGTAAAGCTACGCTGTGTGTTGTCTGGGTTTGCCTGAGCTGCCGCGAGTTTTGGTCGCACAGTGATGGTATACCGCTAGAATCTGTGGAATCTCAGCTTTCTATCTTGTTTGTGCAGATCCGATAAGTATAAGTATTTACCGTGAGTTCTGTGCTAAGTGCGTTAGCATTTTTTCGCACATTTAGACGCTTCTTGTGAGACTTGTGTTTTGTTTCGGTAAAAATGGTTCATATCGTCAGTTAGCTGAGATTCTTCCCGTTAGGTGGGTATGACACATTCATAGTTTGTTAAAAGTTAAGAAGCCGTCAGACGCTGTTTCTTGCAGATGTTGCGTTTTTGCCCCCGCCGTGGGTCCGTCGGGCTCAACAGGTTAAAGGTTTTTTTATTTTCAGACTCTTCTGACTTTTAACAATATATCATTGCAGAATACAAATATTATTTGCTGTAGCTAGAAAGGCTGGGTGTGTCCTTTAAAAAAATTACTCAAGGGTGCTGCTGGTAGCCAAGATGACATGTAAAACACCAATGACAACATTATTCTGGATGGCCATGATTTATTTGGCATTGGTGATTGCATCCATGTGCCAATACTGCTTTACATTGACATCAATTAATATATTTTTCAGGTGTTATGGGTAGCCCCATGTGGAATGCAGAGCCGACATTGTTATGTATATAGAGATTGAGGAATGTTTAAAATGTTGTTTCAAACAGTGACGCTTTGTATTGAGCAGGAAATAAATGGTATTCTGCACATCATTAAGCAACATTTAAAAAAAAAAAGTGAGAGATAGAAGTGGTTTAGAAAAACCTTAAATAACCATTTTAGATTCCCTCTTGCTTGACAAGAAGATTGATACTTATCTGACCTGTGCATTAAATATGTAAGTTCAGCAGCCAGTTAGCTTAGCTTAGCTTAGTTCAAAGACTGGAATCAGGTGGAAACAACTCGCCATATCCATCTAAAACTAAAAACAATCTGCCTACCAGTAAAGTTATGATACTGATCTTGTTATTTAACCCTTGGCACAAAAGCAAGTATTTCCAAAAATGACAAACTGGTCCTTAATATAATGAGTAATGAATGAAATGAATAACATTGGAATGTGTGGGTGAAAAGGTCAGGAAAGGAAATAATTTTAATACTTTCTGGTACATTTTGGAAAATAGCTGTGTCTTGGTCTTAACTCTGTCTAAGCAGCTGTCTTTTTGGCCGACTCACTGTGCTATGGTCAGTCTGTACTTTCTGCTTCACCACCTAAATCATCTTGTGATTATGTCTGCCACTCATGGCTGCATTTCTTTACATAGGCCTACTGAGGATGTACTTACAGGACAGAACAGCCATGCAAAGCTAGTGTGAATAGTTCTGTCTTGTCAAATAGCATTACAGTTTTAACTTGGACAACAGGTGACATGCACTAAAAAAACACCTGGACCTGTCTGTATTTCTATATTTGTTTTGTGTCACAGTTGCTGCATGGCTGTAGAGATGGCAATGTTGCTCAGCCCATCACTGTGGTGCTGAATGTTATATCTTACACAATCTGTTGGATGATTTGCCATTTGATACAAGCACTAACCTTTGCACACGGATCAAGCCAACAACCATTATCAAGAGCGTGAAGTTTCCTCTTGCGTGACTGTGACTTTTGTTTTGTTTTTAGTCAAATATTTTGGAAATCAGGCCAGGGCCGGACTGGGACAATAAGTCAGGCCGGGAATTATACACTCAGCCAGGCCACTACCAGTTTTTTTTTGTGCCATTTTGCTGGATTTATTTGTCAATATTTACATTGACCATATACCAGCATTGCTGCCCATAGTGATAGCCCTATAGTTTAAATCTACTACCCAAAAATAAACAGATGGACAAATCTATTTAGGAACCTATACATTTGAACATATTTTAAGTGGGGTTGGACCTCAAATCGTCTAGGAGGGTCCGGGGGCATGCTCCCCCGGTACGATTTTTATTTTGGAGTTAAATGCATCAATCTGGTGCACTTTGAGGGGAAAATAAAGAGACTAGATCTATGGAAACACCCATATGAAACAGAACTGTATACATTTAAATAATCATAAAATCATAAGCAAACGGCCATAACCAATAAAATACCATATCCAATATGAAAAAACATTGAAACTTGTTTATTTATTTATTTATGGTTCATTTATAGTTGTGAGTGTGTCTGGGCTCCTGAATCAGCCTCTCCTGTCTCCCTCCTCTCCCCCTGCTCCTCTTTGAGGCAGAAGCAAAGACTAGTTGTAGCTCTCAACAAGTTTTAAAAGTGTATCTTACCTTTTTTCCCCTAGTTAAAACATTTGTTTTTATTATTCATGCATATTTTACTAATCACTCCTCCCTCAAATGGAAATATGTGTTTACATAAATGGTGACCAAACCGTTTGAGACCCACTGAGATAACTTAGACCAGGGATGGGCACATTTAAAAAAAAATGTTTTTAAATGTTTTACTTGTAGTACTGATACCGTCCACTAGACTCCTAGTTACGTCGCGAGCTGCGTACATGATTTCAAATACAGCAAAAATAATCTGTGACGCATTTGTGTGTATTGTGTTTGTTTCCCGGGGAAACCCTCACAAGAAACACCGGCTGTTGTTATGCCTGCTGTGACGTCAAGTTGCCTCTTGTAATTATGCCGTTACAAGCTTAAAAGTTGTATTTATCATCTGAATTTGGCGAAACAAGTTTAGTATTCTTAAAACCAAGACTTTGTTTATTTGAAATCAGATGAAAACAAACTGTCACGGACCCTGCAGTGTTATCTATGATTACTACGCTTTGCATTCATAATTTCAGCAGAGTGTGGGCGTGTTGACATTCCCCTTATTGTGGAATCAGAGACTGGCTACAAGTGTTTTAGGTTCAAGTTAGACATGTCTGGGTTAGTGTTCATGACTTCATGTTTATGTCATCTTAATGGTTAATCTAAATACACACACATTTTCTGTGCTTTCCAATAGTTTAAAATAGCTTTATTCCACTGTTTAATAACCTGTTCAATACAAACATGCCACTTGTAAAAATGAAATAACATTTCTGTGAACTGATATTTGTTTAGTGAGCTTATTAGAGGATGTTCCCATTTTTTGGGGATGTTCCCTTTGATTGTAAAATGTCAATGAAGATGTCATACTTAGTATATTTGTTAATAATTACATACAACACATGGAATGTGTGTGTGTGTGTGTTCCAAGTGAATCTGCGGCCCCCTGGTGGCCAGTACATCAATGATGTGGCCCCCACCACCATCAAAGTTGCCCATCCCTGACTTAGACTAAGTTAACTATCTAAACACTCAGAGAGTCCTTTACCTCACCTGAGCTGTAGTTATCAGTCTCTCAGTCTGACAGGAGAGGACTCTCCTCCACCTTGTTGTTGAAACAGCTCCTTATATACGTTAGCGCAGCTAGCTAGCACCATATGCTAACAACAACAATACATGTAACCGGTGTGCATGCTCTCTCTCTCTCGCTCGCGCCACACATACACACACCCTCCCGAGCTTGAATGACACACAGAGACCAATCGAGGGCTTTAGTGTATGATCTGTATGAAAGTGGCCATGTCGGCAGGCCACATGAGGAAAACCTCCCGGTCCTCCCGATGGCGTCCGGGCCTGGATCATTATTTAATCGCGATTAATCGCACATTTTTTATCTGTTCTAAATGTACCTTAGAGGAATATTTTTCAAGTTGTAATACTCTTATCAACATATGAGTGGACAAATATGCTTTATGCAAATGTTTGTTTATTATCATTGGAACAATGACAAATATTCTCCTGAATATTCTCAACACAACAACCTGGAACCTCTCTCTCTCTCTCTTACACTCTCTCCCAACCCTGTCTACTTCTTTGCACTGAGCCAGTTGCTCAAACAGACAAGCCTGTTTACAGTTGTCGGCGAAATGCCGCTCATCTTCAGTCAAAGCATGAGACTGAAGTTCCCACTGTGGGTCAAAATACTGCGCTGTGTAATGCGCTGTGATGTGCAGTCGACACGTTGGATGCGATCCGAATTATCTCACACAGTTCCTCGTCCTCCACAATGTTAATTGTCCTGCAAGCTGTAGCCACCGCCATCCATTTAGCTATCGCTGTTAAAAGCTTGCTGCTCGTAGACGCCGTGTCAATCTCCCCGGCACACTTTCAAGCGTGGTCTGCCGCAAGCGAGCGGCAGGAGCGGGGCTGTCAGCATCAGCTGTGTGCTTGGCTTGCTGTTTAAAACACCTTTTTTGTATCCATATCCAGTAGCGTGGCGTGGGGAAAAATGTAGGGGAAGCCCATTTTTTGGGTCGGGGGGGTGGTCAATAACGTAACCAGATGAGTGATTACAGCGCCCGGTATCATTTTACACACATTTGTATCACACAGATGCAGGACTTGCACACGCCTGTTATCTAACCGAAAGGTCCGCACGCACTCTCCAGCTGAAACTCTCTCCTTATTAATTTAAGCATTTTACTTATTAATGTATGCAGACAATAACACAATCTATGTGATTTTTTTATTTACCGTGCCTCTCAATTGCCCGTGACAGGTTGGCAAGGTCGATGAATCCTGAAGTTGCCCAAGGATTGTTCAGGGAGCATGAATCCTTGTAAAAAAGAAGACATGGCCAGCAAAATAGACGCTGAAGTTTAGCGCTTCCAGTTAGCCACTCCGTGCGGACATAATTGTCCTCATTGAACGTCCGATTCTCTCCCTTTTCCCTCTGTGTACACACAGCTCGAGTGCGGGCATTGGCCTGTCATCTGATTTAATTTTTAGTTGCTGCTGTAGCGGAAGTTTAGTAAAGTTATGTTTGATTAAGTACGCCAAATCTCCACCCTCCATAATGCTTCATTTGCTTGATAATTTCTAACGGCGGTGATGACAGTTACAGTATTAAAACTGATGTTGATGTGATTTGATGGCAGTGTCCAATCAAATCGCCAGCCGCCTCTGAAGGGAAGCAAGAGGCGGCTGGCTTCCCTTGGCATGGCCCTGACCAATCACAGGTTGGCAGGGGCATCACGTGAGCCTCATCTGATTGGTCAATCCCTCAAAAAAATGTCACCAAGGGAAGCCAGATTCGGCTGGCCTCCTCTCGCAACAGTGAGTGCAATCTACTGTTTCACCATAACATCTAGAGGGGCGCTGTTTGTTTCACTCTTTGTAAAATACTCAATGAGAATGGGGGAGAGACGGGCCGGCAGCAACACACAGCACAGGAGAATTATCGAAACAAAACAAAGTGTTTTTATTTATTAATTTAAATTATAACTACAATCCGAAAAAACAAGGGAAGCCTGGCTTCCCTTGGCCTCCGGGAGAAAACGCCACTGTCCATATCTCTCGCTAGAATCTGCCACCATCCAACCAGAGCCATATAATAGAAGAGTTACGACAACGGAAGTCCAAAAACGGTTATCGTCACGTGGTTCATGTAGACGAGGATCGTTCCCCGGAAGTTCATGGCGGGCAATGTGAATGCATTGATAACAGGAGATAGAACTACGATTTTTGGTAATTATTAGTGAATAAAGGTTTTGATTTGCAATATTTATACAACAAATCGATATGTGTATGTATTTACATCAATATGTTTTAAAAAATAAAATAGAATTTGCTAATATTAAGTGATAATATTAGGATTAGTGTGAACAACTAGTTTACATGTTAGGCTAACAGTGCCTTGGTTAAAGAGCCTGATGCTGTTTATTTATAGCATTGAATTCTTTAAAACCAATATTATCTTCTTAAACCTGTATGGTAGTCAGGAGCATCACTTTCTAATGTTTATTGATATATTTAGAGGGAGGGGATCTAAAGTAATGCTTTAAAATTCAGATTAGATTAATTGCTACCATTTTCTTAAATTCATGGTAGTTTCAGTAACCATGGTAATTGAGGACACAAGTTATCTAAATGACTAATGTCATCTTTATGGCTTTCAGAAAGGACAGGAGACCGACAGGTGACTATCAAAGGACTAGCAGCAGCAGCATGATGATGATGATGATGTTAAATGTGTTGTTTTAGGAACATCCATTGCAAATACATGGAATTCAATAAACATTGAATAGCATATCATGCAGTTTGTCTGTGCCTTTTCCTCCATGTTGTCCTGGTTTGCTGTGCTGCCTCCTAGTCGCCACCATGGTTTGCTGTGCTGCCTGGGGATGCTCCAATCGCTCAGAGAAAGGAGTACGAATGTACAGCTTCCCCACTGACACAGAGCGGAGGAAGCAGGAGCAATTTCACAACCAACAGCAAAACAATATGTGATTTATATACAAACACTGCATTTGCACTTTTTCACAAAACGAAAACCACACCATTGGGAAAGTTTAATGTTTTGTTTAATACAAAAAACAGGGAAAGGCTTGAAAAACACTGAGAGTTGAGACTCACGGTGCAGGGTGAGGGTCTCAGTGCAGGTATTCAGGCTCCATTGAATCCCCCTCTGGTTCTTGTGCTGAAAGAGGGATAAACAGACAGGAGAAAGGGTTATACACACCTATATAGCACACCTATTGGATGGGAAATTGCCTTGGGGAGATAAGGTGTGGTCTTTGTTCCCAACTGAAGTTATGGAACTTTATTATTTGTGAGTTTAACAAAGTATGACAAATGGCATCAGTAACAGATGTGATATGAATTTCTATAAAGTTGTCTCACATTCTTGGTCATATTGTATATACAGTATGTAATGAGTATAACATGTCCAGTAAGTATAAAGTGTTTCCTAATACTGTGTATTCAACCACTATGGAATATGTATGTGGGCAGACAAGATTCAGACACAGTTGTTCTGTGTGTGAAGTAACCTCAAGTCACTCCGCAGGCACATTTTGATGCAGACCAGTTTGTCAAGACAAAAAAGGGCAAGACTAGGCTGAGAGCAGAGGCTATACCCACCATCTTCGTGCATCGCCCTGTGGTCAAAAAGAGACACCACGATTCACCCCGGGACCTGTATCTACAAAGCCCATAGCTCATGATCACAGCGATAGTGTGAAAGGTGACACAGGTATAAGTATGAACTCTTAGTAACAAAAGTAATATTTCTTATTTTTAAGTGGTATAATATTTTAAATGTTCGAACATTTACAGTGCCATGTCTTCTACTTACATTAGCCTCAAAGATTGAGGGAAGAAGGGAAGGGATCACTGCCCTCCACCTGCCAGAGGAGAGCAAACAACAAAAACAAGCAAGGTGTCCCGTCATGTACCTGGAAGTTTGGGTTGGCAAAATGGAGTAAGAGAGGGACTTGAAAAACCTTGGTGGCTGTCTACTCATGTTGTTACAGTTGTCTTGGTTACAGCTCTCAAGTTTTTTTTTGTGCCATTTCCACATCTTTAGAAAATATGAAAAAAATTAAGTGAAATCAACCTCATCTCTGGAGAACAAACTTTGAGTTCTCTGTCTTGTGAGTTTGCAGTCTTGCAGTTTTGCTCCTCCACCTGTAACATCACTGCCCCTCCACCTGCCATACAGTAGGTTACTAACAAGATTACTTATATAATACAGTGATAGAATACATGTTTAGTATGCTTACTTATATAAAACAGTAGTATTAAACTTACCTTGTGTGTTCACTCTCACTTAAGTTCCTCTCCCTTTGCCATCAATCCAAAATCAGCTGAGCTGCAACATTATACAGACAGGTAATAATCAACATAATCACAAGGACACAATATGGCTCTGCTAAAAACACTCACTCTTACACGCACCAAAGTTATATTCATCTAATATTTAACTCCCTCCACCCCCGCATACAATCCCGTTTAGAAGCCCCTCTTCTCTAATTCAAAAACGTTGGACCAAATAGACATTAAGAGAACGGAATTTACAATTAAAAGGCTGTTCAACGTGTGTTGCTAACTTGCTTCGGTGTCCTAGCTTAATCGGTTATCTGTAAACGTTCCCTAAATCTACTAATTTAGGGATAATCCACTGACATCCTTTAATACACATGTTAATTTGAATCAGATGTACTGATAATATCCGCAATATAAATCTTTAAACTTCTTCTTACCTTTAAAAGTCCGTCACGAACGGTCTATTATGCTGCAACTCTACCGCTCTGCTAGCCTTGGCCCTAACTTCCGGGGAACGATTGAGAGGCTCCACGATCCGCCATTGCTGTAAAAAAGTGGTCCATTGGAGTGAACGGAGATGACGTAACTCTTCTATTATATGGCTCTGCATCCAACTAACAACAACAACAACGTCAAGCCTTTGGGCTTTGAAACTACGGGGCGGGCCAAGGACAAATACACATGCGTTAATCGCACGTTAAAATAATTAGTGGCGTTAAAAATAAATTGCGTTAACGCGTTAATAACGGCGCATTAACTTGACACCCCTAATAAACATACATATAAATAAAAGACCAAAAAGACCTAGAAACAACTCCATCACGACCATGTTACCCTGATAAAGTTATAATATTCAAACACAGAGAACCCACTGCCATTACATCCCTGGTAACAATCACAAGCCAGACAAGCCATGCATGCTGTGTGACTTGAATGAAAACAGTGCCACCTGTGCATGCTGCTCCTCTGATGAGAGACAGAGATAGATAAAGAGAGAAAGGGGGGTCAGCCCAGATTTATCCAGGATGGTCTGTCTATATATACAAAGCACTAGCTACATTTAAAGTCTGTTGACATGGGACACATATAAACTGTCTCTCCTTTTACTGTCCGTCTGTCACTTTACCCACCCCCCTCCCAAATATATACAGAAACGCACACACACAGAAATGTTTGGTATGTTTATAGTCCATGAATTCTTCAGGCACAGTCTTTAAGACAAATTCTCTTTGTGTCTATGCATTCACTTACATATTGTATTAACATTTGCAAAAGAATGCTTAGCTGTGACAATATAAACTCATTAGAATGTCTCCCCTTTTCTCCATTCCTTTACTTTTTTGTGTTTCTCTCTTTCACATAGCCTACATTCAGTCCCACACACAGTTTGTTTGACAGGCCCATCTGCCACGAGTAGATGTAACAAAGTGTTTCCTCTTCTCTGCCTCTGGGTAATTCAAACATAAAAGGATGTACATCCCCAGTTTAAAGTTCAATCAATCAATCATTCTTGTGCCCTGAGGTAGGCCTACCTCTCAGTGCTGGCCTGGTGTATCTGGTGAATTCTTCCCAACCTCAACAGAGACACAAGGCATTTAACCAGGTGGTCAGGATACTTAATGATTATCCTCATTTTGCCTGGTGTACCCTTTTGGCAGGGTAAAGCACCGCCTTTTGTATGTTTAGCCAAACAAACCAGTCTTTCCAGGGCCTTGCGTTCCTGTTCCATTTGTCTCCGTATCAGGCAGTGATGGTCCCCCTCAGGACACTCTTGATGATGAAGGAGTTGAAATTCTTCAGCTGAGGTGAAAAAAGTTTCTGTCATGCCTTGAGTCAGTATACAGTACACAGGTCAGGCTGTCAGTAAGTAGACACCAAGGTAATTGTAACTATCCACCGTCCCCACCCAGGACCTGTTCTTCTCTGCTTCTTCCTTAGGTCGACTTTCAGTCTTTGTGACGTTAAGGAGCAGGTAGCTGACATGACACAGGTGGGTAGGTCCTCTAATTCTCTCAGGTAGGACTTTTTATACAGATTTCCAAACTAGACAATGCTGTTGGGAGTCGATAGGGTCTAAAGTTGTATGTGGATGGGGATGGGGAGTAAAGTAGAGGCCCTGAAACGTAGCTCGGGGGTGCTCCCTTGTTGAAAAATAAGCTGTGTTTGCCCACCCTTTACCATCTGGTATGTGTCCGTCAAGAAATCAGGGATGCATATGGGAAATTACGTGTTTATTCTAAGGTCAGTGAGCATTGTGACCAGCATGGAAAGAGTTACGGTAAGTGCCAACAAAAGTCTATTAACGCGGGTAGCATGGAGGATGTGTGCTATTGTGTCTTATGTTGATCAGTTGGGACAGAGTAAGCACATTTAGCACATTTGTCCTCTTCCTAGTATGATCTAGATCAGGGGTTTTCAAAGTGTGGGAAGGTGAGCTTCCCCTCAGAGAACATAAGAACAGCCGCGCCCCCCCTCCCAATTATTATTGCTATTATTATTATTAATTATTGTTGTTGTTGCTATAATGCAGAGGTGTTATTATCCAGTGGAATACCCTTACCTAGTTAAATCAAAGTGGTTACTTTTTTTGGCTGGGCAGTGTAGTTTTACACACCGTCTTATTTGACTTTATCAGGATTTTAAAATGTTTTTTGGGGGCAGACCCCACAAAGAAAAAAATATATTTACACACGTAAGGTCATCATCTTAACAGTTTTTTATGCTCATCGAGTCATCCATGAGCAGAGCATCAAGTTGGCATGCCTATAACAGCTGAATGCGGCGATTACCATCTTGTTCAGCAAAACACCTCACAAACTTATTAAGACCTAAAGCTTTAGTGGGTTTTGATTCAATGCTGAGTACAGCCAAACTTGACAGTCTCTTCTCTGTCATTGTAGACCGCAAATACGTAATTCCTTCTGTCTACTTGGGTCTGAATGCGCCGTCCCGTTCAAATGAAATCGCCAGGGCCGGGGGAGGGGTTACAAGGCTTGCGTCTTGTGCTGCATTCACTTGCACTCGGACATTAGGGATTTTCTCTCATAAATGTCCGATGAGCCACAACTTTTATTTCAAAACAAAGCTGCCAACTGGGTTGGCAGCTGGGGTGGCAAGGCTATTTTTATGGTGGCAGTTGCCACCCCATGCCACCCCGGTAGATCCGCCCCTGCTTGACCGGTAGGCTACATGCTTTTGATCAAAGTCAATGCGGAAAACCCGCACTCACACAGGTAGGCAGAGGTGAAGGGAATGAGCACTTTTACAGCCTTTTTGGCGAGGTGGGGGAACTCGGTCTCCACAGACATCCAAAAATGTGCAAGTGACGTTTTCTGCCAGACGCTATCTCCTCTTTCACTTTAGGTAACTTCACTAAAAATCGATCCATGTTGCCGCTCGCATAAAGTTAGCTGAAGTTAACTAGCTAGATTTCACTGTTTCTCGTTATTTTTTCTCACGCTGCGCCTCCCCTGAAGCTCTCTGGCGCCCCCCAGGGGAGGCGCGCCTCAAACTTTGAAAACTGCTGATCTAGAAGTTGATGGTTAATGGCAGTGAACGTTAGCAAACCTTCTATACATACTGTTTAGTACTGAGTGGGTTTACTGACTGTGGCTTTTTTCTGCTTGTGCTACTGTTACACCATCTGAGCATTTGTTCCATAATTACTAGTTGTGTCTACAGTGACTGCTGTTCGGCAAAAAATGACATGGTCTTGATGAAACATAACTTAATATGCCATGACATAACTTGCCTTTTATGTGACAGTTTAAAGATGGGAAATAAGGGTAAAGAGAGAGATTTTTCAATTACTGTATATGTTATGCATGCACTTTAACCACCCCATAACGTAACTGTTAAACCTCAAAGATGATCTCATGGGGTGACATCACAGCATCACCTTGGGGAGCCCCTCTCTTTTCAGCTACCACAACATACTTTAACAAACCCGGCTGTAACAACGCTCTGCCAAACATCATCATCATGGGACTAACATGCAGACGACACGGCGGCAACATACCAGACAGCCTTTCATGTCATGACATCACCATGCTGTCTTCACCCCAGGACCACACTGATAATGTGTAATGAAGTGTAAATGGTGATAGTCACGCATGTTTGACTTGACCTCAGTGACATTTGAAACTACCACATTTAAGTTGAATGCTCAAATTTAGTCGGAAATAGACATATTCCTTCAATTACATACTTCTGGACAGGGGGAACACAACTGTCATTGTTTAAAAGAGAAAATAAATATAAGATATTGCTGTGTCTGACTACTCTGAGGTTATACCGTCATTGTTCAATACGAGAAAATTAATATGGAGGGAGGAGGTGGTTTAGGGCGGTGCTTCTGAGCCATGACTGGAAACTTCAGCTTACATACACACTAGACGAAGGTGGAGCTCATTGTTGGAAAGGCAGCTTTGTCAGAATAACTCCACCTCCTTCTCTGCTCTCTATCCCCTCCCAATGCACGCACAGATACTGTTTTCCTATATTTTCTCCACAGCCTATCATGTAATAGTAGAAACATATGTGCAGTGGTGTGCTGACATGTGCGCTGGCCCTGGGTCCACAGGGAGGGTGAGGGATACATGGTGCACTGAAGAAATACTATTAATTCTTCTACTTCTTCCCTTCTTTCTTACTGTTTTCCATTAGTTTCCTCTCTTCTGTGCTGTTCTTTTCCCATTTGTCTTGGTGCATAATATGCCCCACATTACTCTTCCAAGTTCTAACTTGTTCCATATGCAACTGAACTTTACGATCACCACTTCGGGGTCTAATTTCTTCTGGCCTGTCTTTTTCTGTTTGGTCATTTTCCTTTTTAGCAGTGTTGATCGATCTTCTCGATCTCCCTTCTCCTTTTTCTTTTCCTATTCAAATTGTCAACCATTGCCTTGTGTATTGAGACAAGTCACACTAAGACTAAGACGGAAAGATGTTTTTAAAGAGAACAAAAGTCCTTGACAGCTGCACACTTTCCTTGGCTCTTACTTTTGAGCAAATTCCATCCCACCCTTTTGCATCACTGACTGCTCCCACGTTTTCTCCTCCCTCCCCCTTTCTCCTCTTAAGAAGCTTCTCTCATTTCTCCCCTCCCTTCTTTTCCCTACTTTATGACCCTTCCTTCCATACCCCTCTTCCTAACTTCTCTCACCTCTCTTTTGTAACGTCTCTGCCCTTTATTTTCCATCCCTATCGTTGCTCTGTAACCCTTCCTGAAGGTTGGTTTTGCTTCCATTTCTGTCTTGGATGAAAACATCGTCATTTACTGTGACCATGGTTCCAATATCCTGCCATCAGCTTGATTTGAACCACTCAGGGTGAAGGGTGTTGTGACGGTTACTAACTAAAAACAAGAAGGGAACGGATATCAACAATCAAGAAAGGGGTTAGACATACTTTAAGAGGTCTTCAATCAGCTAGAGTAGGGCCTGTCACAGGTTTGTCTTGACATAGCGAGGTTGTGGCTCATTTTGTTCTTCATTAATGTATACTATGGCTGGGTGGGTGTGTACTTAAAAAGGGAGGATGACTCTGGTCTCAGGGATAAGAAACAGACCTACCCTCTGCTCGTTCCGTGGGGGAATGTAAACAGCATTATTTTACAAGTCTATTATTATCTCAAGACTTCCTCCTAATGAAGCTTAATGTGGTAGTAATGACAAATTCACACAACCCTGATGCGTTTAAAAAGAATACAGCTACAATAGGATGAAACCATTTGTTTGTATGTGCATGTATGTATGTAGGTCCTTTGATTTTCTCAAGAACCATTCATCCAATGGCCTTCAAAGTTGGCGGGTGATTTGTGAAGGTCCCAAGGAGGTGCAGCATTAGGGTTAGGGTTCTTTTGAGATCCATCCATCCATCAATCAATCAATGTTTATTTATATAGCCCAATATCACAAATGTTACATTTGTCTCAGTGGACTTCACAGTTTGTACAGAATATCAGAATGACAATACGACACCCTCTGTCCTTAGACCCTCACATCGTACAAGGGAAAACTTCCAAAGAAACCCCACAGTTAATGGGGAAAAATCCCTCTCCCAGGACGGACAGACGTGCAATAGATGCCGTGTGTAAATTGAAAAGATAATACATTTACAACATGGGTAGTCCAAATGTTTGGAAATGTGTCTATAATAAGAAGATGAATAAACATGAATTCCTACCAACTGTAACACAGGATTAGGGCTAGGGTTACAATTTGTATCTGGCAGGCTGAGCCCCGGCAAGGGAACAAGAGCCATACCTATTCAATAATATAATAGAATTGTGAAATAAAAAATACATGTTGGAGCTGAATTTAATTATTATAAGCGCTCATTCTGATTCGTATACAGATATTCTGATAACTAGCAAAAGGATTTGTTTGACTTAAGAACCACTATGCTTTAGTAATTATTAATTATATGGAATACAATTTAGAATTTAAAATGTGTTCAGGGGCTTTAAGTTATATTCTCCATCTCAGAGAGAAGAACCATCCTCCATCCATAGGGACAGTTTTCAAATGCAGAAAATAACAAGGGAACACCACAACCATGTGAGGTTGAAACGTCCTTACTACAACTAGCTTATGGAGTCAAAACTAAACTCTAAATCACGGTCTTGTGGATGCTCATCTTTAACACTGTTCTGGAGCTGTGGTCAGAGTAGATGGATGCGGCCAGGATTTGGCCTGTTTTGTTTTGAGCCACAGCTTTTGGTAGGTGACTCTCAATTTAGGTGTCAGGTGATATCAAATTAAAGTTGACTTATGGAAACACCAGGCCTGCCAAGAACATTTATTTGTAGGTGGGTCTAACCAAAGCTTTAAAAATATAATGTGAAAGTCTTTTCACTCACACTGCAGAAGCCATGAGATAAATCATTATCATGTGTCAGAAGACTCCCTTTTGTCTGAATTGATGGGGATGTTTGTTATGAGATCTAGTCCTGCCCCATAAAAGCCTAATGTCACGGCAGAGCACAACAGGTCTGCCCCCCTTCTCCTGCAAGATACCAACGTCTAAGAGGACTTTAAGGCAGTTCAGCAAAAAGTTCAAAATTCAAAGCAATTGCCTTGCATAAAAATAAAAATGTTCCCTTTTCATACACTGCTGACAAAGGTACATATTAGGTTTCTCTAAGTTTTAAACCTTTTGAAAACTGAGGTTTTTTCAGGAAACCATCCTGTATTTAGTAGAAACTCTCTTAAAGTGGTGTGATTAACTTGCAAAAAATGTCTTCCATGATTCAGCAAGTTGGTACTTTTCCATTAACAAACCAGTTGTAGTGGTCAGATGCAATCTTTCAATACAATAAACTGGAAGACATATCAGCGAACCATGGCTCCAGCGAACATGCTCTCACTTTAATTACCGAAATTCTGTCGAACGTTGAAAATCTGTGCAATCTTGTTCCTAATTCACCCCTCTTGCAACCTCTGACGTGAGGTGATAGGCATCTCTTGGCTGCATTTCCTCCACATTGTTTTTCTGTGATGTGGATTGTAACAGGCATGTTTTGCCCTGACTGTGATTTCTCCCAAGCTCCAGGAAATGGTCTTTCCCTTAATGAGCCTCAACTTCAGCTGCCTTTTTTACAGCAAGCCGTAAAGCCAAACAATGCATCATTAGTGTATTTTCTTGTGAAATAAATAGGCCTCAAATCCTCAAAAAGGATTTGGGGTTTGCCTATCACATGTCCAAAATGCTGAAGATACATTAATAAGTTCCTGTCAAAAAAGATCCCCCACACACTAATGGTTTCAAGTCGTTATGTTTTTCTCTGTCTGCAATTACTTTCTAACCATTTATACTTTATCCTCCTCCTCCTCTTTGGCTTGGCAAACCACAGACTTGTCTTAATTAGCTTCATCTGGTTTTTGACAACCATGGTCAAATGCTCTGTGGGGTACTGTTTACTTCAATTCTGTTTCAATAAAGCCATAACATACATGTGTACTCATTGACATAATATTCATGGTTTTGTTCCAAAATGACTGCATACAGATGATAACTGGTCATTTGTGATATTGTCATTCAAAATGACTTTATTGTAGTAAAAATGTACAGTCAAGTACAGTAGAAGTTTTAAAAGTTTGACATTCACAGGTCAACGTTTTCAAAAGCTAATAATCCTTACCCACACTACAGTAAATAAAGATTCTGGCATTCTCCATTTTTTCTGAAAAGCTCTGTTTTGAGAAAAAAGTGATGCTTACTGTAAATAAAGAGACTTTAATTCATTTGCTGAACACATGGACATATTTACCATAGTGCAAGATGTGTGTGCAAGAAGCAGAATACTCAATACAGGATACAATGCATAGTGGTCAAAGAAGAGGCAACGTTGGAAAGAAAGGGGGATAGTAATGATGGAGGGTCCCACTGGAGGACAGGAAGCTGGTAGTGGGGTTCAGGGCTGAGAGGGTCAGGGGGCTGAAAGGCCTTGTTTACAGACTCCACAGTCTGCTAAAGACATCAGGGCCCTCTCCCCTCAGCTATCAACACTTCCAGGAACTCTCATGCATAATCTCATTCATGCCAAATCAGATTAATGCTCTGACACACACTCACAGACAAGAAAAAGTAATGTAATGTAGCAGAGAATGAGACTCTCTTACAAATATCCACAAACTGTAAAGTATTAGGATTGGATAAGGTCTTGCAGATACGGAACGGAACGTCAGTCGAAAATGTCATTAAAATACCCAATCGGCTTATGGGAGAGTGCTGACGTGGATGTTTTGCCTGGAAAGAGATGCTTTGCAGTTGAGTCATCCCAGACAGAAGGAGCCGTATCATGGGCAGGCTGGGCCCCTCTGGTTCTCCCCCGAGCGTCTTCCTTTCTATCTGATTTACACCATGTTTCCAGAGGGACTCCTACCTGATGTGCTGGATTCTACCCCTCCTGGGAGGTCAACCCAAATCATCACGAAGACTGTGCCCCCCAGTGGGGATTGGCTCTATGTGGAACTCGAGAGGGTCTTGGTTCTGAGAAGAGGCTGACCGTTGGTTGCAGTGGCGGCCGGCCCATAGGGGCGCCGACCCACCTCTTCCCACATACTAAACTTTTTTTTATTTTTTTTATTAAAATTAAAAACATTTTTTTTTAAATATATATTTTATATTTTTATTTTTAATGAACAAGGTAAATATCATACAATTGGTATCAGTAAAATGTATAATCTACAATAAAATCTCGTTTAAAATTGTGTTACGATGTCTAAAGTTACTGATAAGTCACATGTTTCCTGCCTGGCCTTGCCCGTGGCATTAGTTTATCATTACCGGGCGGAGCCCCGAGCCAAACAGCAGCAACCAGCACGTTGCAAAAATCTCAATAGTAAACTGTGCCGCCGAAACATAATTTCAGCCAATCAGCGCCGTCAAATATTTTGGTCACGAGGGCGCTCACGTTGGCACCCACGTTGCTTACGTGCGTTGACGTGAATTGTTTTTTAGACTCGTGAGTGACCAAGGTGTTGGATGAGTTGGATGAGAATGGCTTCGTGTGCAGGTGGAGTCGCCGGACCTCGGTCCCCGCCCAATTCCGTTCAAGAGCTAATCTCCAATCCTTTTGAAAGGAGAAGTTTGGAAGATAAACTGTTGCTTAAAGACCTTGGACCGGACCAACCCGATTTGTATATATCGCAGCAAGCTCGTGAAAAAGACAAAACGTATCAACGAGGCTTCTCACGTAGCTGGTACACCAGAAAGGCATGGCTAGCTGGATGCAAACAGGTAAATGCTGTCTTTTGTTTCCCATGCTTGCTCTTCAAACAGCCGGGGACAGATACGATCTGTTCAGAAACTAGACAAAAGTTAAACAAGTACAAACCACAGACTGTCTGTGTCATGGAGAATACAGTCGCTGGTTTATTTATGTCTGTATAGGCCGTTGTTGTGAGTGTAGACGGTCGGAGCATATATAACGTTAGCTTAGCCAAGCTCCATTCAGAAAACAAGCATTCTAAAAGGTTTTTCGCCTGCCGTCTGTCTTCAGACTTGTCAAAGCATTAATTAATGGTTTTTACTAACCGGTATCAGTATGTTGTTACGTCGGCATCATTTAGAAACGTGTATTACAATTTAATCACGGTAAAATATGTTCATGTTGTTGTAGTTGTAGCTCCCGAGCGCGTCTTGTTTGAATGATGCGAGTAAACACAGCTGGCAGCCGCGGTGAAACTCGAGCGACTAGAGCGATGCGATAGGAGCGTTTAGAGCGAAGCGAATATTCGCATTGCGTCCGGTCTGAACGCAGCATTAAAGCGAGCTCCGCGCTGCACTGGAAACGCGCCATTACATCACCAGAAGTCCTAATTTAAGGGGTCATTTCTCCCCAAAACATTTTTTTTACTCACTATATCAACAGCCCCACCAAAAATATTTTCCACCAGCCGCCACTGGTTGGTTGATTCTTGAAACAGCAGACAGGTGTGGGTCTGTTCCATATAAACTCCTTAAAGCAGGGCTAGAGACCCCCAGAGGACCCCTGACACCCTCACATGTGTGTGACTACATGCACACACAGACACATACAGGCCAGTTGGGTGGGCCTGCTGTTTACTAAAACAACAGGAAACATCACGGCTGTCAACATTTTCAGCATTCTGTTTGTTTATTTCTGTGTTTCTCTGCTTTCTGTTTTTTTTTCTTTTTGCACTAACCTAACTGTTAAAGAGACAGTTCACCAAAAGAAGAAGAAGAAGACATTATTGCTCACTTACAATGCAGAGTTTGAGCTGCTCAGAGCATTGCAAGATTGCATTAAAAAAAATGCAAGTGCTTTTCCAGCAATAGTGGCCCCATTACTTGGAATGCACTCTTTAAAGCTTTAAAGTATTGGCAGGCGGACGGTTTTCCATCTCCAAGAGGCCCCTAAAGTTCTCCATGCAGCAGGCTTTCTCCAGCCTGCGCCATTTTTTCATTTAGATTTTCAGCAAGTCTCGCATAAGATCCTAAAATCTTGAAGAATGTATGCTTTGCTTGCATGTATAAGTGCATGTGTATAAACAATATGTATGTAAAGAATGTGATTTGGGTGCTTAAGTAACATACTGCAGAGCGATTAAAAAATGTGATTCAAAGGACCAGTTACTTTGGAGGATTTAGCCCATTTACAGTTCAGGGTTACAAATTGAGAACACACTGTTATTGTCTTTCAACAAAAGAGTCTTGGAATATTTTGCATTTATAATTGTCAACAAATCTAAAAAACAACAACAATGAATTGATCCTATTAACAAGTATTGCATGTGCGTGCATCTCCACGAAACTCCATTGCAGTCCAAAAACTATTACAAATACATCAATGAGTCACATCATTAAACTGAGTCGACCATTATGCAATATCCAAATTAGAAGCTGAAAATAGTCCTAAAAAATACTCTTGTTAGCACAAACTAAATGTGTCTGTTTTTTGTCGGTTAGCACCTGACACGCTAAGTTGTACCTACGAAAGAGCCTAGCAAAACCATAACTTTTAAAACAATGCTTAATTTGATTGTGAACATTAATAAAGAAGTTGGTGTCACTAATGAATTATATTTACTGAGAACACATCTCTGGCTAACTTATTTTGACAGATCACACTTATTTCCTTTTTTTACCTTTGGACAAAGCCAGGTGAGCTGTTTCAACTGTGCTGTTAAACTAAGCTTAGTGTATGCCAGCACGAAGGTATTTAACTGGTCTTGATATCTTGGTATGAAAATAAACAAGTGTATATCTCAAAATATTAACCTTTTTAACACAGGCCACATAGCCCTCATTCCCACCTTATTCCATATCACTTGTGCATCAAAAACCAAAGCTGTCTTCCAAGTTGTGGTATCTTAGCTTGTGTTATTATTACATGTCATTGCATTTGTCCAGCAGGGGGCAAACTCACTCTTGGTATTAAAATAACCTGTTGTACATGTTCCCACGAGGAAGTCCCGGAAGCATGTTACCAAAGTAAACTGGTTAAATCTACTCCTACGTTGTGGACATACAGTTATTGATCATAAGATACAACATATTATTGGCGACGAGGATTAAGGAGAGGATTAAGACAAGGATCAAGACGGGATCAAAGAGGACATGCCGAACGGACTTGTTAGCACCTTACCAGTGTGCGAAAAAGCACACGTCCCACCGTCCGGGACGTGTTATTTACGATATCGGACAAGTAGATCTTTCAATTGACTTGTCCGGCGGACAAGTGATGTTTTTCGCCCTCATTTATTGACAAATTATTGATAAATTCAGTTTACAAAAGGCAGAAGTCATTCGCAAATTGTCCATGTCCGCCATTGTTCGTTTAGCAATGTTAGTTTCGGTTCTGCTTGTCGATTCCTAAGGAAATGCATCTCGCCGCTTTCTGTACTGTTACGGAGCCTACACACGGCGGCGTGCGTTGCCGCTTCAACGCTTCTGCCCATTCACTTTGAATGGGGTGACGTCACGATTCGCCGAACTGCATTGTGGGAGTAAAGCGTAGCTTCTCTCGCGGTGCTCGCTGCAAAAGTAGAGCAATGTTCTACTTTTGCCGCCTCTACGAAGGCGTCAGCCAATCAAATCCCGCGTATGCAAATCTGACATTACAAGCGCTAGCCAATCAAACTGCGTGTATGTTGGGAGAGCCAGACCGCAGTTATTTCCCATATGTAAAATAATGGAGGAGAAAAAGATTGTGGCGGTACTATATGACCAGTCCCTCTTTACATACATGGATACAAACCGGAGGAGCCAGGCATGGGGGGAGGTGGCAGAGACAGTGGGTGACACTGGTAGGTTTTCGCCTTTTGGGGAGTTTATATCCAGTGTACTTCGTTTGAATGGACAGCTAGCAAGCATAGACAGTATATTTAGCCAGCATGGATGTAGCATGAATGCTTTGCTTTGTATGTCCGGGGCGGGACATTCATGTGATTGGTTGTTGGTCGCGTTGTTCGTAAAAAATCCCCAAGCTTCAGACACGCCCACCGCCCAGCGGTAACGGCCCAAAAAATGCTTTCAACGCTTCGCCCATTCATTTGAATGGGGTGACGTAGGATATTTTCAAACTTCGCCGAACTGCATTGTGGGTAGCATGGCAAGGCGTTGCAAGCATCGCGAGCGTCTATCGGCGTCAAAAGTTGAACAATGTTCAACTTTTGAGGCTCGATGCTTGCTCGAAGCTGGCGTCAGCCAATCAAATCCCGTTTTTGCAATTCCTGCCAGTACAAGCGCTAGCCAATCAAACCGCGTGCAAGCTGGGAGAGCCAGACCGCAGTTCATTTCCTCATATTCCAAACGAGAAATTACGGTAGCAAATCACCCGGTTCTTTCCGACCAGAACTATTTACCGGGATACAAACCGGAGGAACCAGGCATGGAGGGAGGTGGCAGAGACAGTGGGTAGGTTTTCGCCTGTTTGGGGATTTTATATCCAGTTTACTTCGTTTTAACATTGCTATTGCTTTGTATGTCGGGGGCGGGAGATTCATGTGATTGGTTGTTGGTCGCGTTGCTCGCAAAAAATCGCCAAGCTTCAGACACGCCCAGCTTCAAGCTTTTTCGACGCCTGTAGTGTAGACGGGCCGTAACGCACGCCGCCGTGTGTAGGGGCCGTTAGACCGGGGCGGGGCGGGGCGGGGCGGGGCCATGGATGTATAATAAGAACGACGTGTAGCACAGTGGCAGGGTTGGGAAGCAAAACTCGGTTCCGAGTAAGAACAAATAACAATTGTCCAGTACCGGGATTAATAAGAGTTGAACTTGTGAGGACAGGAGGCGAGGCCGAGCCCCGCGGACTGCAGCTCTCTCTCTCTCTCTATGCTCCGTATCAGCTGATCGCTGCACGGTGCACACTTTCTACACACAGCAGATCCGCTGCCCGTTTAACAGCCTCATCTTTGTCAAACTTTCTTATGTTCTTTCTCTAACACGTAATGAAGGTTATTAATCGTTTTAGCTCCTGTGTTGTTAATATTGACCACCATTTCCTTTATGAAGTAAAGCAGCCTCCCTGTCTGTGTCCTCGCACTGTCCTCACATCCCCGGACCCCCAGACTCGGAGGAGCATAGGGATGTCAGTATTGTTTATGAAGCAGGGTATAGAAAGTACATTATTGAAATGAAAATACTATTTATTTACTTTTACAAACAGTGAGCAGCTGGGCAGCTGCAGCATGTGTATTGCAGGACATGTGTAAGCGTGCAAGCGTCTTTGAGTTGTAGAAAAGCGCTAGGCCTATAGGCTATATATAAATATAATGTATTATTATTATTAGGCCTATGTGTTGGAGATGTGTGGTTGGACTGTGTCTCACAGGCAGGTTGCAGTGTAACATCAGAGGAGACTGGGCCAATTGTACATTCTCAAACTGCACCACTTAGAACTAACTAAACAATGCTGAGATTATTTTTATATAATTGTATTCAATAACCGTAAGAAATTAAACAGTATGAAGTGATTTGTAAATAGGAATACAGATTTGACTTAATGTTTTCATAAATATATTTTTCTCCCAGTTTGTCATGGGACTTATTTTTACCCTCTCAAAGAACCGGAATCGAGAACCGAAAATAACCGGAATCGAAAAGCATAACCGGAATCGTTAAAATCCAAACGATACCCAACCCTATGTGTGATGCAGTAAAATCTTACCGCTCACTTACGTTAGCGGTGTCGTAAAAAACGTGAGAAAATGTAAAATACGATGGCGAAGAAGAAGATTCCAGTGGCCCCAATTTTTGTCCATTCTGGACAAGTGAAAAATGTATTCGGACAAGTAAATTGCCAAACTCACTTGTCCATGGACAAGTACTCTCTAAAAACTTTTTCTCACACTGCTTACATGCAGGTTTGGGTCGTTAGCGGCAGCTAGCTCAAATTGTTAGTAAAGTCTGCGGGTGGAGGAGAGGATTCATTGACACACAATGGCAATGATTGGCACGCTGGCACCTTTTGATGCAAACAATCAGAAGTGGGAAGAATACTGTGAGGTATTGGAACAGTTTTTTGAGGCTAATGAAATTGATAATGGAGACAGACAAAGGGCTATATTAATAAGTGTTGTAGGATCATCAACATACAAAACCTCCTCAGTCCGGATATGCCCAAGAATAAAACTTACACACAACTTGTGGAGCTGCTAAAAAATCACTTTGACCCAAAGCCTAGTGAAATTGTGCAAAGGTACAAGTTTGACTCCTGCAACCGTGAGCCCAATGAGTCAGTAATGGAATACGTGGCTGAGCTGCGTCGGTTAGCGCAGGATTGCAACTGTGGTAACACTTTGCAGCAGAGGTTGAGAGACAGGATCGTCTGTGGAATAAATGAAGATCGGATTCAGAGACGACTTATCAGAAGCGGATTTAACATTTGAAAAAGCATTGTCAATTGCTGTGGTGTCAGAGACTGCAAATAAAAATGCACAGGAGATACAAAACCAAGGGGCCACAGCTAAATGCTTCAAAATGGATAAAAAGCCACAGGAGGCTTATGCACACAGAGAACCTACCAAAGAGTGTTACAGATGCAAGGGAACCAAGCACCAAGCAGCAGACTGTAAGTTTAAACAAGAGAAATGTCATGCATGTGGTAAAATAAGACACATTGCCAGAGCTTGTCGTAGTAGATCTACACAGAATGGAAACAGCAACAAAAATGCAGACCCAAAGGAAGGGGAAAGGAGGCAAACCACATATCACCGTTCTCATAAAGTACAAGAGCAACAGAGCCAAAGTGATAGCTCAGAAGAAGATACATTCTTTCTGAATAAGATGAGGTTCAGATTGGGACGCATGAGTGAAGTGCACCTGAGACGAGTAGACCCATACATGGTTGAAGTGAAGCTGGATAGTAAGTTTGTTAACTTTGAGATAGACACTGGCTGTAGTCTCACAATAATGAATGAACAGACATTTCAAAGACTATGGAAAGACACAAAAAGTCCATGTTTGAGACCAACCAAAATCCACATCGAGTCTTATACAGGTGACCCTGTTAATGTGGTCGGAGCTGCCATTGTTAAAGTGAAATACAAACATCAAAGGCGGTACCTGCCCCTCATTGTGGTTAAAGGGGACGGCCCCAGCCTGCTGGGAAGAGGCTGGCTGGAGGAAATAAATCTGAGTTGGAAAGAAATCAAGCTCAGACACAAATCCCGAGTCCTGAAACACCTGAAGACAGAGGACAAATCGCTGCAGCAAGTACTGAGCAAACATGAAAATGTCTTCAAAGAGGAGCTTGGCACACTGAAAGGTATAAAAGCTACCATCCATGTAAAGGCTGATGCAGTCCCTCGTTTCTTCCGTCCAAGGTCTGTCCCGTACACCATGCGCACCAAAGTAGATGAAGAAATAGACAGATTGTTGAAAGAAGGAGTAATCTCACCTGTTAAACATGCAGAATGGGCAGCACCAGGTTCCAATACTGAAGCCTGTTGGGACAGTAAGGCTATGTGGAGACTACAAGCTCACTGTAAATTAGGGTTGGGAACCGAAACTCGGTTCCAGATGAGAACCGATAAGAAAATGCCGGGTACCGGGTACCCATACAAAATACACAATTTCGGATCTGCTTAACGGTTCCTAAACGCGGTAGACCCTGTATTCCAGCGGGTCCGTCTGCACCGCGGTGCTGCGGTGACCCGGTGGAATACAGGGCGGACCTGGAGAATCACAGAACGGCCGGTCGTCAGCGGGCCGTTGACGGCCGACTCGGTACGCTGACGGCCGGCACCGCCCTTCAATTTTTTAAACGGCATCATATAAATTGCGCTGACAGGCGACAGAGGTCCACAGTTGCCCCGCAGCGATGCTCCCCCGCCCTCCCGTAGACATTTCACGAGCTCAGTCACTTCATAACACCAAAGATAGGTCGCGGTAAACACTCTGAAGTGAGGCTCCACTACACTAAAAAAGAAAAAGCAAAGTGTAATGCCTGTTAATAGCTTGCCACAGGCATAGCTCAGTTAAAATAAAGCACAGCTATTGTGCAATACATTTGTATTGCATGTATATTTTTTAGTAACAATTTCAGTTAAAGCTTTTAAGAATAAATATATTTTTGTTATCTAAACGTTTGACCTCTTTATTTTACAATTTTGGAATCGAAACGGGGAATCGATAAGAACCGGAATCGATAAGCAGAACCGGAATCGAAATCGGAATCGATAAATTTCAAACGATACCCATCCCTACTGTAAATACAGTTTCCTCACTTGAACAATACCCCATACCCCGAATGGAAGATCTGTTTGCAGCACTGACAGGAGGAAAACAGTTCACAAAGTTGGACATGAGTTATGCATACCAGCAAATACTCATGGATGATGAATCAAAGAAATACTTAACAGTGAACACGCAGGCTTATTCTGTTGTGCACCGTCAAAAGTGTTAGTCAGTCATGTTTCATGTTTATGTTGTATTGTTTTTCACTTCCTGTTTTGTTTTTGTCACGTCTCATTTTAGGTTCCTTGACTCCCTTTCCTTATGTGTTCTCCCGCCCTCATCAGCGTCAGCCCCGCCCCTGATTGTTTTCACCTGTGTCTTGTTGTTGAGTGTTTAAATTCCCCAGTCTCCCAGTGTTCAGTGTCAGTTTGTCTTGTCCAGTCCTCATGTCAGAACTCTGCTCATCAGTTTTTGATTATCTTGACACATGCCTGATTCATGCTCCTGAAAACTTTTTGTAAGTTTTGTTCCTCAAGTTGTGAGCATTTTTTTGTTGAGCCTTAATGAAACTCTTTATTTTTGTCACCTCGCAAAGAGTGTTTTTTCTTTTTGTATATCCTTTTGGCAACTAAAAGTATATTACTTATACTTTACCTCTGTCTCCCGGGTTGTGCATTTGAGTCCTTATCCTTGTGTAACCAAGTTCATAACATATTCACATACAACAGACTGCCTTTTGGAGTAGCATCAGCCCCAGCTATATTTCAGAGGACAATGGAAGGTCTCCTGCGAGGCATTCCTTTCGTGGCAGTGTATTTAGATGACATCCTGGTGAGCGGTGTGGATGAGGAAGACCATCTGCAGAACCTCGAGACAGTGTTGGCAAAGCTGGAGGAGGCAGGATTGCGTCTGAGAAGGAGCAAGTGCACTTTCCTGGAAGAGGAAGTGGAATATCTGGGACATCGAGTGGACGCACAGGGACTTCACCCTGTTGAAAGGAAAGTCAAAGCCATCATGGAGGCTCCCAACACCACAAATGTTACTGAACTCAAGTCGTACTTAGGTTTGCAAAATTACTATAACACATTTCTGCCAAACTTAGCTACACTATTGGCACCACTGCATGAGCTCCTGCGACAAGATGTGCGATGGACATGGCAAAGGAAACAGGAAGAGGCTTTTAAAAAATCAAAGGCCCTGTTAAACTCAGCAGAAGTGTTGGTGCATTACTCTGCTGACCGAGAGTTAATTATGTCATGTGATGCGTCACCTTACGGGGTGGGCGCTGTTTTATCACACGTAATGGACGATGGAACTGAATGTCCTTTGGGGTTCATGTCGCGTACCCTAACGCCTGCTGAAAATAATTACTCAGCTAGACAAAGAAGGCTTAGCAGTTATATTTGGAATCAAGAAATTCCACAAGTACTTGTATGGTCGAAGTTTCACCATCTATAGAGATCACAAGCCACTGATCTCTCTCTTCAACGAAAAGAAACCCATTCCACAGATGGGTTCCCCTAGAGTTCAGAGATGGGCGGTGCACCTGAGTGCCTATGAGTATCACATTGTGAACAAACCAGGAAAGAACAACGCTAATGTGGACCCATTAAGCAGACTGCCGCTGTCGGAAGATGTGCAAGAGAGTGAGACCGCAGAACAAGTGCTCATGATTGATCTTCTAGATGACACACTCGTGGACACAGCCAAAATAAAACACTGGACAGCTAAGGATGTAATATTGTCTCAAGTTCATGGTTATGTCCTGTCGGGAGGGCCTTCAGTGACTGAGGCTCCTCTCAAGCTGTATCATCAGAGGAGAGAGGAACTGAGTGTGAGGGATGGCTGCATGCTCTGGGGAGCCAGAGTCATCATACCAAACAAAGGCAGGGAAAAGATATTGAAAGTACTGCACCAAACACATTCCGGCATGTCAAGATCTTATGTATGGTGGCCTGGGATGGACCAGGATGTAGAAAAGGAAGTGCAGTCTTGTGAGGAGTGCCAAAAGCACCACAAGTCACCACCATCAGCACCATTACATCCCTGGGAGTGGCCGGAGTCTCCCTGGATGATAATTCATGTGGACTATGCAGGTCCTTTCCTGGGAGAGATGTTTCTACTGATAGTGGATGCTCACTCAAAATGGATGGATATTTATCCAGTGAAGTCAGCTACATCTCAGGTGACCATTGAAAAGCTGCGTCAGAGTTTCAGTGTTTTTGGACTGCCAAAAATGTTGGTGTCAGACAACGGAACCTGTTTTACAAGTGCTGAATTTGAGACTTTCATGAAACAAAATGGCATCCGCCATGTGAGGTCAGCACCGTTTCACCCGTCTTCTAATGGGCTGGCAGAGAGGGCGGTCCAAACCTTCAAAGGGGGGATGAAAAAGGTGAAACAATGCAAACTAGACGGTCAAGGTTTCTGTTCAGTTACCGCATCACACCGCACGCGACCACAGGCCTGTCGCCTGCAGAGTTGATGATGTCAAGGAGACTCAGATCTGCACTTGACCTGCTCCTGCCAGATGTGAAAACAAGAGTGCAGCAAAAACAACTAAAACAGAAACAGTCCCATGACACAAACAGGAAACTGAGAAGTTTCTCACGTGGGGATAAAGTGTTCATCAGAAACTACTCTTATTAGGGCTGCACAGTATTGAAAAAAACTGACATCGCGGTTTTCCCCCCCCCCTGCGGTATATATCGCGGTTTTTTTAACCTGTTAAACCCCAAAGTCCCGGCGGGTACTTTACTTTTTTTTTCACGACAGTGTCTCAGGGGATCGTAATATTTAAGAACCTATTAATGTGTTATACCAGATTAACGGAAATAATCTCAGCTAACTGACGATACAAACCATTTTATACCAAAACAAAACACAAGTCTCATAAGAAGCATCTAAATGACCCCTGAGCGAAAAATGCTAACGCACTTTGGCACAGAACTCAAGATAAAAGTACCCTTATTACTTATCGTAGCTGCACATACAAGATATCCGATTAAAGCTGAGGTTCCACAGATTATTTAGGTATATAGTATCATCACTGAGTGATCAGAACTCGGACAGGGGAAGCAAACACAGACATCACAACACGTACCTTTACGTAGCTTCGAGGGGAGATGTCTCACCTTAGCTGTCAATCTGATCAAAAGACGTGTTCAATGGCATTAAAACGAGAAAGAAAAAACGCGGCTGAATCGGTTAATCCATAGGTTTTTAACGTCTCTGTATTAAAAAAATGATTTAATTTATAATCCATAATTCCATTTTTATGTAAATATCGCAGAGCAAAAGTTAGCTGCTAATGGTAGCCACCATAGTGGCTGCTGCTTCCGGTCTTGGCTATGCGGAAGTCTCTCACACACACATTACCAAATAAGGACTGTGTGATTTCCCCTCGATTCCATTGGCTCTGACGGTCAGAAAGAGATGTTACATGTCAAAATCCAGCAAGGTAGGCCAGAGATATGGAAAATCCACCCAAATGGCCCAAAAGAGGGGTTTTTTTGGTGCTAAATCTGTCTAAAAAGGTCAAATATCAGGGGAAGTTCTACACACACCAACACATGAACAAATAAGGAGTGAGAGTGACGACGCGTAGCCCAAACCGGAAGCTGCATACCACCAAGGCAGAGTCCTGCATCGGGTCGGGTACCCGCGGGTACCCGACGGGTGACCCGCAAAAAAGGTGATTCGCGGGTGGTATTTTTTCAAACGCTTTTTTCCGGGTTCGGTTCTGGGTAAAACAAAGATGATGCGGGTCGGGTCGCGGGTATTGCATAATAAATATATTAAAATAATAATAAATTAGTTTAATGTTTAAAATCCTCAGACCTCTCCCCCGCGGGACCGCGCATAATCATAACCTCTGCAGCGCATCAATCTGCTGCTGTGCTCGCCACATTCGAAATGGCTGAGGTGAAGCTCTATAGCGGAGAATACAGCATTTTCAATAACACTTCCTCAAGAGCGAAATCCAACGTCTGGGAGGCTTTTTGTGTCATCCTAGATGGAGGAAATAACCAACATCCCACGCTTTCTGAGACAAATATGAAACTGCGTGTGTTAATAATTGCACGTTTTCACTGCTCATAGGCTATGCGGGTTGCGGATCTTGTGCCGACGGGTCGGGTCGGGTTGCGGAACTAATTGGCAATATGTGCGGGTAGCGGGGCGGGTTCGGTATTGCACGTCGCGGGTGCGGGGCGGGAGCGGGTCTTGAAAATCAGACCCGTGCAGGACTCTGCACCAAGGTGGCTACCATTAGCAGCTAACTTTTGTGATCCGATTTTTACATAAAAATGGAATTATGGATTATAAACAATTGCTTCAAAACCACAGATACATTATCAACCTATGGATCAACCGATTCAGCCGCGTTTTTTCTTTCTCGTTTTATGCCATTGAACACGTCTTTTGATCAGATTGACAGCTACGGTGAGACGATCTCCCGTAAAAGCTCCGTAAAAGGTACGTGTTGTGATGTCTGTGTTTGGTTCCCCTGTTGCGAGATCGGATCGCTTAGATACTATACTTAAATAATCTGTGGAGTCTCAGCTTTAATCGGATATATTGTACGTGCAGTTTCGATAAGTAATAAGGTTATCTTTATTTTGAATTCTGTGCTAAAGTGCGTTAGCACATTTTTTTAAATGAATAAAACTGCACGTCCCTGCGGTGTGAATACCGTGCATGCGCATACCGCGGTTATCGCCATGACACGGTATATCGTTCAGCCCTAACTCTTATAGACTTAAAGGGATCCATGCGGTCATCGAGAGCTCATCAGGTCCAGTGTCATATACAGTGATCATTGGAAGTGGTCAAGTCGTGAAGCGGCATGTGGATCAAGTAAGAGCCAGATTGACAGACACCGTGCCCTTAGAGCCGGTGCTGGACTCCAACAGAGACACTGTGGTTCCAGTGACAATCAAGCAAGAAGGACCTCCTGCAAGTGAGCCAGTGATTCTGTGTACTCCGGTCCCGCCGGACTTGCCTGCTACACCCGTGGTGAGACGATCAGAGCGCGAGAGACAGCCACCTGTATACCTGAAAGACTTTGTTAAATAGATCAAGAGATGTTCCATTAATAGAGCAGCATAGTTCTCTGTTCTCACTTTAAGGAAATGTTTAGAATGTTAATCTTTGAAAGTGAAATGATTTATGTCAGTACCTCAAAATGTTGTGTAACGGGAGTATGTTATACCCCCACCTTCGGGAAGTATTGTTAGCTTAAAGGGGGGGAAATGTGGTATCTTACCTTGTGTTATTATTACATGTTATTGCATTTGTCCAGCAGGGGGCAAACTCACTCTTGGTATTAAAAGAGCCTGTTGTACATGTTCCCACGAGGAAGTCCCGGAAGCATGTTACCAAAGTAAACCAGTTAAATCTACTCCTACATTGTGGTCATACAATTATTTATCACAAGATACAACACAAGTGTTCATGTCTATTTGGTTATCTTCGGACTTAAATTCAAGGGATGAATCCTGTCTGCTGCATTCGACACGGTGAACCATCAGTTTCAGGCTCTGTACTTTCCCTCCTCACCTCATACCTCAAAGACCGCACCTACACGGTAACTTGGAGAGGGTCTGAGTCTGACCCTTGTCAATTAACTACAGGGGTCCCTCAGGGCTCTGTTCTTGGTCCCCTCCTCTTCTCTCTGTACACAAACTCGCTCGGATCGGTCATTAGCCCGCATGGTTTTTCATATCACTGCTACGCTGACGACACCCAATTAATTATGTCCTTTCCCCGCTCAGTAGGGATGCTCCGATTGATCGGTCACCGATCGAGATCGGCCGATACTCACTCTCTACCGATCGATTGGTGCTCTCTAAACATGCCGATCGCGAGAGCCGATCGCATGACGTAAAATACATGACACTTTTCTCTGTGTGCGGCAAAACAAGCTCGCAAAAAAGGTTTCACCGGTCTGGTATTATTTTAAGGTGTCCGAAAAAGACAGTATAATAGCAGAATGCAACGTGTGTGTGAAGCAGAAATCCTGACCGGTAAGCGGAGCAAAACACACAAGAGTTAGACCTAACACACTTTGCTATTGTATCTACCTCTGGAACAAGCTAAACTAGTTATTATAAATATATTTATTCTTCACTGTCGGGTCACTCATTACTGTATCAGTGAGCTGCATGAGATACTGACAGGCTGAGAGGGGGAGAGAGGAAAAGAGAGCGCTTCCGCTCATTTCTCCCGTGTTATTATCCAAAGTGAATGTAAACTTGAATAGTGTAATTCATTTGAATGTAATAATTAAGTTGATTGTTGTTTGTGGAAGCTCCAGTAAATGAGCCCCATTAACTGAGTTTTAAACATCACTTTAAATGGAAGATTTAAAGTGATGTTTAAATCTTCCATGTAGGCCCCGCCCACTCGATCGGATCGGCGATCGGTATCGGCCGATACTGATTCTGGCGATCGGTGATCGGTCCTGAAATTGGCGATCGGAGCATCCCTACTGCTCAGAGACCCAGGTCGTCGCACGCATCTCTGCTTGTCTAGCTGACATCTCTCAGTGGATGTCTGCTCACCACCTCAAGCTCAACCTTACAAGACTGAACTGCTTTTCCTTCCGGGAAAAGATTGTCCCACTCTTGACCTAACAATCAACATCTTATTGTAAGTCGCTTTGGATAAAAGCGTCAGCTAAATGCAATGTAATGTAAATGCATCTTTCACATTTGTTCTCAATTCTTCTGGCCACCCACATTCTTCCTCCCTTTCTGCCTTTTTTCTGCCATTCAATACCTTTTCCATCCCTCTGCAGTTTTCATTCCCCTCCTCCCCATCCGCTTTACTCCTCCTCCTCTCTCCCTTCCTCTGTTCCTCCATGTGTAGATGGCGGGTGTGAGGGGGTTTGAGATGGTGGGAAAGCTGCTTGTAGGAAGTTTTTTTCCCCCTCTATGTTAACGTGTTCACCGGCTGGACAGCACATTCTTTCCACCTCTGTCGGCCTCGCGGGTCAAGCAGAACCATACCTCCTCCTCCTCCTCTTCTTCCTCTCTCTCTTTCTCCCCCCTTCTCTCCCGTGGTTAATACACTGATCTGACTCTGCTGGAGTGGGAGCCTCAGATGTAGTGGAGGGGGGCAGACATTTTCACATTGGATCACACTTTCCAGCGGTTTCCCCCTCCTGTGTTTTTCAGGTGCTCTCTCTTCGAAAGAGTTACAAAAAGAAAGAGGAAAGGGCTTTAAATATAAACATATGTGGCACACCAGTAACGTGAATGTTTCCATTCCAGACACTTGATTTATGTCTGCCAGCTAAAACACAAGACACAGGATAAAGAGGAGTGGGTGGAAGAGATAGACGTGGTCCGAATGGAAAGACTGAGGATGGAGGAGAAGATGGAGAATGCTCATTGGATCAGTCTCTTTTTCTATCACTCACATGCTCAAACAGTGAGACATGACGACAAATGAGCGTCTCACAGCTGAGCGGTCATTAAGAAAGGATCTGGAGAGTGTTGACCTTCTCCGTTGTTAACATCTTTGAACATCTGTGGAGTCTGCGCTGCCAGTTTGTTTACTTGATGAGAAGTAGGATATATCCTTGTGTTTCTCTTCACCACCAAACAAACTGCAGGACTAAAGCCATCTTAAGACAGTGAATAGAACCATACTGTACAGTATGACCGGAGTGAAGTGCTACAGGAGTGACTCATGGGGTACTTAAGGAGACATTTCCCTCATTGTGGGTTGTAACTATCCCTCAGTTCCAGAAATCACCAAAATGTACTCAAGCACAGACACTGACTAATCCTGACGTGAGACGATCCAACAGCTGCAGCGTAGAAACAAATGAGAATAAATCTGGACTCTGACTAGAATGGGAGTGGACACTAGAACCGCCTCTTGTTCTGTGGTGCGTTCAACATCTTCATTAAATGGTTTAGATTATGTTTTTGGAAAGGGGCTGAGCTGGTTATGAATCGGTGATGTGGCAACAAAGTGAGGTCAACATTTGAGGAAATGGATACATCAACCTGGAGGAGCGTATGATCCCCAGGGAGGCCTGTGAAGAAATTACACCTCAGTCAAGAACAAGTTGATTTAATGTAATGTACAGTGGGTTATATAGACTTTGAGGAGCCGGGAGGAAGAGCTCTGGGGCATAAATGTCAACACAGGCTTGAAGATGGTGTTTTTTGTAGGTTAAAGGGTCAGGGAGTGTGGAGAAGATTGCCTGGCTGATATCTGTGGTAACTTCAAACTCTGCACACACATGGCCTAAACCTAAAGGTATAAGAGGGGAAAGGAGTGAGCTCATTTGTTTTGGTCCTGGATGGTGAGGGGTCAGGGACCTCTGCTGTGAAGTGAAACAGGGATGGCTTGGGGTGAAGTCAGGAGGGGGTGAATGACAAGCATTTAACAAAATCAGCAGGTAATGAGAAAGCGCTGAGTTCCTGTCTCTGCCTTTTATCTCATCACCATGCTTATTCTCTCTACCTTCTCTCCTGCTTTGATGTCTTTATAATCTCAGACATAAACCCACTCAAACAAACACACTCTTCATCGTTTGTAATAACACATACGAGTTGAATGACAAAGTAACACAAGTGACCTGTGATTGTAGGATGACGAGACAACTAAAACAGTAGTTCTCCTTTAAGAGTATAGGTATACCGTGCTTTTGTTTATTTTCAAAAGGAATTGAATCCAACAGAAAAGCTTGAACAAAAGTGGTCCTTGAAAGGCCCAAAACATCGGTTCAGATGACTCCAAGAGGTCCCACAGATCTGCGGGGGTTAGGGTATAGAAAAGAAAAACAAAAGTCGCGGGAAACCCATGAGAAGGGTAATTTTATGAAACATTGGCTGCTTACAGGATTCTGATCCCTCCCCATGTTTGTTGATGATAATTGCGGCCATCTGTATTGCTAGGCAAAAAGGGTACAAAACAGGGGTGGCTGAGAAATATGTATCCAAATTGTGCTGTATGCACAGCTACAAAGAGCATTAAAACAATCATCTATCATCCATCTTCCCAGCTTGCACTTATAATGTGTCCCCTTTGTTTTATTCCAAAATAAACCCCATGATAGTAAGAGCTTTTACATTCCAGACAGCTCATTTAAGGCCCTTGCACATGTCGACTTGATGACTGCACAACAACATCTGTTATTAGGAATAACAATGTACGCTTCACATCTTGTAAAAATGTCAATGAGCATGAGATCACATCATCATGGATTTACATACTGACTACAAAACCGATACAATTATTGTTTAGGAAAACCCCTGCATGTTCTCCTCTGGCATCGATATAAAAGGGATACTGATTAAACCATCAGTCAAAAAATACGCCTCCAATTTCAAATGTTCTTTTCATTTTTAAAGTCCTTTAAAGATGATGGTCTATTTGAACTGTGGCAATCTCATACTACACTTTTAAGTAGTAAATCAATGATTCCTTGACCTTCACATTCCTGTTGTTCTGGACTTTTTAAAATCACATAGAGGAAGACTTTTGGGTATCTTTTTTATCTAACAATTGTCTCAGGTGTTTATTTAGACGTGAAACAAGAGTTTTATCTCTGAAAGGGGCTAAGCTTTAGTGCAAGACCCTTCTCATACTTTCCATAACCTTGTTACCACATACCAGAATCCCTCCAATGTATAACATCAATTTGACTTCTATGCTGATGACACCCACATCTACATTAACACAACTAATGAGGTATTTTCTTCTGCTTTCAAAATGTGTATATATTTTTATTATACAAACAAAACAATAAGGTGCGTTTTGGACTCTACAAACACGGATGAAGTCAGATGTGTGTTCCCCAATTGCCGAGACTAAAATAATTTGCATAACAGATCCTAATTTCAATCCTGGCAACACTTTTTAATGAAACAGAGAATACTGATGTTTTCTGTCCTTATAATGTCCCAAGTCTAAATCAGTCCCTGATGTGATGTGTGTGATACAATCCATGGCAATTTTGGCTTGGTCTGAAAATCAACGGTCTGTCCACAGACTGTTCCTGCTGACTGCTGAATCTGACTCAATCTGTAGGAAACAATGACAGTGTAAGGAGAACAAGAAATGTGTGCTGCTTTAGAACAGCATCTGTTTAGATGATTAAAGGTAAAGTTTAATAAACCCCGGGGACAAAGATCCAGTCAACAAACTTAGCTTGCTTTAAACTTTTCACGATCAACGTTCTGCTTCTGTCTTCCCTATTTCACTCTACTTTTGGTTCATTTATTTTATTTAAAGGTCCCCTATCATGCAAAATGCACTTTTTGATGTCTTTTATACATAAATATGTGTCCCGGGTTTGTCAGGGAACTCACAAAGTGTCAGAAAATAAAACCCTCTCTCTTTTCCACATCTCTAAAAACGGGGCTACAATGGAGCTGATCCAGATTTGCTGTAGTCATGACGGCATTACTAAAATGTGGGCTGGCTTTACGTCCATGGCCCTATCAGAAACGTTGCTATCAGAAACGTTGCTATCGGAAACAATGCGACGTGTTTTGGAAGTAATATGGTCTATGTTTACATTAGCAAGCATCACTAACACTCAGAGCTAACGCTGTACTGGAGAGAATATGTGTTAAGAAGCAGGAAATAAAAAGGGACTCACCTTGTGCTAAACCCGCGAGAGATGAAGCGTTTGAGCTCCATACTGTTTCAGATTTTTTTTTTTAAAGCTACGGACCCAGATCAGCACTTCTCTAACAGGGCTGAAATAGAGGGGTATGAGGCATGGCTATAACGTGTGATCTGTTTGGTATTTTGAGCAAAACACTTCATAGACATGTTTTTTTATATATCTGAGACCATAATATATGCCTAAAAATAGTATAATGGGAGACCTTTAAAGATTCTATGTTTTACTTTGTCATTTGATCATGACTTTTCATGTAAGGAGGCACAACAATCAGATTTGATTCACCAACGTAGTGAGGAAGTCATTGCTGACAAATACTCAGCTCGATTTCAGCCACATGTTTAATTTAAACGTAGACATATGGCAACAGGACTTCATGACTATCAGATGATAAGATCTAAAGAATACCATAGAGAAAGATGATCGTTTCAGAAAATCTATCTCTCTGATTCTGTGGTTCTCTTATTGGTCAAAGCACCAGTGACAAACCGTCATACCAAGAGCCACTTTTTCCAAACCTGATGGCGTCACCTCTTGAGTTAGAGCAGATCCCCCCCCCCCCCCCCCCCACTGGTTATACTGAATCTGGGCAGTGGGCATTACTCAACATCAACACGACAGTCTCTGCACATTTTCTCCCTCCATCAACGAGTAAATACTATTTGTACAACTCACAATCCCCCCATATGAATGGAGGAGTGGAAAAAAGCAGGAAATAGCACAAAGGCGGAGGCAAACTACGGATTGTGTTATTTGATTGAAAACAGCCTGTTGGTCTTCGTTACCATGATGTTTTGAGGATAGATGAAGGCAAGGCTTACTCAGGATTACAGCTGGAAATTATTTAGTTTCTTGGTCTTTGCTGATATTCTCAAGGGTGATTTATAAGCTCATAGCTGTGTGTATAATTTGCTTGCCATTGGACATGTTACTTTTTGGATGGACGGAGCGCTGGTGTGTTCAAGAGTTCAATATGTTATTTCAACAAAAAAAAGGTAACTTACAAAAAAAACATTTAATGTGCATAAATAATGAAAAATAAAGTTATCAGTGCTATTCAGTCGCCATAACTTGCAAGTGCAAGCCAAGAACATGAAGAGTATTGCCCAAGTAGCATGACACACTGTGTAAAGCCTCTGCAGAAGCCAAGCTGTGACACACGTTTTTAAAGCCTACAACACCGACTGAAGAGTAATACATCAACTGGAATAAAAATCTAATAACATGGAAAATATGAAACTGTTTTGAAATCTTAAACATGAGAGACAAAAAGTATGATTACATGTCTCAGTGTCAAATTACACCTCATTCTCAACGATTGTGCACTTAAACTAAGGAGTGTAATGCTCAAAACTTTGAAAGAAAAGGTATTATTGAAAGGCATTTGCTGACTGTTTGAATTGACCTGAAGCATTAAATCCTTAACTACTACTTGAGTTAACTCATTAACTCAAGTAACTTGTGGCAACTCATGCTAGTAATGGTTTCCTTGGGGAATCCCTCGACATAGGAAAGGAATTTATCACCCTGTGAGTCAGACCTTTTTCCACTTTTCCAGACTGGAGGAAGGATACCCCACGGGGGTGGATGTCTTGTTCTGACTGTTGGAGAGTGAGTTGGCTCACCAATACACCCCCGGCTTTAAACTACTTTCCTCTACCCCCACCCAACCCCACCCCACCCCAGGAGAGATTCATGACCATGTGGGGTGGATGATAGTCATGGAAAAAACGTGATAATCAGAAGTGGATTGCTGCTGCAGAGGAACATTGTAGACACGTTTGGTCATGATGGTCAGTAGAGCAATGATCTGATGTAATGGTACCTCAAACAAGACAGGAAGCAGGAGGAGGGGGAGCAGGAGGGAGTGACGGACTGGTAATGTGGCATGCCAGTGTCTGTGGTAATGCTCCCTAACTCAGCAGAGTTCATGGACCAGGGTTCTGCTGGGTCCGCTGTGCTCCGCGGGCCCTGCTGGAGACAGCCTCCTTCCGGCTCTCTGGCTGGAGACAGGCTGTCTCCGGCTCTCTGGCTGGTTAGATGGTTAGATGGTTAGATGGTTAGATGGTCAGCTGCGCTCAGTTTCAGAGGGAAAGGACCTCCATCATCTCATGACCTTACAGTAAACGTAAGCTCTGGAGACTGCCGTGTATAAAACTCTCACTCCTCCTTCCTCTTTCTCATCACTTGTTTGGACTTTCCACTCATATTTCTTTCTTGTGCAACACAATTGGACGCTCTTTTACAACGTTGCCCCCCACCAACATCAACTTTTTCTCATTCCTCCCCCTCTCCTCTGTGATATTAATCATCAAAATGGAGAATAGAACAAGGCAACAGCAGTAGTAAGAGTAAGTTAGGATAGCTGCTTCAGATAAATGAAAGGTTTAAAGTCAGTTTGAAAGGTTTTCATGAAGGCAGAGTGGAAGTCGATGATAAAATGCTTGATGAAAGGTTAGAGCCTGAATTTGTTTGCCAGAGCATGTTGCAGATTTGAAACAAACATCTGGCTAACAGCTTTCTCCACAACCTCATAACCATCGCCTTTCTCTCTCCTTTTCTGAGTATTTTCTTCTTTCTGCTTTTCGCTTCCCAACAAATCTGAATGGGAAGTGGACATTTTTAAGTGTTTTAACCGTATACTGTACTTTGGCTACTCCATTTCAATTTGCCTTTATTATTCATTATTATTATTATTATTATTATTTATTATTCAGCTGTGTATGAGCCAACAAAAGTACTCTCATGAAATAAAGCATGAAAACAGCATGAATTAAGAAGTGATTAATATTAGCTGTCTCTCTTTTGCAGTTTTTATAATAACAGTCATAAAAGGGTCCACTTTTGATTTGACAGGAAATCACTCAAATTATTACAAATCACCAACTGGAATAGAGAATATGTAAAGTGTTGCCCCCTAGTGGTGAGAATGAGAAACGAAGTCATTTTAGAGCCAGACTTCCTTTCATTTTCTGGCTCTGTGTTTAAACATTTCCAGAAGCAAAATGTGTAAACAGATAACAAGCTAAATGCTTGAGCTTCAACAAGCAACAACATAAAATATAAGCTGAATCAATAAATATAAGGGGTGTCACTCTTTAGTTAGAGCAAGCATCAGCTTGGAAATAAATTAGAGTAAGTATTTCCTTGAGGAAAAAAATCATGTCTTTTTTATTTTCAACAAAACCATGAACGGGTGTTTTGCTTCGAATTGCTGCACGTACGCCTCGGTTTCTGATCCATTAGTGCTCAGGCAGAAAATAATGTGTATACACAAACTGGTTATATATCTCATCTTTGTCTATGTTCCTCAGATAAACAGTCTTTTTCCTCCTTTCTTTTGCTCTTCCCCCACTTTTTCCTCCATACTGCTGATGTGTCACCAGCCCCCCTATTCTCCTGCAGCTCCCTCTTCTCTCACACACACACACACACACACACACACACACACACACACACACACACACACACTCTAGCATTTCCAGATGTGTGCAGGGATGATGTCATGGCAGACCGGAGGCATTGGACTCTGATCGTTCTCTTTTTTTTCCTCCAGAAAACATTCATCGCAGACGAGGGAGGCGGAAGAGCAAAGCGTTGATAAGTTCCCAGACAACAAAAAGCAGTTATCTCCCTCTGATTAGTTGACTGAGAAGGTTTTTCTGAGTCACAGTCTGTTTGTCATTGTTCCCACCAAACATATTACCCATCTGACCCTACAGCGCCTGGAAGAGTCGTTCTGCATGTGTACGTCTTCATCTGTGTGCATATCAGACCCCTGGACAACCAATGCTGAGCATTCCAGAACATGTGTACATCAGCCTTCAGCAGATGTGGCATTGTGCAAAAGGGGGTTAACTACCATGACTCAGAGAGAATAAGAGGAGGTTGTTGTTGAGTGTTGTGGTGGTTGCTAGACAACTACAGTGTAAATAATTAGCAAGAGAGTAAAGAAAACGGGCCATGTAAACTCTGGTTCGCAGCATGGTGAATCTTGGTGGATAACGTAAGCTGTTCCTAACCCCGTTAAACACCCCAGCTGGGCCGGAATATAGGATTCTAACACCAGCTGGAAGGACGAAACTCACTTAACGACCGCCTGTCACACTCTGCAAGTCATGTGCCACAGCTCAAACAGGACATAAGAGCTAATACTGCATACTTACTGTATGTATCAAAAATAAAAAGGCAAATAAATGAAAAACAGCATATTAGTATTAGTCCTTAATCAGCTGAAAATGTGTTCAAGTTTTGAGTATTGTTGTGTTTATACAGATAATGTGACAAAATAAAGTATACTCTCCATCCATCCATCACACTCTGTGTATACTGTTATATTGGATCATGTAGAATGTGAAAGAAGTGAGAAATATTACCAAATAGTTTGGGGTGTTTTGTGTCTTTCATCTAGTTGTATTGGTTTTACGACCCAGAACTTTTCAACAAATCAATGTTGTTAACTTGTTGTTTTCATCCCATATTACAATGCACAAGGAGATTGATGAGCTATTTGCAGCTGGAAAGCATTAAACCACACTGCTGTCATTAAAAAACACCTCCGAAAACTTTAAATTATCGGAATTTTTTTTCCGCTGTGTCTGTTAGGTTTAATTGTCAGCAGCTTTTTTTAGAGCGACGGTTTGATGTGCAGCAGACAGTACAAAAACATATTGTATTATTTCCTTTTAGTACTATTTGTTATCTATTACAAACTCTACAGTCTGTGGAAATGGGACACACCAATAAACAGACCTTTTAAGGTGGACTTTTGGACTTGTCATCCACAGGTGTAATTTATCTAATGCACAGCAGCTGCATGTTCATTTAGGTGATTCAGATGCAGGGCCTTGTGCAAGATGAATCAAGGCTGCTAGACATTCAATAAAACACAGACATCATTAACGTACATTGCCTTAATGTCATTCGTTCCACCTGTGCCACTCTGCCATGAGAAATGAGTGTTGAATCTCTAAATAACCCATTTTCAAATTTTGGAGGATAATTTAATTCTCTGTCAATTTAGGCCAACTCTGTTTACAATGTAGCAATGCCACATGAGTCTTTCCTGTATGGTCCAGTGTGTTTAAAACAGCTGAGTTAATCAGTGTAGCAGCTAATCGCTTACTCTAATCAGATTACTTTGTCCATGAAGCTTAGGTCACCAGCCCACCCACATATAACAGACCCTCAGTTTGTACCTGAAACTCTCCATTTTCCTATAAAAAAGATCTTGTGAGGACACTTAACTCAAACCAAATGATCCAGGCAGCCGACAGACAAATGCTTTTGATTCCCTTTAAAAAATTAGACCAAATCTTGGCTTTATTCCCGTCTAAATCCAAATCCCTTCCCTTGTTTTTCTCTGCTGGGTGGTTTTGCTACAAATGCAGTGTGAAAGATCTCCCTGCTGAGGCTAATCTGTCCTGATCTGTGTGGCACATGTGGGTGTTCTGTTATTCTCAAAATCAAATGATGTTTTAGTATTCAATTGACTTGATTCGTAATCTCTAAAATGTTCTGTCACAATGGCTGCTTTATGGTCAAAGGTCTAAGAGATGGGGGGAAAAAGGGAAAGTCTCACACCTGGCTTTAGTTTCCTGTGATAGTGAGTAGTGAATTCGTGCTTTGAAGTTCAAACCTCATGGCTGGGAAAATCTAGCGACTGAACCAACCAGTCGCTAGCCTCTGTGGGCTGGACACCCACAGATGCACTTTCATCATGCTGCCTTTAAGCAAACACAATCACAGCAAGCTCCATATTATGAGTGATATTTTATTGAGACCATTTGAAAGATTCCTAAACATTCTCAACTTTCTTGTATTTTTAGAGAAAAGAGGGAAACTAGTTTTTGGGCCCGACAGTTTCAAGACATGGGCCAATATCAATAGTTCACATATTAACTTTTTCCAAAAGGCCTGGACCTGATGGAATATTTGTACTTCTCTCAAGAGCCATTTCAATCACAAGCAATACTCATATTGCACTCTGCATCACATTCACCCCACATTGTAATTAAAGTATAACAATGGCAACATTCATGAAAGTTATACTGCTGTGCTGGGAATTTCTTCCATGAGGATAAGTTAAGGGAGCCTCCTCTTACATCATCCAGTACGCTTTCAGTTATTCTGAAATAGTTTTGCAGACGTTGAAACAGTAAGATGCTTCTATTGTTTCTTCAGGTCAAAGAAATAAGCATGTTTGTCTCCAGATTGTGTATAGAAAACAAAGAAAGTCAAAACAGAGGTCTACAGCTGAAATGTAATTGAATGGTTGAGTTAAAGCTACCTAGTGGAATCTTTGCACTTGGAGCAATGTTTTTAAGATCAGGTCCAATATCAAGTGACGCTGCCTGATGCACATCAATGGCAATGGTTATGCTATGTGCCTGATGGTCAGTTGCATAAACAAACCCCCAAAAACTAGCTAATAAACATGGTTCCGTAAACAACACTACACCAAAATATCCTCAAAAAGGTTTGCAACTTCTTTATGTGGGGGAAAAAAGGCATTCAACACATTTATTAGACCTCAAGAATACAAACAATGTGTTTTGTTGGGAAGCATGTTGAGCTCTGGTGAAACATACAAAGACCAAATTAGGAAATGGCAGGTATAATGAAATGTTGCATTTTTGATAATTATTTAAAACAATGTTAGCTGAAATATTTCTGAAGATTCATGAAATCATCATGAATCAAGAAATGGTTCTGTTAGTTTTAATTGTTTTTTGTTTGTTTAACATTGATATGTCCACAAAGAAGTGCATATGCCGTCACAAACAAACTGAACAACTTCACTTTTAGGGTGTTTTATGTTCCACATTTGAGGTGCTAGGAAGCCACCAGACAACCCCATAGACTCAGAAGGAGTTGATTCCAAAACAATGAACCAGATACAGGGAAGCTGCTGGTTGGTTGAGAGGTGGAAAACAAGGTGTGTGTTTTTTTAACCTCAAGGATGAAACAAGTCTTAAAGGAGAGACAGCAAATCAATGTGTTCATGTTTCCTGCACCGCTCAACAGTCGGACAATGCTGCTAAATCTCCATTATCACTTCTGACATGACTCAGCCAGAGACATTGCTCTGGATGACTCTGGAGGAAACAAACATGAATCAGATTCTCCTCTACAGGAGAGAAACATGTCTTCCTGAAGTCGCTTCCCAGACAGAAATATTAGCTTGTTTTGGATTTGTCCGTGATGTGACTGTCAAAAAGAAATATGGATCAAGACTGCAAAAGATCATCTGCATTAAGAGTGAGGAAGGCTTTGATAATATATTTTGATAAAAATTAAAACAGGAGTGGGGATGATTTTCTATCATATTATCAAGTTGTATTGCTGTGTAAAGGTGTGTGTCATCTGCACAGAAGTGAAGAGAAGATCGAATTTAAAGATATCTCAGTTATAATTCAGGAAGTCAGTCTATAGGAGTGAAGATTCACATAGATCTAAAAAAAAATACAAATACAGTAGTACACCAAAAAGAAAGGGAATTTAATATTTTTGCATTACCAATGATCAGATATATATATAAATAAATATATATATAAATATCTGATCAATGATATATAAAAATCTATTATTTTTTTCTTATGTTTTACAGGTTGCATGGGGAAACCTTCCAACATCAAGTGATCAGGAAAAGCTCAGGTACAACAGATAACCTTACTGGTTCCTCAGATCTGAGCTGCAGGTGTCTGAGGAGGCCATTAGTGATGATTAATCACACCTGTGCTCTTCCTGCAAATGCCAACAGAAAGATGAGGGTCTTACAAGTGTCAACAATGTCAATATCAAGCAAAAGTATTTTGTCTTTAATTTTGGAACTGCAATGGATATGTTTTAAAGAACAAAGACAGTATGTCACTTTTGCTCAACAGCAGCCACTGTGGCCAAAGGTTGATATAACACATGGAACCACAAGCAGGAACCAAGAGACATGATGAGGTGCGTTCTGTTTACATCTTGGTTTATTTGTGTCATAAAACCTTTGAAATGTTAAACTGTGAGATATGCAATCATTACGTATCAATAGCACTAGTGAAGAATACTCAAACTGTTCAGTATGCTAGCTAACAATTAGCTAACAATTAGCCACTTTGAGCTAAAGTAAGCTGTTTAGCCGGTTTAAGCTAATAGTTTAGATTGTTTAAGTCGACAGCTCTCATCATTTTACAGCAGTTGTTAGCATAAAGATCTGATGAACCAAATGGTAGACACATTTAGCAAATACTTTGTAAGCATAGTATACTTCACAGCTAAAGATGGTGCCCAAGATACGACCAAAATAGAAGTAAAAGAAAGATGAATTGTAGATTATCATTGTTATTCCTCGATTCCATTGCTCTTGTTTTTGTCCACTGTACATACAGTACATATAAGAACCAATACGACGCATCACATGTTTAATTGGTCCGCGATTTGTTCAATTAATTTGTACTGTTTATGAAAAAACATACAAAAAATGCCGTTTGCAAAAAATGCTGGAAATGTGTTAAGAGAATGAGAAAGAGCTAAAGCTGGGTCGAGATTGCTCATCATATATCAAACCTTTCCTCTCCTTAACGCTCAAAAGATAGAGTATTTAGTATTTCCTCATTAAATGCACCTCTTCATCTACTTCCAGACAGATTTTCATTAGTGGAGCCTGGGGACTCGGTTCTGTGATTGGTAATCAGTTCAGAGATGAGACAAACCCGCGGTAAGAGTCATCCCATGAATTAACTGGAGAACAAATGAAACCTTCTGCCCTGGAGGCATCCTGGGATTTTATTGTTGACAGGGCCTCTTAATTAGAGAGTGTTTTGTGGTCATCCAGGGTGAGGGTGGAGGCCACCTCTCCATGGTAGACAGAGACTCCCTTAGAAGCTGGACCAGCCTACAGCTTTAAGTGCGTTTATGATTCATAACAGCAACCCTGAGTCATTTGGCCACCTATTTGATGATGTAGACTTATTGGTACTTTGTTCCACCAATATGAATTCCCATAGGACTCCTGCCTGTAGCAAAATGTCCAACCAGAAGACTTGTTAAAGGCACAATGAGTAGAATTTTCTTAAAAGAAACATTTATTGACTCACCCAAAAATGATCCCTCTCAAATATCACTTATGACTCATTAGGATAATAATAATAATAATAATAATAATAATAATAATAATAAATTCGATTTATAAAGGACCTTTCATTGCTAACAGCAATCCCAAGGTGCTACAGGAGGCATAATAAAAACAAATAAAATTAATCAAAAGGTTTTTAAGGCATCAGTGGTCTGTGGAGTCCTCAGGTGGTCTGTGGAGTCCTCAGGTGGTCTGTGGAGTCCTCAGGTGGTCTGGGAGGGAATTCCACAGGTGAGGAGCAGCTGCACAGAAAGCCCGATCCCCCATTGTGCAGAGTTTGGTCCTCGGGGGGCGAAGCCGATGGTTGGTTGTGGAGCGGAGGTTGCGTGTGGAGGTTTGTGATGTGAGAAGTTACTTCAGGTATGGAGGATGTTACGTTATCCGATGGGACCCAAACGCAGAACAAGGCAGAGTGTTGGAAAAAAGGTTTATTTTGAGGTGGAGGAGCATAGAGAATAATCCAGCTGGAAATGGCGACTGGTGGTGGCTGGTGATGACAGCATGGTGGCCCGGAGAGTGATCCTGGAGCACAAGAAGAACACGTAAGAAGAATATACAGTGTTGAGGAAAATAGCTAATAATACGAAGAAGGCTAGGCTGAGAGTTTTATCACTGTGGGTTAAACAACGATCTGGCGCTGACAGGTTGTGGAGCCTCCGCTGATATGGCATTTGTAAATGCTGATGGGAATCAGGGAGGGAGGGTGCACAGCTGATTGCAGCAGGTGGAGGTTTGAGCCGGGAGCCAGGAGTGACAGCCACCACGCCCACACAAACACAGACAGGGAAAGGGAAAACAAACACAAGGGAGGCGGCTGGAAGAGTACAGCCACCACAGAGGAGCGTTCCCGTGGATGCATTGATAGGTCAGTAGTGCGATCTTGTATTCGATCCTGAATGAGACAGGAAGCCAGTGAAGAATGGGAAACGAATGAAGAACGGGTGTGATGTGGTTGTATTTTCTCACCCTTATCAGGATCCTAGCGGGACTGTTCTATACGTATTGGAGCTTCTGAAGGCTCCCGCTAGGAGTCCCGATGAGGAGAGCGTTGCAGTAACCGAAGCCTTGAGGAGATGAAGGCATGGACCAGTTGTTCTGCATCTGACAGGGAGAGTGTGGGACGGAGTTTTGCAATGTTCCTGAGGTGGTAAAAAGAGGTTTTGCACAGGTGTTTGATGTGGGTGTCAAAGGTCAGATGGCTGTCAAATCTTACACCCAGATAATCTGTTTCTGCAGGCATTTGCTGGATTTTCTCTATTGTTTTTTACTGTTTGTTTGCTGTAGGGGACCTTTCTGGACGTACATTTTTATTAAAATGACTGAAGCACGAGAAAAGCTACAGACAAACAGACACATTTAACGTATTTACAAGCGGAAAAGGCTTGTTCCAAAATGAGGATGAATCCCGTGTTAATTTTCACCCACAGGAGAACAACGCAACCCTGGTTATACTGAGGAGGATGTTGTTATTACAAACCGCAATTGACATATCCTACTAATTGTGCCTTTTTTTTGGAGAAAACTGATTGGCTCATTGTCACAACAAAATGATATTGTTGAGTTAAGTAGATCTTTAAAATATCTTATTTTTCTACTTACGCTGCGGAGCTCTAAGAACAGAGGGTGTTGTATGCTGCATACACTGGAAAACCAGGTGACAAATGTGTAATTTGAGATATTGGGCTGACTTTGATATGTTTTGTGCCATTTAATTTTTCTAATTTACAACTAATGGAAACAATAATGTTGGTTCTAATCCAATCCAGTGAAGCTAATTATAACACACATCAAATAGTTTGTGGTTTATATGGGGGATAAGATGTGGGGGAAACAGTCTTGTAAACAAGCCTCATCTCCATTAGTATTTGCCTGTCTGTGTGTATCCATGTCCTTGGTTTCGGAGGGTTGGAGACAGGGCCGCGTCTGGCCAACTTGTGGCCCCACGCAAAGTTATGTGATGAGGCCCTCGGTGTCGCGAGCGTCGACCGGGGCGTGCTACTCGTGTGAACTGTGAAACTGCGGCGAAACTGTGGCGTGCTTACACTAATTGCGCCGCATTTGCGCTTCAGATGAGGCCCCCTCCGCAAGATGAGGCCCCCTCCGCGAGGTGAGGCCAACTCCGCGAGGTGAGGGCCCCTCCGCGAGGTGAGGCCCCACGCAGTCTGCGTGATCTGCGTGTAGGGAGGGGCAGGCCTGGTTGGAGAGGATCTGTGCACTTAATGAATGCGTTGGATGCTGGCTACGTATGAGCGCGTTGGTTGGACCATCTCATGGATGTGAGATGAGTCTGCCTGGAGTCAGAGGTGGTCAAATGGTCTGGAGCTTTTCCACAGATGCTGTCACACCGGGAGAGAATAAGACCTCATGAAGTTGTCCAAAGATTACAAAGAGCGGCTGGAGCAACAGACAGTCCTTTGTCCTGCGGTAGAGGCATTCCTCACACGCTGTGGTATTCACTGTGAATACGTACTAATGTTTGTTTCCAAATGTTTTTTCCATAGTGGTTTATTGTGGGATTAAAAACGAGCATGATGACACTGAGAGATCTCAATGTGAACCGTCTGGTAAAAATGTCTAACTGCAGCTGGAAGCCACTCTTGAACCAAATTACAACTCAAGGTGGAGAGGTCAGCAGAGGAATTTCATTGTTGGTTCGTCTTGTTTTGTTTAAGGGGTGATGGGGGCTTCTTTGAAAAGTGACAATAAGTTTACTCTCACCTTTTCCCCAAAACTCCCAAACATTTTCCCAAAAAAATGGGATCCATCATATCTTTGTATGCCTGGAAGGAAGGAAAAAAAGGGAAAGGGCGCAGGGCAAGACTGATCTTGGTAGATTGTGAGGTGTTTATGGTTTCTGACCCACAGTTGCACGCCTTCCTCTGTAATTAGCGGCAGTTAATGAAAGAGCAGAGATGAGTGGCTAGCAGCGGCGGGCTTGCTGCGGGGAAAGTGAAAAGTATCCGCTGACTCCCCCAGGCTCGATGTAAACATACATCTCACATCAATGCTGGCTTAACCCCTGCTGTTCCTGCTGCTCCTGCTGCTCCGAGAAACTAAGGACTGCTGACAGTGGAACGTGCCGTGAATCAAGTCAGGAGCACATTCAAGCCAACAAACAGCACATATTTTAACTTTCTTGAATCACATTTGTTGCCTTCAGATTTGTTGACAATGTTGAAGACGTATTGGCACATGACAGCTCCATAAGGTCTCAGTATTCTTGATATATTGTACAGTGCTGTGCAGAATATTATAGAAAACTGAAGCCACGGTCCAAGTATTATCTCAGCTCGGCCCGGGACGCAGCCGGCATATCTATTCCAGATGGAGGAACCAGCTCCTCACATTTTTCTGGGTTCTCAGAGACCTTCTTTGTTACACTGACAAAACTTCTGTGCTTTCATTTTGGGAAATGTCATTGCGGATTGTGTTTGATATGAACTATTTTCTATTAATGGCATGTCTATCATGCATCGAGCCTGCGACTGTCTTTTGTTCACTGGTGTTTGTGTCTTCTTTCCCACAGTGCTCATACTTTGGTGATGATTCAACATATTTTGGCTCTGAAAATATTCAAAGTTAAGATCTTGCAGCGAAGAAGACAAAGCTGTCAGGCCAGCAGCTGGATGCTGCGCAGTGTTCAGAGATGTTCACCCATTCCAGGCTTGGTTTGACGTTGCAGTCACAAAGATTTGGAATAACAACCATCTTCATTCTGCACACCTGTACTGTATCTGTGCTTTAACTCTTTGAGAAGAAAAGAGGTCCACGAGGCCCTCAGGGTCTTCTGGCTAATGTAGCTTTAAAAATAACATGAATAGCAAGGAATCCTATTAATCATAATAGTAGTGCATGGTCATAAAGCATTCAGGAAGTTGAACTAACTTGTGGTATAAATTCCTACATGCATCTAAAAAGCTTTAACAGAAGACAAAAAATAACTGTGAAACTAGACCTTAAATTCATTCCAGGTTTTAAAAAGGTTGTATACCAACTATTATACTGTTCTACCATTAAACACACACACACACACACACACACACACACATACATACATACATACATACATATACATATATATACATATATATATGCAGCATGAGGTGGCAGTCTTGATGCGTTTCACAGACAGACACAGCCCCCTCCCCAGGCCTTTATGACGCGGCAGACTGGGCTGATATCCAGAGGTGTGCTTTCCCCATCAGGCCGTCTGCCTTCACACCAGGCCAGACAGGAACACAGCCGTAATGGAACAGACCAACACCAGCAGGTAGCCTAAAACACACTCTGGACTCTGGTGTGGAATGTATGCCCCCAAGTTTTATTCAGTAATTCACTGAAGCTGAACTATAAAAGAGTAGCAAGAAGTGTGTACTTCAGATAGAACTTTCCTAAAAACATGTCGGTACGGTAACTTCACAATCAACCTTTGAGTCATAAAAGATTTCGCTCTAGGTTAGGGAAATGCACTAAACTGCTCCCAAGTTCTCCAATCAGCTAAGGGGAATAGTGACAATATTCAATACAATATTATAAATAACAACAAGTAATAAAGGATACAGGACTTCAACATTGTATCCTGAATGTTTGGTCCACTTATTACTTATTTATTGTTTTTATATCTCATTATTTCAATGCAAAGGACTGCCAACCCTCACGCATTGACGATGCTGAAGTTGGCTTCCGATTCAGAGCATCCGATTCGGCAGTTAAGGGGAAAGTTAAGGGACATTTAATTTACAGCGCTGAGCGAACAATCCTCCGTGTTTGAACCTCTTAAATCGCTGCATAGCCGATTTATTTGGACTGGATTATCCCAGAGAGTCCAAAGATTCTTTATAACACAGTTTGAGATTTGTGAAACCTTTATTCTATTTGTGAAAATACAAACACAGGTGGAAGGCTGAGGTTGCTGAAGCAGGCCAGGATCAGAATCAGAGAGTGAACCTCCCAGCTGGGCAAGCCTTTATGCCTTCTTGTATAAATAGAATTAAGGTTTCACAAATCTGAAACTGTGAGTCAAAGGAGAGTGATTTTTAAAATATCCATAAAGAAAAAGAAAATCCGTGTACAGTTCTGTTTCATATGGGTGTTGAGAGATGTATCCATAGATCTCTTAATGTTCCTCTCAAAGTGCACCAGATTGATGAATTTAAAGGTGGGGTAGGTAAGTTTGAGAAACCGGCTCGAGATACACTTTTTGTTATATTCCATGGAATGCTCTTAACATCCCGATAGCAATGAATATCTCAAGTGCTTTGACAAAAGATCCATAAAAAAAATGTCATCTGTGGAAGCCGTGGCGCTGTAAAAAGCACGACCAATCATTTTAGCCGGTCCGCCTAAAGTAACTGGATGGCTTACCTGCCTGTCAGCCTTCCATCTGTGCACAAACTTATCTCATGCCCTCATTGGTCATGTGCGCGTCTGTGTGTGTTGGAGGAACTGTAAGGAAGTGGCAGATTTTTTCTGGTTGTGTATTTTCAAATTTTAGTGCACTCGAGCTGGTTTCTCCAAAATTACCTACCCCACCTTTAACTTCAATATTTTAATAAAAATCTTCCCGGGGGAGCATGCCCCCGGACCCCCTTAGAGGAGGTGAGGTCCACCATAACACTGTACACATGAATGTTTCTTTTTTCAGTTCACCAAAAAAAAAGTCTCAAAGGTTGGCAGCCCTGGCATATATTTATGTTAATGTGTGTTTGTGAAGTTTTAATTATCTTTCAGGCGTCTTGGCTGTAAATCAGAAACAACTAAGAGGGATTTAACTCGGGGAGGAAGAGACACCCGCACTCTTGAGCGCACTTTTCTTCTTATCTCTACCTCTCATGTTCAGCCAAAATATCATCAATTTAGATTATTCCTGCCTCAAGAAACATCAAATGATTTCAACATGTCTCCACGGGTCAAACAACATTTAAAGAGCTTTAAAAGTGTGAACGATCCATCAGTGACTGATGAAAGCAGAGATTGTTCTCTGACTTGTTTGGGCCTAAAGACTGACGGAAGATTAGACTGCAGCAGGTTTGATCAGTCCTCAGTGCAGCTGTAATCAGAGAGCTCTGCCGATGACCTGTTCAACTTCAAGCACAGCAGAGGAAGTAGATAAAACTGCTCAATGTGTGGCAAGTACATCACCTCAAGTACTGTTCCTATGAGTGGTACTTGATTTGAGTATTTTCTTTTCAGGGTAATATTGTACTTTTCATTCTACTTCATTTTCTACTTAACTTTTCTGATTCAGAGCAATAACACAAAATATCAATCCATATAGTTATATCGATATGGCTTAATTCCCAAGAGTGCAAATGCCGGTGCTCTACTTTTCCCAACATATTCTCAACCACGAAAACATAACATATATTCACTTTGGGAAGCACTTCTCATTACAAACAAATACCTTTTCAATAATGAGAAATGTGTGTGAAGGGGTTTTGATTAAAAAAAAAATCAATAAACCAACAGAGCTGCAGGCGGTCATCAGAAGGCAAGTAAACTCTTGCAAAAAGAGCACTAGAATCTGCCCTGATACAGGTCACCTAGTGGAAGGGTGTTTCGTTCATTATTATTCAAGCTACATTTATATTTGTCTCAAAATGCCTGTAAATATCAAAGTTTCTGGCTGGCAATATCTGCTGTTAGGGGTTGCATTAGGTCAGGAAAGAGTAGTGTCCTGGGTGATCAGTTCTCCACTTCTCTTATGTCCTGAAGATACCCCCTGATTAGCCGAGAAGGAAAATGCACCAAGCTGCTGTCAATGTTTGATCAGCAGCCAGTCACACAACAGAAACATCCTCCGGTCAACTTAATGGTGATATTCAGCTACAATTACATTTTATTATGCTGGGGACAGGAGTGACACTTTTCAAAATCCCATTTTTAGAGAGAGAGAGCATTTAGCTTCAATTGAAAGAAAAAAATCTTCCCGGGGGTGCATGCCCCCGGACCCCCCTAGAGGATGTTAGGTCATCACAAATAAAACAGGTTCACATGGATAGGATACTAGATAAGTGTGCGCACTCATTATATACATTTTTCTTGGATTTGTTAACACTATAGTCCCTAATATATTTGTAGAAAGGCAGGAAATGGAATTAAATTGAGAAAATGTTTCATTGCGGTGGACCCCCTGTTTTGTGTCCCCCCCGCTTCTCAAACCAAAGTTACACCCTTGGGGCTAACCCATACAGTGGTGGGGCTCAAGTCAGTATTTGCAATGTAATTACATACACGCCCCCTTGACAGTGAAACGCCACGCGTGAGGTTTAGATTATTTCCCTGTCTCAATCCAAATTGAACTGTATGAAATAAAAAGGCAGATTTGTCTTGTAGTAAATAAAAAGGGCGACCTGGAGCCAATACTGCAATTTCCCCACAGGTGAAAGAGTTGACCTGCTGAAAACACAGACACAGGGGGTCTGGGTGGATTCTCCCCCAGGAGATTTTTTGAAATACTAACATAAAACACACATTCTGGTACTCTCTTGAGAAGAAAAATAAATAAATATATTACTACCCGACATATTTTAAAAAAAAAATGAATGCCATTTTAGTTTTTTGTTACTTTGTTCTGAAAGCTGAACCTGCTGCTCCTCACTGAAGAGAGTAGAGGCTGTGTGAATTACATTGTGGATAAGGGTAGATAGCCCCCATTGTTCTGTGTGTCAAAATGAAAGACAGCCCACACACCTATCAATCATCAAACTGTGGGGTCTTATTTCATTACGTGTTGATTTCTATCAACACGTAATGTATCGATGTATATAGAGATGTACTACAGCAAAAGTATTCTCCGTCGGGACTTCCTGCAACACCACGCCGTTATCTTGATTCTGATTGGCCAGAAGACATTATCAAAGATGTTTTATTGAGAAGACGATCACTACGTGACAAAAGTTTTTTCAAAACCGTTTCTAGTCTTCGGTATTTCCAGACAAGTGGCTACTGAAATCAATCTTACTGCTGTCTGTGCAATTCACTCGGCGCGAGTTGCCGGACTTTATTTTGCTTACTTTAACATCATTTTTCATGGTGGGGCTAAGGTGGGGCTAGCCATTACTTGGTATGGCTGTAGCCTACCCCAGCCATCCCCTGGCGCCGCCACTGCTGCCACCTTAAATGAATTGTATATCCCTTACTGTTTTGTATTCTTAAATACTGTTGCTTATCGCTGCTGGTTGACCTCTGCTCCCCGTCTTTGGTGTCTATTTTAGCACTTTGATGCATTCAAAGATTAGGTACATTCTTGCAAAAAGTCCCATGAATAATGCAAACTGTATTCATTAAGTTTAATATTAATTTATTCTAGCTCTTTAAAAAAAAAAGCCAGAGACATCAGGTGCAAATTTCCCGTTCGGCTAGCTCCTGCAACTAATGTAAATAAATGAGTAGACAGCCTTTGCAAAATAAACCAATTAAGAAAGCAAAGTGAAAACGCTCTAAATCCTGTTTGAAACTGAAGCAATTCTATTTCTTTATTCATTTGGAGTGCAGCTTGTTGGGCCTCAGGGAGCAAAGGCCAATTAGGCTGTTTGAAAAGTGTGTTGGGGAGGTGAGAGAGAGCTGCATCTGCCGCACAGCATGCGCCTGCATATTTCTGTGGGGCACCTGGGACTGATCACAGCTCAGCTCAGTGGACCAGAGGCTATCGGCCATCCTGATCTATCCGAGGGCCGGATCAATACATGAGACTGCTGAGCTGTTTGCAGTCAGATCAATAGAGCGGTGAGAATACAAACAATGTGTATAAGACTTTAATTGAGTCTAAGAGATGAACTGAAAATCAACAGGCAGACTAAAATAAATGAGAATCAAACACAGAGGTAAGAGCTTCTATGAGGATCAGTTTGAATAATAACCATGACTTACAGTATAATTGTGTGATAGTTCATTCAGAAAGCATGCAATGTCACTTCAAACTTGTGTGATTAAAAAGGAAAAGCACTCTGAAGTTACCAAAGAAACAACATTCGGTGGAACATGGCTACCATCTGGTGGCCAACAAGGGAGCTGCACCCACATCACCTTGCATAAAGGTACCCTATTATACTGTTTTTCATCAATATATAATAGGTCTCAGATATACAAAACATGTCTCTGAAGTGTTTGGCTCCAAACACCAAACGGATCATTGTAGCATTACCCATAATCCCCTCTGTTTCAGCCCTGTTTCAAAAGTGCTGATTCTCTGTCTGTTACTTTAGATGAAAATAAGGAGCCACTCCCCACGCCCCTCTGAGAGATATTTGGTTAAAAATAACTCAATGGTGCTCTAGGAGGCGATTCAGGTGATAAGGTGTGGGGGGGGGGGTTACCTTGGTTGGTGATTGGCTAATGGTTGCACAAGACAAATAATCGTTATGACATCATAAAGTGACCAAAATCTGATCAGCTCATTTTCAGACAGGTTTTTATAGAAATCAGGACAAAAAGAGAGAGAATCATTTTTCCTGAAACCTTCAGAATCTCATTACACAGAGAGGACACATGTTTACGTATAAAAGACATGAAAAGGTGCATTTTGCAATATATCAGGTTCACTGTCAGCAGTTGCACCTTCAAAATAAAACCCCTAAATTATGTTTCACAGTTGTAGGTATGAGATAGTTGTAAAGCCTTATTAGTGTGAATGCTGTTCAACAGCTTAGTTTAAGGATTGACTATGTAAATATCAGGATTTGCCCTATCATCACATGAATGGATGATGCATGCAATTAAATAACTAATCAACTAAGCAGTTAGCTTATAAAGTTAAATAATTGTATAGGCCATATTATTATAAGTATAATACTATGTTTCAGTTTCTTTGCTGGTCCGACAAAGAAAAATACATGTCAGTACATGACCTTGGGCTCTCAGAACCTACATCTATATTTCATAGAGTAAACAAGTAATTCATTATTTAAAAATGACCAACAGATTCATAAATAACTAAAGTCATTATTAGTTACAGCAATAGTTGAACATCTGCAGGGATACTAGACAAAGTAGGTACATCTGTGCTGTTTGTGTTGGGGCCATCTTATTCAAAGGTCCCATGTCATGGCCATTTCTACTGATCATAATTCCATTGTTGAGGTCTACTAGAATAGATTTATATTGTGCAATTTTCCAAACTCACATTGGTTTCTCATACAGCATCTCTGTATAGTATGTGTCGTGGCTTCCTTCCTTGTTTTTCCACCAAGCCACTAGACGCCTTAAACAGACAGTTCTAACTCGTTTCTCTCCTTAAATTACGACAGTTTGAAGTGTTGCTTGGCCTCCGATGGTTTAGAAGATGTTGCGATGTATTTGCTCAAAATAAAATAACAAACTTTTGCACATGCAACAAAGAAAAATAGGCCTTTACAATATTCAAAATAAATAGGCAAAACTCAAATAAAACAACACAACTTAGGTATTCTTTCTTTCTTGATAATGCTTATCTTCACAACTTAAAGGGTACTTGTACGGTTTGTATGTACGGTTACGAGTACGGTTCAAAACTGTTCCTCGACGGAGTCTCTCAACAGGTTGCCCATCACTGTGGCGTTAGCACAGCGCATGGCCGTATCTACCATTGAGGTCACCGAGGTCCGGACCTCGGTAATATTTTCCGAGCTGTGTATAACAAAACTTGTGAAATAATTGCACTCAACGGGGTTCTTTGTAGTACTTCCATTTACTGACCATTGGGGCGCTGCATAACAACGTAGCCTCGATTAAAGCAAACAGAAGAAGACGACATGTATCAACAAACCTCCGCAGCCCGGACTTGTATCGGAGCAGCGGAGGAGTGATGAAGTATCTAGAGATCTGAGTCCAGCGGGCTGCTTGTGTTTCTGTTCATCAGGACATCATATGACCAGCAGATCCAGTGTGAACGCTCTACGTTAGTCAGTGGACGTCCGACAACATGCACACTAACTTATATTGCAGCTATAGGCTATACTTTGGTTTAAATTGCGTGAATAAACTAGCTAGAGAGCTAAAGTTAATTACGTTCATCCAATGTCAGAAGGATTACCTTTTAACAAACGTTGTAATGCTTTTCTTCATTTCAATTTGAGTAAAACATTGAAGATATAACATGGTATTGTTTTATTTTTACACTGACTCAGATATAATGAAAAGACTACGTCAGTCGAAGCTCAGCTTTGGTAAGGAAGAGACAGAACAGGCAGAGAGAAAGAGAGAGAGAGAGAAAGTGATGGAAGTCAGGGAGGAACTGGAGTCACACAAAATAATGTAGGCTTAATAAGCCCATCTATTTATTTATCTATCTATTTATCTATCTATGTATCTATAACAATAGTCTTCATTTACAATAGGCATAATTTTAAAACATACATATATTGCAGTTATGATGTCATAATAACATACAATTGTATAAAACACAATTTGCTTACATCTTTGTTCTCTTTTGAGAATCAAACAAAACAGATTTAAATTAAAAAAGAATGCAAACAAACAAGTGAAATGAACTAAATTGCTGAATTGCTTTTGATTCACTGGCAGGAGCGCCAAGTGAGGAGGAGCAAAAAGTGAACAACGAGGGAGAGATTGAACAAAAAGAAAGAGTAGAGGACAGAGAGAGTAATGAACAGGAAGAAGACAGAGACTAAAGAAGATGGAAGAGAGGCTGCAGGTTATGGAAAGGAGAGAGACATGGGAAATGAATGCTGACAATGTGTTGTGATCATTTTAGCCTCTTCTGTATGTCCAGATCATTAATAGTAACAATCAACTGATTCTTATTACACTTTAAAATAATTGATGCTGACATTGTCAGCCCACTGACATGGTTTGAAATCAATATATTATCCAATGTGTGACCCCCCACAGGACTTAAAAAGCACCTAACTAGATCATGAAAATCCCAAAAATCTCGGGGGGTATCCCCCGAACCCCCCTAGCATGTTTGGACCTCGGTATATAGGAAATCCTGGATACGGCCCTGAGCACAGGCACCGTGGGAATAGGCTACATGCACAGTCACTTCCGCATTCTACTCATAGCGGCCGATTCATTTCCTGTTTGAAAATGATGACCTTCTACACCCGCTGCCTACAAGAGCTTCCGAAATTAAAAATGTCAGATGTTCATCGGATTTGCCGGACGACTAAAGCCCCAGCCAGCAAACTCGATAAAGGCTTCAAATAATATGCTGCGTCATATATACACAACTATGAAGGTAAGAAGGTAACCGGTACTAACCAGCTAGCTTATGCTCCGGGTTACGCTAACATTAGCTGTCAAAAGCTAGGTAACGCCAGAGCCCTATAGTATAACTACTATTATTATTATTATACTACTACTATAGTAGACTACTATAGGGCTCTGGGTAACGCTATGTACTGTTTCTGGTGTTAATTCTTTAAAACATTAGCCATTTTGCTAACAAATACTATCGTTTAATAGCCTTATAGCCTAGCCAAGGTTATCTTGTTGTTAGCCACACTGCATAATGGTATCAGCTTTTGTAAAGCAATGTTGCCATAGATGTGTTGACGTGAGTATAGATCTAACGCTGTTGCTCTGTTTTTCTTCATTCAGTGTCCAATAAAGACAGGCTGACAGGGCAGGTCAGAGTGAGAGCCTTGTGCTACAGGTCAATGCGGAAGAGCGAGACAGCACACAGTTTGAGTGTAGGCAGGCAGCATTGACACTGTTCCCCCCTGTTTATTGAGTTTCAGTTCAGTTAAACATTAGTTTACCTTAAGGGAATCTCAACAGTGTCCTACTTCTCCCTGCTTTATCACAGCTGATTGGTCAGATATTATTACATTGATTATGGATGTGTAAGTTTGGGGGTTCAAATATATAGTCAAAACTGCTTTAATACAATTTTCAAGGCATCTTAGTTTCCAAAGAAAGTTCATTGTGGTATTGTAGGGTAAGAGGGTAACACTAAGCATTCAGGAATACATGCTTCTTCTAGGATAATGGGTCAGTAAAAATAACCAATAATTCTACTCATAATAACCTCCTGGCTCATAGTAACAAGTGAGGTTACTAATCACTAGTATTTCTTCTCTCTTTTTTAGATAACGCTTCGTGATTCATCACCAGTGGTGCACACGCACAACCAGTGCTCCTGTGTTGCAGGAACTGTTTTGTGCAATCACACAGTAGCATTGCTGTTCCAAACAGCACACTACACTGAACTGAACATGCCAGTTGTGCCACCTGTGCATAGCTGTACTGAATCGGAACAGCAATGGCACAAGCCGCGAACAATGGTAATTTCAATGAGGTTCAAATACTTGTAATCTTTCACAGAGTTTTTGTTTTAAAGTGACTCAACGAACAGTAATTGTCTTTTCCTTAAGGGTGTGAAGCCAGGGCCCATCAACTCCATGGTCTTCACCAAGCCTGTACCAAATAGGATGGTGCAGACTGGAGTAAGGTAATTTTAGCTGGAAAATTGTGTTTCCTGTGTTTTTAAAATTCATAATTTTGGTGCTGTATTCCTAACCTTATTGTCACATTAATGTGCTATATTGTCTTTGCCATTCTTTGTAGGAGTGGATTCTACAGAGGCATGGTGGGGCCATTACCAGATCCCTGCCTGTTCAGAGTTACGGAGGCATACTCAGCATTCAGCATTGAAGACAGGCCGCTTGTGACCACAATGAACATGAGACCTGACAAGCCCCTTGTGGAAAGTGCCTTCGGGATTGTGCAGGAGGGCAGTGTTCTGTCCTATCAGATGCCTGCTTTGATGTCTCGGTACACCACGCTTCACACTGACACACCACCAACACCCCACTTGCCCATAGAGGGGTATGTGATCTTGCCATGTGATTTACCGCTGGTGTGCTCAGAAGAGGAGCAACTACATATGAACAGCTTATCTGTTGATTTGGAAATGTCTCACAAAATTGAGGAGGCTACCCGTGAGCAAAGCTCTAGCTCAGAGTGGCATCTGCTCCGCAAACCCAGGGTTACTGCCTCTAGGTTAAGAGAGATTTGTCACGTCAGAGATGAGAGCTCTGCTAACTCTCTTGCAGAGCGAATACTCAAAGGTACAAGGCAGACTGCAGAAATGAGGAGAGGTGCCGAGATGCAGCCCACAGTAGCAGCTGAATACAGTAGACTGGCAAATGTGAACTACTCCCCTTGTGGCCTTGTCATTCACCCCTCTACGCCCTGGCTTTGTGCCTCCCCTGATGGAGTTGTTTTTGACCCAACAGAATATCCCCAATTTGGCCTTGTTGAATTCAAATGTCCCAATGTCCCAAATTATGTCGACTGCAAATATGTGCAGATGGAATGTGGCTCCCCTAAGCTCAAGAAAAGCCATGCCTATTACTGGCAAGTACAGGGTCAACTTCTTGTATCTGGGATGCAGTGGTGTGATTTTGTAGTGTGGGCACAAGAGGACTACCTGGTGCAAAGAATATACACAGATCCAGAAGTGCAAAGAGCAATCAGAGAAAAAGTAGACTTTTTTTTTTTTTTACACATACATGCCGAAGTACCTGTCATTAAAAAAGTAGTGGGCACTGTAGCCATTGTTAACTCTGTAAGCAGTTAGCTGCTAGACCCTGGCTCAGCCATCATTGTTTTTAGGAGGCAATCCCTCAATCATGTGTTCTGAATGACAACAAAATGTGATTTCAATATTTTGTTTTTGATATATATTGTTTGTCACATTTCATATATGTAAATAAATATACAATTGTATTTAAAAAGACAATAAAGTGAAGTGATTTGTGTAATGAATAGTAAATCAGTGCATTTGTAAGAAATCAACGCATTGTAATTTTCTATTTACCATTTATTCAAACAAAACACTAGCGTGTGTCAGGCAACACGGGATTACGGTGTGCTCACCCAGCTTAATCACAGCTACCTGCACAGGTGTCATCATCTTGTCTTATTTCACCCATTTCTTGACCAGTGCTTTGTTCTGATAGTTTGACAGCATACATGCTACTGCAAACAGTTGGTTGATGTTGTAGGCATGGGACAGGAGGATGATACCATCAAAAAGTTTGTTCTCTTTTATCCTCCTGATGACACGCTCCACATGAACCCTCAGTCTGGCAATGGCCTGTGTCTCCCTCACCTGATAGGCTGGCATTTGCTTCTGCTTTGACAGAAAAGGTGGGCAGTACACCTTGCATTTGCAGCAATCGCTGATCGGGAAGCCCTTATCTACCATCACTGCCATGTTTTCAGTCAACAACGCAGCTATTCCAGATTGTTTGAAAATCTCCTTGTCGCTGACAGAACCACCATACAGACTGGAAACAAATGTCACTGCGCCATGTGGGGCTATGCCAACCAGGGCTTTCATGGTGCAGTGAGATTTGTATGTAGAATACATTTCACTTTGGAGGAGTGAGGATGGTGTTTGACACCTCAGCTCTGTGCAATCCAGGATCACCTGTGTGTCTGGGAAATCTTTGAATGCCTCTGGGAGGTGGGCTTGAACTTCTGCAGGTGTAAGCCAGATGCACTGTGACCCCAATAAAGTTGTAAGAAAACTCGTCCATGTTGCAATGATGCGGCTCACAGTGGACTGGTGTACGTTGAAGCGGTTTGCAAGGTCCCTCTCTTTCAAACCCACCGACAGGAAGCAGAGAAAAAGGAAGAACTCATCAATTGGCTGAAGCAGCTGTCTCTGGAAGATAAACAAAAAAAGGGTACTATATTAATGTCATGAGTGTAGCACACCATGGGAAAAACATTAAGTTGTTTTAGTTCTCTGATGTATTCAAAAAGGATTGAGTACTATAGCCTTTTAGCCTACACGAAAGCAATGAAATGTTGGAGAAACATTTTCCCTTCAGTTTGTGTTTAGATTGTGTGTTAAAAGAAACGTAGCCTACCGTTGATGGACGTGCATGTGTAACCACTTCTTCATTCCTCTTGGCAGCTGATATCGCTCTTGTAACACGAACCATTTTATAAATGGAAGGCTCAATCAAAAACCAGAAGGCCATCAGGTGGTTATAGCTCGGGAATCTGTACACAAAAGACACATGTCAGTCATTAATTGACTCGTTAACTGTAACACATGGGCTAATGCTTTCCTCTTGTTTGCTATAATACATTACAATTCAAATAGACTGATTAAGAAGGCACTTGGTGCAGGTATAGTAATATACAGCAGTAACATGTAACAACTACATTAAAGCAGCAGTAATAATAATCTAAAACATACAGGGAACATTTTACACAGAATGACTACTTTTACTCTTCATTCTTAAGTGTGCAACTGGGAGAAACGCAGTGGATATTGACATGTACTTTTACTTTGGTAAGGTTTTGAAGATTTCCACTTGTAGTAAAGTATTATCAGTATGTTGTTAGTATTAGTATGTTTTACTCCACCACATTTAGTTAACCTTCATAGTTTCTAGTTACTTATGAAAACACATGATTTAGGATTCTACATGTTCAGTTCAGGAGTATTTTCAAACCATAGTATTTGTACTTATACTTCAGTTAAGTTGAGTAGCCTACTTATTCCAACACTGCATGCAAATAGTCAGCAGTCAAACGGCAGGTAAACAGGATTCTTTATAAGCTAACCCATCTCAAAAACTTGGATAGAATTTAGCCAAAACATTACCTGGTATAGAATCGGATGTTGTCGTCGGAGCCAGCAAACCGCTGTAAGCAAAACTCTCGCTGGACTCTTAACTCCTGCAGTTGCTTCTGCAGATCCTCCAATGTTTTGGAGTGGTCTTCTGTAGCTTGAGAGGACATGTCCAGTGAAGCTGGTTCAGGGGTTGAGCAGTAATCATGGTCACGGACATCGATGTGCTCTTCCTGCTCCTCCCGAGAGACTGGTTCAGTGGGCCGCTCCCTTCTCTCCCAAACACTAGCCCGCGGTGTTTGAGCAGTGAAGTGATTCCACTCAAACAGAGTTGGGACAGCACCTTTCACAAGCCTCCTACGGCCATCAAGGGTTTTTGGCTCTATTAGTTGATCCGTAGCGAAGTGACGACTGCAGACCTTGGAGTGAGAGGAGATTGTAAAGTTATCGCGTCGTATTTTAACCAGCCACTGTCTTCGCAGCTCGAGTTCGGTCGGAAAGCCATGGAAACTTAGGACGCCGTTGAATTTAGCTGACGCCGTACAAAGTGGGACACAGCAGTGCTCGTAGTTCTTTACTTGTCTTTGCAAATGCTCCGTTTTGAAAATCTTCCGACGACTCATATTTAAACCACAGATTTAAACAGTAAAACATTTGTGGACGCTCAGCTACGCAGACCAGAAGCAACCCGGAAGCGTCCGAGCAGTATAACGGCTAAGGCGGAAGTACGTCTCAGACCCTAGTGCATGTAGCCTATTAAAGTCAGATCCACTCGTGTCTTAGACGTGAAATCGCTCTCAGCTGGTGAGAGAAACCCTGGCTTGATTTACCGAGTTGATAACCAGCGTCGTAGGACCGTGTTAGCGATGCCATGATCTTAGGGCAGGAATACCGTGAACATAGTTAACGTGACAGAGGAATAATACACACATACACCATCAGCTGTGCTTCAAACGGAAGTGACACGTTTTATTGCGCATGTCCCTTTTATCACGGGAATACAGGAAGTGATTAGTATAAGAGTATTAAATAAACAGAATTCATATATTACATTTCATAATTCAACACCCCCATTTACTCTTATACTGCACAATTTCTCAACATGAATTCAAATGTAAACACCTTATACACCTGCACAATAACACAGTGTTTGAAACTTCTGGGGTTATTTACATTCCAAACAAATACTTTACAAATGTCTCACTTTTTACCTTTGTTGCAGGCTTAGTGAAAATATCAGCAACCATATCAGCTGTAGGGCAATAGTCAATGGTTATCATGTTATCACTCAGTACAGTTCGAACAAAATGATACTTGACATCCACATGTTTACATCGTTGATGACATACTGGGTTCTTGGATAGAGCAATTGCACCCTGGTTATCTTCAAAGATTTTTACAGGAGTATATTGACCCTCACTATCCATGCTCTCTATTAGCTGCACAAGATACACACTCTCTTGTGCTGTGGCAGCCAGTGCCATGTACTCTGCCTCACATGTCGACAAAGCTACTGTTTGCTGTTTCTTTGATCTCCAAGAAATAACAGGCCCATTGCTAGTTAGACTAAAACAGTACCCTGTTATACTCCGTCTGTCATTTTGGTCTGTTGCCCAATCCGCATCACAGTATGCAACAAGTTTCAGTTTTTCATCTTGTTGTTTAAAACATAGCTCCTGATTAATTGTGCCCTTTAAGTACCTCAATACATGTTTAGCAGTTAACCAGTGTTGTTCTTTTGGCTCTGAAAAATACTGTGACAGTTTACTGACTATCCAACTTAGATCAGGCCGTGTAGATGTCATTAAATATATTAAGCTGCCTACCACTTCACGATATTGTGTTGCATCAACAGCTTCACCATCATCATCAAAGTTGTGTTTCTGTTCAGATGGGGTGGACCTTGGCTTACAGTCATTCATACCAAACTTTTCCAGTATTTTTGTAATGAATTTCTTTTGACCCATCTTTATTTCTCCTTTTTCCTGAGTAAAGTCAATGCCTAGGAAATGTTTAAGTTTCCCAAGATCCTTCATTTTGAATTTTGTGCTCAACATTTCTTTCACAGTATTAATTGTGTGAATATCATTAGCTGCGATAACTAAGTCATCCACCCAAATAATCAGAATGATCCTCTCATTTTCTATTCCTTTACTGTAGACACAGTGATCAGCTGGGTTTTGTGCAAAACCGTTCTCACAGAGATGATCATGCAACATTTTATTCCAGTTTCTTCCAGATTGTTTTAACCCATACAGTGATTTATTCAGCTTGCAGACTAGCTTTTCATCTGTGTCTGACTTGACCTCAAAACCTTCAGGTTGCTGTACATAGAGCTCACAATCAATTGGAGCGTGTAAATATGCAGTTTTAACATCCATCTGATGTAGGTGTAAGTCATGTTGAGCTGCCAATTGCATCAAACTTCGTACTGATGTCATGTTTGCAGTCGGGGAAAATGTCTCCTTATAGTCTATTCCTGCCACTTGACTATATCCCTTGGCAACATATCTGGCTTTATATATCTCAGTCTTTTCTGTGTTTTCTTTGATTGTATAGACCCATCTACCCCCCACTGCATTTTTGCCCTCTGGTAGTGTGGTCAATGTGAATGTGTCATTTTCCTTAAGAGAATTCATTTCCTCCTGCATAGCATCAGTCCAGAGTTTTGACTCTGCTGAATTCATGGCCTCTTTAAAGGTGTTTGGTACATTACACATTACTCTGTAGCAGTAGTCAATATTTACATACTTCTGGTCGTCACACTGTACTTTACATTCATAGTCCTGTAAATACTGAGGTCTCCTCCTTTCTCTTTGGGGATAGCTTCTATTTTGACCTTCTGCTCCCTTTCCTGTCTGAGTGTTTGTGTCATCTGTCTCAGTTCGAGCCTCCTGTGTCTCTTTTGGACACGAGTCAGTCCCCTGGGTTTCTGGCTTGGTGGATACAAACCTTTTCTCATAAAAATCATCATCACTTGCCTCAAAATCAGTCTGTGTATGTCGCTCGACTATACTTTTTGTGACAAACTTCACTTGCCTGTGTTTTCGAACACTACCAGTGTCTGGGTTGTAGACTAGGTATGCTGGGCTGTTTTTAATCATACCCTACAAAAATACCCTTCTCACACCTCGAGTCTAACTTTTTCTTTTCCTGCTTGTATGCATAGCATACAGATCCAAATATATTCATTTTCGAGAGGTTCGGCTTACGTCCTGTCAGCATATAATAAGGTGTCTGTCCTACACGTCTGTTGTAACATCTGTTACGTATTACAGCTGCAGTCATGACGGCATATGTCCATAGCTTCTTTGGTAAATTGCTCTCAAGAAGCATGCATCTTGCCATTTCAAAAAGTGTTCTCCAGTTTCTCTCAGCTGTCCCATTTTGATGGGGTGAGTAAGGTGCTGAAGTTTCATGTCGTATTGCATGTTGTCTAAGGAGCGATTGAAAGTTTGTCCCGGTGAATTCTGTACCGTTATCAGACCTTATACATTTGATTTTACCATAAGGTGCGACATCAGCAATGAATTTTTCTGTGGCTTTGAAAATATCACTTTTAGCTTTTAGGAAATACTCAAATACTGCCCCTGAAAAGTCATCTGTAAAAGCCAATGTGTATCTGAATCCCTCCTTAGCCTCTGGCTCAATGGGACCTGCTAATCAGTGTGCACAAGATTGAGCGCTGCTTTAGCTCTTGCATCTGGTTGTCTGTTCCTACTCTGAGCAAATTTACCTTGAGTACACACTTCACAGTTAAGGTTAGATTTATCAATCCCACCCTTAATTTTCATCCCCTCAGTGACTTTTTCCAGTTGTGACACATCATCATAGTTACAGTGACCAAGTATTTCATGCCATGTTTGAATGTCATAACATCCATAACATGCATCGTCCTCAGCTTCACAGTCCAGTGTTTAAAAAATAAAGTCTATCATATTCCTTGATGTCAAATATTTTACCTCTCTGGTGAATCAGCTGGTTACAACCCTGACGAAAGTTCACTGATGCTCCGTTGGCTGTCGCTGCTTTAACAGAGAAAATGTCTTGTGGATAGGACGGTATATAGAGCGCGTCCTTCAGCATCGCTGTCACTCGTCGTCCCTCCGTGTCTTGCAGGCAGACCTCCGCCTCTCCTTTCTTCAAAGCGACACCACTCGTTCTTGTCCCGTCAGCCAATTCAACAAAGTGGTCTTTCGGTTGAAAAGTCTCATCGAACCTTTTAAACTTGTCGATGTTCGTTATTATGTGTGACGTTGCTCCGGTGTCGACCATCAGCCCTTTATGTGTAACTCCGGTTACTGGACTGTCACGTACTTTAAAAACAAATGAGTGGTCCTCAACGTCAGTTGCTTGTTTAGCATTGTCTCTCTCTTTGCGTCTGCAGTTTGCATCTATATGTGTGGAATTTTTGCAAAAACTGCACCACTGTCTCTGGTCTTTGCTGCTCGCACTTCGACACTCACGAGCCCGGTGTCCTTTCTGACCGCAGTTGTAGCAGGTGATATTGGGGCCATCTCTCCACTTCACCCAGCCACTCGCTTTCATAATATTATCAGATTCCTCACTCAAGTTGGCATTGTATTTTTCTGTGCTTTCATAGCTCCTCAACTTTGTTTTGAACTCACCAAAAGTTAGCTTCTCATCCCCTTGTGTAATGTGGATGGCAAACGGCCTAAAACAGATTGGGAGTCCCTTTAAAATCATGGCTATCAGCAGCCCGTCGCTAAGAGTCTCTTCAGCATTTCTCAGTGCTGTAATTGCCGTTTCGGCACGAATAATATAGTCAGTGACGCTCTCATTAGCGGCTTTCTGCAGCGACGTTAGTTCAGTGTAGAGGCTGATCACCCGTGGTTTCCCTTTCCCAGCGTAGTGGTCCCTCAATATTTGTAATGCTTTTCTTCCGTTGTCCGCTGCTTCTCTCATGATCAGTGAAAGGCTTTTATCGTCCAGTACCTGGATCAATTCCGCATAGGCTTCTTCGTTTTTCTGATCATCAGCCTCATCCTCTTCACCTGGCTCCTCTAGGATGGCAGCCTTCAATCCTAGCAGTCGCAGATTACCCAAAAACTTTGTCTCCCATAACTCGTAGTTCTTCTCATCTCCGTCGAAACACAAACGGTTCCACCGGCTTCCATGGTCCCTCCTGGGCCCATAACCTGTTAGCGATGCCATGATCTTAGGGCAGGAATACCGTGAACATAGTTAACGTGACAGAGGAATAAATACACACATACACCATCAGCTGTGCTTCAAACGGAAGTGACACGTTTTATTGCGCATGTCCCTTTTATCACGGGAATACAGGAAGTGATTAGTATAAGAGTATTAAATAAACAGAATTCATATATTACATTTCATAATTCAACAGACCGCTTAGCGAGATCTCGTTTGTTAGTTTGTTGTTGTTAGTTTGTTTGTTACTCAAACATATCCAGGGTCTGTTGAACTGGCTTCGTAGTACAGGGCACAGGTGGCTAGCAGCGCTAATGTCAAAGACACAGACATTGCATTATATTTGTATTTTACGAGGATGCAGTGACCCAAATATTTACATATTTACATTTACTATCTACAGCACCCGCCGCCCCTGACATCCCCCACTCCCCCTGTTGACAATTTACTAGCGGTACCGAAGTGGGCCGGTCGAGAGTCCCGGGATGATTTTTAGTCCCACTGGCTACATGACCGTATGATCGGCAATATTGACGCACCTAATTCCTAAACTTCTAACAGATACAACATAAAGCGATCCTTCAGCCTCATATGAGCTCTCAGCAGATGCTGGGATCCTGAACGGTGCAGCTGGAGCGCTGTGCCCGCAAAGACGTCACACATAATTTGGCGGGACTTGAAGAATCCCCGAGCAGATCCAGAAAATGGTCAACATTGAAGGGCAGATTAATGGTTATCAAAGTACAAATATCCAAAATCAGTTCAGTAACGGTTTTCAAGGGGACAATATTTACTCAAATTGATGGATTTGGATGATGGGGGAAACTCGTGTCACAGGCTCTTTAAGCTACCGCTAATGAATAACGTTCCACTTCCGGTTGGCGGGAAGCGGCAGCCGATGCTCTTATTGTGAAACGCTACAGACATGCTACTTCCGGTAGCCGAGTAGCGGAGCAATAAATGAACTGTTAACACATAATATCTCACCTCTAACGCCACATAAACATTTATCCACATAAACTACATCCTATTACATTAATAATAGATCTGTGCCACTCAACACGGTGTATATACCCTAACTTTGAGACAGGAGTGCCGACTCACTTGACGAGTGACTTAATGAGCAGCCATAATAAACATGCACGCAGCATGCACCGATCACATGAGCACGGAGACTCTGCATTAAGCCCCATCGGCACAGAAGTTATCACAATAATAATGAAGTGTAGAACAACATAACAGGCACCACTGTGGACAAACACTCACGTTCATTTACGTACACAATACGAAGCTTAAAGGGATAGTGGAAATCCGCGAATTTTGGGTTTAACTTATGTATTTTTATTAAAAATAAGCATAATAAACAATTTTTTTTTATTTCATGCGCCTAGTTTCATTTTATTTTCAATTTTACTGCGCCCTCTCAATGAAACGAAATACTTCGGGAATCTTCGGGTGATGACGAGAGCATAGGAAGACGGGCACAAACAATGGCGGACATTCAATAGCATTTGCATGTGAATAGCCGACCTTTATTATGGTGAATAGATGTGTTTTGTATGGCTGTAGTGCGACAGCAAATGCAGAGAATGGCGTATCGACGAATGCGTTTCCAAGAAACCCAGCCATTCGTCGTCAGTGGGTGAAATTTGTTCAGATAACACGGGCAAACTTCACGGAGCCGAAGCTGACGAGTAATTCGGCAGTCGTGTGCTCCCGTCATTTTACTGAGGATTGTTTCGAGAATATGATGATTGATTATCAGTAAAAAATTCTACGTGACACAACGACATTGGATTAACCTTGAGATGCGTTTTTATTCCGTTGAACACAACTTTTGATCACAAATCAAAAAAGGTAAGACGTAATTATTGTAATATTTTTGGAACCGGATGTTGTTTACTTTCTCTTTTCTGGCTGATAGCTCCAGGAATTCGAGGTCTTACAGTGATGACATTACACCTGTGGAGTCTCAACTTTAAATCGTATATCTTGTTTGTGCAGTTAAGATAGTAATAAGGGCATTTCTACCGTGTGTTGTGTGTAAAAAAGCGTTAGCATTAGTTAGCATTGTTTCGCTCAATGCTAATTCAAAGACTTGGTATTACTCTTGTGTTTTTTCTAGCTAACAATTGTTCTTATTGTCAGTTAGCGGAGTTTCTTACCTTTAAAAGGGTATGAAACATTAATAGTTTCATAAATGTTAAGAAGCCCTGAGACATGTGAGAGAAAAAAAACGGTGGGAGGGGTCCACTGGGGGACCTTCGGGCTTAACTGGTTAACAATGATTAATATTTGTAAAGGCTACAGGTGATCTTAAGATGCGTGAGCTATGCTTAGGGACCTACCAGTCAAGATTATTTGTGCGTAGGGGTGCATCATCTGGCGCCTGGTCCTGGTCATCCTCGCCATTGCCCATGCCGTGAACCATCACCTCGGGCTCGAACAAATAAGGACGTAATGGTCCATCGTCTGGCTCAATATTGTCACCATCGTCGCTTACTGAACAGGATCCAGATTCAGTTCCTAAAACTACATTTTCGTAGGAAAGCCGAGAGGATGTTTCTGACTCGCTATCATCACTGGATACCTCGTACAATCCTTCTTCTTTGTCTGGTATATTTGCCCTTCCACGTTCATTCTGCATAGACGCCATGGTTTGTTATCGTATCGTCTTCCTAAGTTTTCGTCACTTCCGGTTTGGCTGAGTCGAACATTTCGTTTCTAAAAAACTTCGGGGAAGCTGCAATAAAGTGCTTCTAACATGCGTAAGGCAATTATTATATTTTTTTAATCAGGTGTGATTGTTTTGGTACGTAATTATGCTTGTATATAAGTTAAAACGAAACTATTTGAGGTTCCATTTCCACTATCCCTTTAAGACGGCATAACTTTCCTGCAACTACTGACGCACATTACCCTCTGATGTGTGACGTCACCCAAAACACGTGGGTTAGCCCCTCACCACTATGAAGGCACAACTTAACAGGTATCAACTCTATATAATAAAATAATATATATATATATATCAATAACTATAACTTTGGGGCCTTTTCTACAGCCGCCCCCAAATGTATATAATACATTTGCTCATCAATAAAAGGCAATAAGTCCTAAGGCTTGGATGTGATGGCAGGAGTAGAACTGTCCTCATCTTCTCCAGATGGAAGTGCAGGGAGGACCACCAGTCTGGCAACTGGCCGGGTGTAGACTCTCTCCTTGACCTTCACGTCGGCAGACCTTATATGTCCGTCGCTGCTTGGATGCGTCTTGACAACTGTCCCTATGGGCCATAGGGCTCTTGGAAGATGCGGATCAGCGATCATCACCACGGCGTCCTCTTTGATGTCGGCAGGTGTAGCTTGCCACTTCTGACGAGCTTGAAGACTTGGCAAGTAGAGCCTCATGAATCGAGCCCAGAAGTGGTCAGCCAGAACTTGGGAGTGTTTCCAACGGCGGCGACTTATGAGCTCGCTCTCCGGATAGACTACCTGGGGTAGTGAACCATCTGGCCGCCCCATCAGAAGAACATTAGGAGTCACTGGATCTGGGTCGCTGGCATCTGAAGACACATAACCCAATGGCTTACTGTTGAGGATCCCCTCCACCTCAGTGAGTACAGTGCTAAGCACTTCTTCTGGGACCGGTTGAGCACCGACCGTGGCATACAGGGCACCCTTAACCGAGCGTATCTCTCTCTCCCACACACCTCCAAAATGGGGAGCTGCTGGGGGGTTAAAGTGAAAGGCAATCTTCTGTGGTGCAAGAATCTGCTGTAGGTCGGGAGCCATGTCCTTGAAGACCTCATTTAGTTCTCTCTCACCTCCTTTGAAGTTTGTCCCCTGGTCCGAGAACAGCTCTGCAGGTGTAACTCTGCGGGCAATAAACCGACGAAGGGCCATCAGGAAGGCATCATAACTAATGGCGGTAAGGAGGTCCAAGTACACCGCTCTGGTGGTGAGGCACTTGAAGATGATTCCCCATCTCTTCTCTAAGCATCGACCCACCTTGACCTGGAAAGGCCCAAAGCAGTCCATGCCCGTAGAAAAGAAAGGAGGCTTGAATAGGCGCAGACGGGCTGCTGGAAGGTCAGCCATCTTGGGTACCGCTGGTTTGGCCCTCCATCGCTGACAGTCAGCACAGGAGTGCTGGTAGCGCCAAACTGCCTCACGTCCTCTCAAGATCCAGAAGGAGCGTCGTAACTCAGCGAACACCCTCTCTGGGCCGGGATGGTGTAAACGGCTGTCAAAGTCTTGGATCAGAAGCTTAGTCATCCAATGACCTGGGTCTAGGATGATAGGGTGAAGAGCTGTCAGTTCCAGGTCTTTTGCCCGACATAATCTTCCTCCAACATGGATGAGTTCTCCACTCTCATCTAACTCCGGAGACAGAGTGAGGAGTCGACTGCTTCGAAGAACTGGCTTACCAGCTTTCAGTAGGCTGCACTCTTGTGGGAAGCTATCCCTCTGAACCCTCTGGAGGATCAACCGCTCAGCTAGACGGAAGTCTTCAGCAGTAGGGTGGTCGTTGGGTTTGGCCGCCCCATGCAGCTCCAGCACTGTCACCTCCAGCAACTCCTTCCAGGAGTTGGGATGACTGGGGTTTGCAATAGGCTGACTTGATGCTACTGCGGTGACTCCACCGAAAGTAGACTTGCGCAGCTCTGAGGCATCTTCTGTTTGGTGAACGGCTGGATCCTCTGGCCACGAGTCTGGACTCAGCAGGAGAAAGGGGGGTCCCTGGCTCCATCTATTGGTCTCTATGAGCTCCTTCAGCTTCTTACCACGTGTCACGTCATCTGCTGAGTTCCTTGCGGAATCAACGTACCTCCAGTCCTTCCTGTCTGTCAGCTCTTGTATCTCAGCTACGCGGGCGCCAACGAAGACCTTGAACCGGCAGGACTCGGACTTCAACCACGTCAACACTGTTGTGGAATCAGACCACAAGATCGTCCGGTCGATGTTGATGGTGAGTTCCCTTGCCAGAACCTGCGACAGCTGTGCACCAGTGAGTGCAGCACAGAGTTCCAGTCGGGGCATGGAGTGGAAGCGCTTAGGAGCAACTCTGGAGCGGGCCATCAGGAACGACAGGTACACAACACCATGTCGGTCAGTAGTTCGAAGGTACGCCACCGAGCCGTAAGCTTCTTCCGAAGCCTCACAGAATATGTGCACCTCTCTCTGTAGAGTGGAGATGTCCACTTCCTTTGGTAGGTATGGCCGGGGCAGGTTGACCTGAGGCAGGACTTGTAGTTCTTCCTCCCAGACTTTCCACTGCCGTAGAAGCTCTTGAGGTAGCAGCGGGTCATCCCATCCACGATGTTTATCCCATAGGTGCTTGACGAGTATTTTTGCCCTGGTTGTGTAGGGTAAGATGAACCCTAGGGGGTCGTACTGACTTGCCAGCACTTTGTAGATGTTGCGCATCGTGATTTCACCATAATCCACAGGACGATGCTTGTAGCCCAGGATATCCTTTTGGAAGAGCCAGCTCAGTCCTAGAGTGTATTCTGAGACATCTGTCTTGTTCTGAGCCAGCCATAGCTCAACACTGGTAGAGCGACTCTCTTCTGGTAGGTGACTGATGACGTCTGGTTGATTGCTGGCCCATTGACGCAGCTCGAAGCCTGCAGATGCTAGGATGGCTCGTAACTTGTCGACCAGGTGCCTCGCCTCAGCAATGGTGGGCACGCTCTGTAGGCAGTTGTCTACATAAAAGCACTTCTCGACTGAGCACCTCACCTCTTCATCTGGCTGACTATGGTCGATGACGTGGCGCTGAAGGGCAAATGTAGCACAGCAGGGGCTACACGTCGTTCCAAAAGGTAACACTTGCCACTCGTACACCGCAGGAGGATCTTGACTGCTGTCTCGCCAAACAAATCTGAGCAGGTCTTGATCTTCTGGGAGGAGTCGAACCTGGTGGAACATGCCCTTGATATCTCCACTGATTGCTACTGCATGCTCTCGGAAGCGTAGCAGGACTCCCAGGAGAGATGCTCCTAAGGTCGGCCGTTGAAGTTGAACACCAGTCTGTTCTTGCCATTATGGCTTACCATGTGGTGAGGAATGTACCACGACTCACGACCTTCCTCTACTGGTATTTCAGGGTCACACTTGATGACAGAGCCTGCCTTGATCAGCTTTTCCATCTCCACTTTGTAGGCTTCAGCCTGCATAGGGTTCTTGGCCAATCTCCTTTCTATATTCCGTAGACTGTGCATGACGGCTTCTTTAGTAGCTTGAAGGAGTGGCATGTCTTTCCGGCGTAACAGCGGGGTGGCATAACGGAGTATGTCGTTAACCTGTACTCTGATGGTTTTTGTCTCCAGGGTACCGATGGCCTCTTGGTCCTCCCTCGAACGTGTGACTAGTTTCTCGCTTCTGAAAGGAAGAGTGTCGACCTGCCACAACATCTCGACATGCTTCGTCAGCTCACTCACTTGTGGTGATACTGATGTGAAAAGACACTGCTGTGGTTGTGCGAGATGATAGACAACACTGGCTGAGCCTTGCAGCGTCCAGCCTAGCCTTGTGTGAATGGCAGCCGGTCCCCCTTTTGGGCCTAACCTGACTCGTTCAATGGGGGTGACGAGATGTGGGTGGTCACTTCCAATGAGAAGCAGAGGCTTCACATTTGTGAGGGTCCGGATGGGAAGGCCAATGAGGTGCTTATACTTCTCCCGGAGTTGCTCCATAGGGTAGTTATGATCTGCTAGTCCAATGTGAGCAGTGGTGAAAGCACCTGTAATCTTGAACCTGGTCTTCGGCTTAGCAGGAGAGGAAATGGAGAAGGAGACTGATGCACCGCGAAGGGTCTGCACATCCTGTCTGATTGTGCGTAGTGGCAAGTCCTCTGGGGTCCCTTGCACACCTAACTTCTCTACAGCCTCTGGCAGCAGCATAGTTATCTCTGAACCGTCGTCCAGTATGGCATAGGTGTTGATGAATCGATCCTCAATTCAAAACCTTTATTTATCCTTATAATGGATGCAGACTTTGACGACTTTCAGAAGGACTTGACTGCCTTCAGCGGGTCTGTCCAGGTACAGTACCTCAGTTGTGGCCCTCATGCCATGGTTCTGCGAGGTTGGTGCTGAGTCTGTCTCCTTAGGTGGCCTCAAGTTCACATCATGCAGCACCTGGAGATGTTTCCCTTGGCAGAGGCCACATGTCTTCTTTAAGTTGCACTGCGCTGCCTGGTGCGGCCGTGCACAGCGCCAACACCTCTTATTGGTTCTTATCCATGCTGTCAGCTGTTCTTTGTTCAGCTTGGTTACTGATGTACACTGACTGAGGTAGTGGTCCTCATTATTACAGTACGGACAGTATGGCTTACTCTTGTTCCCTTTGAAGGAGTTACCTGGAACTTGAGAGTCTGGTTTCTTCCAAGTGTCCTTGGCACCATGGAACACAGTGGTGTGGTGCTTGCCCTGCCGTCCCTCAGGTCTGGATGATGACTCCCACGATCCCTTCACAGCTAACTGTCCTTCGGAGTCCTGGCACCAGGACTCATATTTCAGCCACTCTGCGAGATCTATAAGGTTGTGAGTTCTTGAGCCCTGACGGAACATGCAGCGGCGGAAATCTGCTCTCTGTTCAGGCGGCAGCTTACTCAGCAGACGAGCAACATGTGAACCACACTGTAGCTCCACTTCTCCCTCAGACCCTATGGTTCTCAGCATTCCCACTAATGACTGGATCTGAAGAGCAAACTTCTCGAAGGCAGCAACTTCTCGAAGGCAGCAACGTCTCCCCGCTTAATGTCCGGTGAGTCCATCACAGCAGCAATACGCTTCAGCGCTATCTGATGTGGTTGGCCAAACTTATCGTTCAGGGCAGCCATAGTGTCTGAGAAGGGCGTTGGAGAGTTGAGGTAAGCATCTGCTATTAACCTGGCTTCTTCTAGTTGCAGGTGATCCACCAACACCTGATACTTGAACAGCTCTGTTGCACTGGACGGTAGGAGGTTCTCCAAGGAGATCTTGAGCCGTGCAAACTCACTTGGGTCTCGACTTGAGAAGTTGCGGATTGTTGGGCGTGGTCCATGGTAACCTGGCTCTGATATGAGGGCAGGTCTGGAGGGCAGTGGCTGTGTCCATGACCTATGTGGATGAGGCTGCGGTGGGGGAACTGGGTTACTGCTATGCTCACTCCTGTGACCACCATAAACTTGGTACTTGGGCTCCTTTGGAGCCAAACTGGGTGGTCGCGGTGACAGCTTAGCAGGCTGGTACCAGGGAGTTGAATAATCAGCGTAGTTCTCCCATGACCGCGTAGCAGCAGGAAGGGCACCATGTGCTGAGTGCTGTACATGTTGCTGACCCACAGACGGCTGAGTCACTGGAGCTGGAACTACTTCTTCCTTCGGTGGAAGCTCATCTGGTCTCCCGTTGGGGTGATGAGGCGTTATATAGTCGCCAGGCAGTAACTCTCCACTTACTGGGTCAGGCCATGGTGGTGGTGCAGGCCAATCATCCTCATCCTCACTATTGGGTTCGCCTACAAACGGTGCCGGTGGCTGCATCACCGTTAACTCTGGCTTGTTGTCATGTAGTGATGGGGTCTGAAGGTTACGGACAGTATCCACCAACGGTCTCATGTCTGCTCGCAGTGCTTTGAGCTCATCTATATCTGATGACATACGTCGCTGTGTCTGCTGAAGTAGAAACCTTTCTTGACGAATATTCTCCAGCTCTACTCTGTCATCCTCACGCGGAGGTCTGTAGTGCAGTGATGTAGGCAGGTGAGTAGAGTATTCTCGAAACCGATCCCTCGGCTCTCTCTCTCTGGAAACAGCTGCTGGCTGCCAGCCCCATCTCCTGGAAATTAGCATCACGCCTGTTGAGGTGCCTTGGTGGGGGAGAGTCATTGGGGGAGGTGAGGGGGGTCATCCTGGCCTTACCCTCCAGATGAGAAGTCTCTTCTTCCTGTCGGTATCTCTGACTAATGTATCCTAGATGATCCACATCATAGTCTGCATATCGCGTTGGAAGGCGGGTTTGCCTTCTAGGGCGTGCACCATAGGCCTCATACCCTGGTAATGGTTCCATCTCTGACGTAAACCTTGTGAATTCCTGCTCGAAGGACCATCAATGTAGTGGAGAGTTAGAGATAACTCAGTGTTGGCACTAGTTTTGTGTCTATAGGTTCACCCAGGTGTGTCGGCCAGAACACCACTTAAGGCCAAAGGTCCAGAATAGAGGAAATGAGGAGCTACGATGAGGTTTGACTTCTTTACTTATTTAGGCAGACATACAGATATTTGTCTGTGTGTGTGGTTTTCCTACAAGGGAAATAAACAAAATACAATCAATATAAGATAACTTATGCATACATAAATAATATACATAGTAATGCCAAACCCTGTAGAAATAATAATCTAGACAAGCAATAAAACAACATGTCTCCCTTCTCTTATAATCATAAACACATTAACATATAATGTCAAACACTCTTTACCAGGCAACGCAGAGATTCAAAGTTAAGCTACCGCTAATGAATAACGTTCCACTTCCGGTTGGCGGGAAGCGGCAGCCGATGCTCTTATTGTGAAACGCTACAGACATGCTACTTCCGGTAGCCGAGTAGCGGAGCAACACATTCTTTCACACACACATACGGGTTTTGGGCCGAGGGTGACACCGTACTTCCGGTATCCGCCATTTCACACGAGGTGCAACCAGAATATCATAGTCTATTGCCTTAATCAATATAGTCAACTCTAAAATACCACATATATGCATTGGCATGATAATATTATTGTGACAAGTGGGGTATTCACCTGGTGTTTCCAGAAGATAGACATAGATGCTGCCAAAATCAACCGAAGGCCACTTTCGAGAGTCGTTTTTCCATACATCTGCAGGCAGTCTGTAAGGGCAATCGGACAACCCACACAGCTCTAGTTTACGCTGGTAACGACCTAGAGCACACCCCTCAAGTCCAGAGATGTAATCCGAAGACATGCAGCGATTTCTTCGGTCGTTAATTCAGAAAAAAAACCTAGTGCGCTCTGCCTGGCTACGTTAGCTAGCTGTTTATATTAGCACCTCCAGGATATTAGCACCTCCAGGAAAATGGCGTATTTATATATATATATATATATATATATATATGGCACGCGTTGCATTGTGGGTAGCTCGTGACATCACTGTGTGTGAAATAATTAACTGTTAACACATAATATCTCACCTCTAACGCCACATAAACATTTATCCACATAAACTACATCCTATTACATTAATAATAGATCTGTGCCACTCAACACGGTGTATATACCCTTAACTTTGAGACAGGAGGGCCGACTCACTTGACGAGTGACTTAATGAGCAGCCATAATAAACATGCACGCAGCATGCACCGATCACATGAGCACGGAGACTCTGCATTAAGCCCCATCGGGGCAGAAGTTATCACAATAATAATGAAGTGTAGAACAACATAACAGGCACCACTGTGGACAAACACTCACGTTCATTTACGCACACAATACGAAGCTTAAGACGGCATAACTTTCCTGCAACTACTGACGCACATTACCCTCTGATGTGTGACGTCACCCAAAACACGTGGGTTAGCCCCTCCCCACTATGAAGGCACAACTTAACAGGTATCAACTCTGTATAATAAAATATATATCAATAACTATAACTTTGGGGCCTTTTCTAGACTTGCCATTAACCAGGATCCACGAGGTGCATTTGAATCCATGATTAATACGATGTCTCCAGGTATGAAGTTCCTTTTAATGCGATTCCATTGCTGTCTTTCTTGCAAAAGTGGTAGATATTCTTTGATCCATCTGGTCCAAAACAAATTAGCTATATACTGCACTTGTCGCCAGCGGCGTCTTGAGTATGTATCTTGCTGATGGAATAAGCCTGGGGGCAACGAAGGTTTGACCTTGAGCTGCAGCAAATGGTTTGGTGTGAGAGGTTCCAAGTCATTTGGATCATTTGACACTGTAGTTATTGGTCGGCTGTTGAGAATTCCTTCAACTTCACACAGAACTGTTGAAAGGCTTTCATCATCAAGTGTTTGTTGCTTTGTGATGGATAGCAGAATTTTCTTTACAAGCCGGATTAGTCTTTCCCATACTCCGCCATGATGTGCTCCGGAAGGAGGATTGAAGGTCCATTTCACATCCTTTTGCTGGAGGGCTTGTTCTATTTTGCTCAGATTCCACTCTTTTATAGATTCCTTCAGCTCTCTTTCAGTGGCAACGAAATGAGTCCCATTGTTTGACCTCATCTCCAATACTTGTCCTCTTCTGCTGATGGAACGTCTGCAGGCATTAATGCATGAATCTGTATCTAACGAATGAGCTACTTCCAAGTGCACCGCTCTGGTTGTTAGACAGGTAAAGATAACTCCATATAGTTTCACAATGCTTCGTCCTCTTTTCACTTCCAGTGGGCCAAAGTAATCCACTCCAACATATGTGAATGGTGGTAGGTCTGGTGTAATTCTGTCTTTTGGCAGATCTGACATTTTTTTGTCTGCACACGGTACATTCAGATATTATTTTTCTGGCTAATGCATTGGCACATGGTATCCAGTATTTTTGTCTTAACCTGGATAACATATGATTCCTTCCACTGTGACCAACTTGTTGATGAATATCTCGGAGTATGGTTTTAGAGACATGGTGGTGTTTTCCAAGAATGGTTGGGTGCTTTGCTTCCTCCGGCATTGCCATTTTATTTAGCCTTCCTCCAACCTTTATCAGTTCATTCTCGTACACTGGATCCAATTTAAACAGTGTGCTACTTCCTTTGATAGGTTTTCCCCTTCTCAAAGTTTCCACTTCCTCTGGAAAAGACTGTTTTTGACAGAAACACAACAATGCTGCTTCAGCCTTATCCAAGTTATCCTTAGAGAGTGTGAGACCTCTCATAGAGTCTTTAAACACTCTCATCTCCTTCTCAATCAGCTTTATTCGATTTGGTTCTTTTGCTCGAGTAGAAGTAACTTCCTTCCTCTTCTTACTTGAAAGCAGCAAGAGATGTTTTACTTGAAGGAACCATGCAACTGCTCTTTTCAGTTTTCTCCAATCAGAGTAGTGATGCACTAGGCAAGGCAAGGCAAGTTTATTTATATAGCACTTTTCAACACAAGGCAATTCAAAGTGCTTTACAAAAAATGAAAGAGATTAAGAAATGGCATTTAAAATCAGTCATTAAAAAGAAAAACTAATAAAATAAACATTAAAAGAAAAAATACATGGATAAAAGTTACAGTGCAGTCTAAGATATGAATAGTTCAATTAAAAGCAGCGACAAAAAGAAAAGTCTTCAGCCTGGATTTAAAAGTAGTCAGAGTTGCAGCGGACCTGCAGGTTTCTGGGAGTTTGTTCCAGATATTTGGAGCATAATAACTGAACGCTGCTTTACCATGTTTAGTTCTGACTCTGGGGACAGAAAGCTGACCAGTCCCTGAAGACCTGAGAGATCTGGATGGTTCATAATTCACTAGCTTGCTTGTGGCATTTAGGTCAGTTGCAATGGTTGGGTTCACGTTGAATTTGTCCTTCTTCACCTCTGGATCATCAGGATAGCTGTCATTGACTATTTTAAGAGCGTCCGGAAACTCAGGCCATTTGTCCTCAGGTTTTTTCAGAAACAATGGACCATTTATCCAAGTCTCACATTTCAAGAATGATTCTGCTGCCAATCCCCGAGATGCATCATCTGCTGGATTCAGTTTAGTGTTGATGTATTTCCACTGTGATGTTGCTGTTGCTTCTCTGATCAGACTTATTCTGTTGGCTACAAATGTCTGAAACCTTAGCGTTTCATTCATGATGTATCTCAGAACAGATGTACTGTCAGTCCAGAAGACAGATTTGCATAATGGGATTTGCAGCTCGGTTCTGATCATCTTGTCCATGCGTACTGCCAGTACTGCTGCTGTGAGCTCCAATCTTGGGACAGTGACTTTTTTCAGAGGCACGACACGTGGCTTTCCTGACATGAAGGATATGTGAACGTCTTCATCTTAATTTGTCATCTTAAGGTAGGTGACAACACCGTATCCAATCTCGCTTGCATCACTGAAATTGTGCAATTGTGCAGATTTAATTTGTCCATAATTCTTTGGTTTGATACATCGATCAATCTTGAAGCTTTCTATCTGCTTTAATCCCATGAGCCATCTTTGCCACTGTTTCTTGAGAGCCTCCGGGATTTCTTCGTCCCACCCACAATTAGGGATGGGTATCGTTTGAAATTTATCGATTCCGATTCCGATTCCGGTTCTGCTTATCAATTCCGGTTCTTATCGATTCCCCGTTTCGATTCCAAAATTGTAAAGAAAGAGGTCAAAACGTTTAGATAACAAAAATATCTTTATTCTTTTCAGCTTTAACTGAAATTGTTACAAATAAAAAATATACATGCAATACAAATGTATTGCACAATAGCTGTGCTTTATTTTAACTGAGCTATGCCTGTGGCAAGCTATTAACACTGTGCCCAATTGTCTTTTTATTTTTTAGTGTAGTGGAGCCTCACTTCAGAGCGTTTACCGCGACCCATCTTTGGTGTTATGAAGTGACCTGAGCTCGTGAACTGTCTACGGGAGGGCGGGGGTAGCCTCGCTGCGGGGCAACTGTGGACCTCTGTCGCCTGTCAGCGCAATTTACATGATGCCGTTTAAAAAAATTAAGGGCGGTGCCGGCCATCAGCGTACCGAGCCGGCCGTCAACGGCCCGCTGACGACCGGCCGTTCTGTGATTCTCCAGGTCCGCCCTGTATTCCACCGGGTCGCCGCGGTACAGACGGACCCGCTGGAATACAGGGTCTACCGCGTTTAGGAACCGTTAAGCAGAACCGAAAAGGTGTATTTTGTACGGGTACCCGGTACCCGGCATTTTCTTATCGGTTCTCATCTGGAACCGAGTTTCGGTTCCCAACCCTACCCACAATTGAGTTTGCACAACTCTTGTAAGACATGCTTTGCAGTGAAGATAAATGGTGAAAGAAATCAAAGTGGGTCATACACAGAGCAGACTGTTGAAAGGATGCCTCTCCTTGTGGCTGGTTGAGATTTTAAGCAGACTTGAAACTTGAAAACATCTTCCTCCACATGCCACTGTATCACTAGGGCTCTTTCTATTGGAAGATTGTCTTGGGTCTCTAAGTGCAGGTTTTTTACCTCTTTGGGTTTTTCACTCCTTAGGATGGATGCCAGCACAGTTTTACTGTTGCTTGTCCACTTTGTCAGATTAAATCCTCCCTTTGCACAAAGATCCTTGAGTTCTTCACATAACTTCACAGCTTGATCAGCAGAAGCGACAGATTTTAAGCAGTCATCAACATAGACATTTCTTCCGACAGTGTCAACAGCTTCTGCAGAGAAATCATCTTTGTTGTCTTCAGCGGTTTTAGTGAGAGCATAGGTTGCACAACTTGCTGATGAAGTGGCACCAAATAGATGTACTGTCATCCTGTACTCAGCGAGAGGTAAACTGACATCTCCTCCTGGCAACCAAAGAAAGCGAAGATAATCTTGATCGGCAGGAGCCACCTTGACCTGATGGTACATCCCCTCGACATCAGCCATGAAAGCTATCTGTTCTTGTCTGAATCGAATGAGCACACCAAGTAGCGTGTTGGTAAGATTGGGACCCTGAATAAGCTTGTCATTTAATGAATATCCTTGATAAGATGCGGAACAATCGAACACTACACGAATCTTGCCCTTCTTTGGGTGATGAACCCCATGATGTGGTATGTACCACACCTTTCCACTCTCAGGTTTGAGCTGCTCTTGGGGCAGTAGCTGAGCGTGACCTTTAGCTATCACAGCCTCCAAGAATGTTTTATATTCATCATGGAAAACTTTGTTCCTTTTGAATTTCCTTTTTAATGATTCTGCTCTCTGCTCTGCAAGTTTGCGATTGTTTGGCATCATGATATTCTTCTGTTTGAATGGAAGTTCAAGCTGATAATGTCCATCTTTGATTTGAGCTGAATCTGACATGATCTTTAAAAATTGCTTGTCACTGACATCTCTTTCTTCTCATCACAACCTTTCTCTGGAAAGTCATGATTGTATTGCTGCACCAGCAGCTCACCTAAATCTGTCACTGATATCCGATTAACAACATCACATGAAGTATTCTCAGATTCAGTGGTTTCCTGATTCAGTCCATTTACAACCCAACCTTGTCTTAACAGCAAAGGGTCTCCATTTTGACTGTTTATTATTTTCCACGGCTCCATTAGCTTTGGTGCATTTGTTCCTATAAGCAACCCGATTTCACAATCCAATTCAGGCAACTTAATCTCTCTTAGATATTTCCATTTATGTATGGTCTCTTGAATGGGAATGTGCTCTTTTCCAGCAGGAATTTCCTCTTGTGTGTAGACTTTAGGCAGCTGATAAAAATCATTGCCTTCGATGCAACTCACTTCAAGACCTTTGACAAAGGAAGTGTCAATCATTTTCTCCTGACCCATTGTTTTTAAGAGGATTTTTGTTTTCTTGGCTTTGGCATGCAAATCTTGTTGAAGGGCTTCAGTACAGAAACTTGCAGTGCTTCCCTGATCCATAAATGTGTAAGTCTGCACAGTCTGGTTTGAGTTTGAAAACTTGATTTGAACTGGGATAATTGGTAGGGTTTGTTGACCACCGGCCCCAGTGTGGTTTCTGCCATTTAAAGAGACTAATGCACTGCTTACCAGAGGTGTGGACTCGAATCACATGACTTGGACTCGAGTCAGACTCGAGTCACACATTTTATGACTTGAGACTCGACTTGACAACATCACAAAAGACTTGTGACTCGACTTGGACTTGAACACCAATGACTCGGGACTTGACTTGGACTTGAGCCTTCTGACTTGAGGTGACTTGCTAATTTAATTCAGAGGTCTCCAACACGCCGATCGCGAGCTACCGCTAGAAGAGCAGACTCCCGTCGGGGAAAGCAGAATCTTCAGCCGCTCCTACTCTTGCTGAGAATCCTTGCAGGCAGGGGCGGGTCTTTATTTAGCTGGGCCACCATGCGGCCAATCATATGCGAGGACACACTAGGATCATACCATTATGTGAAAGAAGGGTGGGGGCACAGCATGTGCAGAGCGACGGGGAGACGGGGAGCCGGATTTAAATGCAAGCGCGTCGGAAAAAGTCAAGAAATGAGCGAAAACCGAAAAAAGAAGCAGCATCTGGCTGCTTTTCAATGATATTGGAGAAAGCAAAGCTGAGTGCAGGATTTGTAAAATGAAAATAACCTTCAGAGCAGGGTAAACACTCAGGATTTATTGTCAGAGGTGGGAGAAGTTCAGACAATTAAAAAAAGTTACAATCAGGGTTCCCGCGGGGTCTTAACAAGTCTTAAAAAGTCTTACATTTGATAATCAGAATTTAAGGCCTTAAAAAGGTCTTAAATATGATTCAGAAGGTCTTAAAAATTATCGGATTTGAAAGGTACTTCTATGTTGCGATAGCGTCTAAATGTGTTTTGGGGGAAATGTCCGGGCTGCAAAGTAACCAGTATGGTAATAGCCTTTCAGTTCCCCCCAACAATTTGTATTGAATTAAATCAACATGGAACCAGTAATCACTAAACTTTGTTTCCCCCCGGCCCCTTGTTGGAGAACACCCAGCTAGTAACCTAGCAACCAAGCTTCAGCTCATGTAGCCTATCTTCGAATCTACTTACAAATAAATATGGGGAAGTGTAAGTTCAACCGTATTTGGTTGGAAAACATCTAATTTAGTGCTTGGTTGAAACCAGTGGAGGGAACGTGTTTGAAGCCCGCTGCACCTTTTGCAAAATAAATTAGTGTTTGTTTTGCTAGTGGAGCGTTAGCTAGTGCAGCGTTAGCTAGTGCAGCAGCAGCTAATGCAGCGTTAGCTAGTGCAGCAGCAGCTAATGCAGCAGCTCCCGCAACAACACCGGGGGACCTCCGGGCTAAGTTTGGGTCTACGTCAACCCTAAAAGCGGAGGTGCTGTAGACGCTAAATACCGCAGCTAAACACCAATCATACAACAGCAACGATGAAATAGTGTAGCCAAGGCAGCAGAGCTCTGAATATAGCTCTTGTCACTCTCTCACACACACACACACACACACACACACACACACACACACACACACACACACACACACACACACACACACACACACACACACACACACACACACACACACACACACACACACACACACACACACACACACACACACACACACACACACACACACACACACACACACACACTAGGGCTGCTCGATTATGGCAATAATCAAGATTATGTTGGTCAATAATTAATATCACGATTATTAAATATGATTATTCATTGACTTTGAAAACATCCATTTATTGAACTTTAAAACAAATAATAATTTGAACAGTATATTTTTAACTGTTGATTACCCTGAACGTATAATTCAACTGAAAAACCAATACAAAAATTAATTAAATAAATGATACATTACTAAAAAATTAATTAGATCAAATATGTTGTAGTGCACTGTCACAACCTAGCAAAGCAAAATAATCGTTTTTTACGATTATGTTGTTTTTGTAATTGTGGCAGGCCAAAATCGTTATTGCGATTAAAATATGATTAATTGCACAGCCCTAACACACACACACACACACACACACACACACTCAAGCACACACAGACGCACACACATACACACACTTTTTGTCTAACACGCTAACACAGTTCTGTACTGTTACGCTGTTGTGTTCAGTCACTGTTCTTATGTTGAACATGAATACATTTACTTTGTAAGTGATTATGGGACGTATTTCTTCTTTATATACATTTTCCTTCATACTTTATTGCCGTGAAATAGGTCTTAAATTCTATTCAAAGTGGTCTTAAAAAGGTGTTACAAAGTCTAAAATTTGAGTTGGCGAAACCTGCAGGAACCCTGTACAATAAAAAGTCCTGCATTCAAAATGTTACAAGTAAAAGTACAAAAGTATTAGCATCAAAATATACTTAAAGTACCACCTGCAGAGGGATCTAGATTCAGGTGTTCTTTTCCCCATAGAGACCGCCTCGCTGCACATTATCCCTTGCATAAAGATAGATTGTGGGTCCCTTATAACATGTTGTACACAGTAGAAATAAACATTCTGGTTACCTCAACATCAGGGATCTTATCCATTAAACTCCTTCTGAATCAAACCGTCACGGTAGCCTTACCTTACTGATCCCTCTTAAATTAGAAAAACACACGTTACTTTACCAGCAGAGAGAAAATGGATTATTAAATTATTAATGTGACTAATAAAGAGCAATTTGATTATTAAGTATTATTCTGTTGATCGATGTCATTACATTTGGTGAAAAACACATAATGACTTGTTTATGACTCGTTTTGTCAAAGTTTAGGACTTGACTTGACTTGAACTGGCCCATCCTGACTTGAGACTTGACTTGGACTTGCAAAACAATGACTTGAGACTTGACTCGGACTTGAGCGCAAAGACTTGAGACTTGACTCGGACTTGCAAAACAATGACTTGGTCCCACCTCTGCTGCTTACAGAAGCTGCTTGTGTGTATTTATCAGAGTTGTCTTTTTGTTCAATCCTTTTCTTGTAGATGTGCAATATTGTTGGATGTTTCATTGAACAAACTTCACATTTAATTCTTTTCTGACAGTCTTTGCTTAGATGTCCTTTCGTTAGACAGCCAAAGCAAATTCCTTGTGCTTTTAAGCAGTCGATTTTTTCATTGTGAGATGTTTTGTTCATCTGACATGTTTCAGAGGTGTGTTCTCCTGCACAAAGTACACAGCGCTTCTGAACAGTAATGCCTTTATGGTCTGATTTGATGTTTTGGAAAGGTTTTTGCTCTTCATTAACTCCTGGGCTTGTTACAGTAACAAAACTACTTCCTTTATAACCATGAGCAGGCTTATTGCTGGGTGATTTGTACACTTTAATATCCCTTTTTGGCATGACATCCTGTATGTCTCCAAACATGGGGTCTGATACAATGCCTGCATGCTTTTCAATGAAGTCGACCAATATTGGAAACGTTGCTCTTGTCTTATTGTGTTCATAATATGCATATGCAGTTGTTCTCCACTTTTCCCTAAGTTTAAATGGGAGTTTCATGATCACATTTCTCATGTTTGATGTGCTATTCATTTCATCCTAAAACTCAACATCTTCCATTGTGTTGCAACATCCACGAAGAAAGATAGCATAAGAATGCAGTGATTTTCTATCTTCACTCTTGATGGCATTCCAGTTCAACATTTTGTCCAAACAAGCTGCTGCGATTAAGAGTTGATGTCCATAGTTCTCTTGGAGCAGTCTTTTGGCTTCCAAAAAGCCCTTTTTAGAATCCATGTATTGGCAACTTTTGACCAAGTCTTTAGCTTGGCCTTCTGTATACTGCTCTAAAAAGAACAGCCTGTCTTTGTAATTGTCAGTTTTATCTTCTATTGTATGCTCGAACATTCTGATGAATGAAAGGTACTGTAATGGGTCTCCTTTAAAGATGGGTATTTCTCTGGATGGGAGTAATGTTAAGCGTTGCTCCTTCATTAGCATTTCAGTGATTTCGTTTTGCCGCTGCATTACTTGAATAAAGTCATTGCTTTCTGTACGAGAGCTTTGTCTGACTTGGATGGAGTGATGCTGCTGTGCTGATGCTGCTGTCCTTGTTGTGGGCCCTGGTTGTAATACTTGGACAGGACCACTAGGGGCTGCATGATTTGAGTTCATTGAATTTGAGTATATGAAACTCTTTTTATTGTCCTTCTCCACAGGTTTTCCTTGGTTCTCTTCATTCTGGAAATCATCATTTTCATCTGGCTGACCCGTGTCATACTGCTCCTCTCCCACACAAGCGTCAGGATCAGAGTCATCATCCTCAGAAGCTTCCAATGTTTTAATTTTGGCTGTTGCAGCATCAATATCAGTTTGAAGCTCAAGCTTTTCCATTTCAGCTCTGATATTGGCTTTCATTGCTTCCAGGTCAGCTTCTTGTTTTTCAAGTGAGTGTTTCTGTGATAAGGCAGCAGGGCGTGATCTGAGCGCAGCTCTCTCTGCCTCTGCCTTTCTTCTTACTGATGAAGCTGTTGAAGTTTATTGCTGCCACTAGAACTTTTACCTTTTTTGCTTATGCCCACTGATATTGCTTTATGTGGACTTGACGTATGTGCAGTCAACACATCCTCACTCCCAGGTCGGCCTATGTTGACGTTATGTCAAGTCCCCTGTGTCGGCTTTTTCCAACGCAAGGGGGGGGGCCTTAGCGTCCATTTTCAACGCAAGGGGGGGGCCCTTAGCGTCCATTTTCAGCTTTCCGGGATGTCCATATGCTTCTATGGACGCTCATGGAAGCACGGAATTCGTTTGTGTCGACTGCCCTTAAAGGCAATGTGAGCGTCCATTCTCATTGGATAACGGAGAATTGTACACCCGGAAGTAAGTATTCCCCTTACTGTCGATTGATTTTACAGTGATATCTGCACTACTCATCGACTAAAAAACACCAGATTATCCTTGTTAATTACACAACATTGATTGGTTTAAATTGTGTGCAATGCTTTTGTATTTTTCCCCTTCGATTCGGAGAAACAAATATTTTTTCAGAATAAAGGATGGCAGAAGACACTACACTACCCAGAATCCCCAGCTATCGTTTGGACTACACCATGTGCTCTGTTTGACAAACCCCGTGATAGTCCTCAAGCTCTGTGATTGGAGAGTGTGCTCCGAGGGTTACACCGAGCCTCGAACAGCACTTGAAATGGGATGGAACCACGGCAGACTGTCCAAAACTGGATTTGAACGGGTCCACCCCTCCCCCACCCCGTCCCCCACCCCGTCCCCAGAACTACACATGCTGGCTATTCTGTTTCGCAACATGTTCTCTATCTATGGCACGTCTCTACTGGGAGTTGTAGTTTTAAAAGACGTTTTCGTATTTCCCATAATAAGAAGTTGCCAGTATTAAACTGTGTACATCCCTGGAGGTTTAGGGGATAGGAAACACTCACATTAAAACATATAATTAATAAATGGGTGAAAATTGCTTGTGCCCATAATGGGCAGCATTAATATATATATATATACACACATGCCAGCTAAGGTCAGAAGAGCTTTATTTAACAGCTGGTCTTATGTTTGTGACCCCTGTTGTTAAAGGAATGCTCCACTCATTAGATAATTAATCAAAACTTCAGTATTTAGTGAAACATTATGTTTAAACCATACCCTGAAGAAATCAGCGATATTCCCCAGTAAATAATGATTTTATAGCTCTTATTTATCAAAACCTGTATATTCCGTCAGGCCGCTGCCATTTTGGCCATTTTCAGTAGTCACGTGATGGTCGTGACGTCTCCATGCGTTCACTTTGTAAACACACGAAAACATGGCGGAGTATTTGAGTTCGGACTCGTCAGCCGAGGAAGAAGTTTTGAGCAATATGAAGAGATTGGATGGGGGAATTCAGCCATACAGGTTCGAGCCAAGTAATCAGAACCGTCAGGAATCCAGGGACAGTGACGATGAGGATGAACAGCACGGTGATCTTGCTGGAGACGATCCCTTTACTCGTGCAATTGATTTCGGGAGGCGAGTAGGAAGACCTGTACATGAATGGTGTACCTAGAACCACGATTATGGGGTCACGCCGGCCAATCGCAAAGCTTTGATGCGTTCAAGTGCATTTTTTTTAATATCCCTCTTACTTCTATGTTTAATTGTTATTCCAGCTTGATCTACTATGTATATATATTTTTCATTTATGTTGAGAAAAAAAAAAAAAAATAAATAAATAATTTCTTTTATGTTGAGAACCTCTCTGAAGAACCAGCACCTTACCGTGGTAGAGAGGTTTGTGTGCCCTGATGAACCTGGGGGCTGTGTTGTCTGGAACCTTGTGTTCCTGGTAGGGTCTCCCATGGCAAATTGGTCTCAGGCAAGGGGCCAGACTAAGATTGGTTCAAAAGACCTCATGAAAGAAAAACTAAGAAGTGAGGATACCCGGCCCGGAGGAAGCCCGGGGTCCCCTTCTGGAGCCAGGCCCAGAAGGAGGACTCGTCGGCGAGCGTCTGGTGGCCGGGCTTGCCACGGAGCCCGGCCGGGCCCAGCCCGAAAAGGCAACGTGGGCAACACCTCCGCTTCTCCGTCCCACCACCTACGGGAAACACCGATGGGGTCGGGTGCGCTGCCAGAAGGGTGGCAGTGAAAGCGGAGGGTCTCGACGGACCAGACCCGGGCGACAGAAGCTGGCTTTGGGGACGTGGAACGTCACCTCTCTGGGGGGGAAGGAGCCGGAGCTTGTGCGGGAGGTGGAGCGTTACCAGTTGGATCTGGTTGGGCTCACCTCTACGCACAGCGTCGGCTCTGGAACCTTACTTCTGGATAGGGGTTGGACTCTATTCTTCTCCGGAGTTGCTCAAGGTGTGAGGCGCCGGGCGGGTGTGGGGATACTCACAAGTCCCCGGTTAGGTGCTTCGTTGTTGGAGTTTACCCCACTGGACGAGAGGGTCGCCTCCCTACGCCTGCGGGTTATGGGGGGGAAAACTCTGACTGTTGTGTGTGCTTATGCACCCAACAGCAGTTCAGAGTATACGGCCTTCTTGGAGACCCTGGAAAGAGTCCTGTATGGGGCTCCTGAAGGGGACTCTTTAATCTTGCTGGGAGACTTCAACGCACATGTGGGCAATGATGGAGACACTTGGAGGGGCGTGATTGGGAGGAACGGCCCCCCTGATCTGAACCGGAGTGGTGGTTTGTTACTGGACTTCTGTGCTAGTCATGGATTGGCCATAACAAACACCATGTTCGAACATAAGGATGCTCATAAGTGTACGTGGTACCAGAGCACCCTAGGCAGAAGGTCCATGATCGATTTCGTTATCGTATCATCGGACCTGAGGCCGTATGTTTTGGACACTCGGGTAAAGAGAGGGGCGGAGTTGTCAACTGATCACCATCTGGTGGTGAGTTGGGTCGAGTGGCGGGGGAAGCCTCTGGATAGACCTGGTAAGCCCAAACGTGTAGTTCGGGTGAACTGGGAACGTCTGGAGGAGGCCCAAGTTCAGGAGGCCTTCAACTCACACCTCCGGCGGAGCTTTTCGGGCATTCCTGTGGAGGTTGGGGACATTGAACCAGAGTGGTCGGTGTTCAAAGCCTCTATTGCCGAAGCCGCGGCGGGGAGCTGTGGTCTCAAGGTCCTAGGTGCCTCAAGGGGCGGTAACCCTCGAACCTCCTGGTGGACACCGGTGGTCAGGGAAGCCGTCCGACTGAAGAAGGAGGCCTTCAGGGATTTGTTATCCCGGGGGACTCCCGAGGCAGTTGCAAGGTACCGACAGGCCCGAAGGGCAGCAGCCTCATCCGTGGCCGAGGCAAAGCAGCGGGTGTGGGAGAAGTTCGGAGAAGACATGGAGAAGGACTTTCGGGCGGCACCAAAGTTGTTCTGGAAAACTGTCCGACACCTCAGGAGGGGGAAGCAGGGAACCATCCAAGCTGTGTACAGTAAGGATGGGACGTTGTTGACCTCAACTGATGGAGTGTTAGGGCGTTGGAAGGAACACTTTGAGGAACTCCTGAACCCGACAACTCCGCCCTCTATGTTAGAGGCAGAGCTGGAGTATGACGGGGGATCAACACCAATCTCCCGGGGGGGAGGTCACTGAGGTCGTCAAACAACTCCACAGTGGCAAAGCCCCGGGGGTGGATGAGATCCGCCCGGAAATGCTGAAGGCTCTGGGTGTTGAGGGACTGTCATGGTTGACACGTCTCATCAACGTTGCGTGGAAGTCGGAAACAGTACCGAAGGAGTGGCAGACCGGGGTGGTGGTCCCCCTTTTTAAAAAGGGGGATCAGAGGGTGTGTGCCAATTACAGAGGCATCACACTACTCAGCCTCCCCGGGAAAGTTTACTCTAAGGTACTCGAAAGGAGGGTCAGGCCGATTGTCGAACCTCAGATTGAGGAGGAACAATGCGGATTCCGTCCTGGTCGTGGAACGACGGATCAGCTTTTTACTCTCGCAAGGATCCTGGAGGGGGCCTGGGAATACGCTTATCCGGTCTACATGTGTTTTGTAGACTTGGAGAAGGCGTATGACCGAGTTCCCAGGGAGTTACTGTGGGAGGTGCTGCGGGAGTATGGGGTGAGGGGGTCTCTACTCAGGGCCATCCAATCTCTGTACTCCCAAAGCGAGAGCTGTGTCCGGGTCCTCGGCAGTAAGTCGGACCCATTTCCGGTGAGGGTTGGCCTCCGCCAGGGCTGCGCTTTGTCACCAATCCTGTTTGTAATATACATGGATCGGATTTCGAGGCGTAGTCATGGGGGAGGGGGTCTGCAGTTCGGTGGACTAAGCATTGCACCACTGCTTTTTGCAGATGATGTGGTTCTGATGGCTTCATCGGTCTGCGACCTTCAGCACTCACTGGATCGGTTCGCAACCGAGTGTGAAGCGGCTGGGATGAGGATCAGCACCTCCAAATCTGAGGCCATGGTTCTCAGCAGGAAACCGATGGACTGTCCACTTCAAGTAGGGAATGAGTCCTTACCCCAAGTGAAGGAGTTCAAGTATCTCGGGGTCTTGTTCTCGAGTGAGGGAACAATGGAGCGTGAGATGGGCCGGAGAATCGGAGCAGCGGGAGCGGTACTGCAGTCGCTTTACCGCACCGTTGTGACGAAAAGGGAGCTGAGCCAGAAGGCAAAGCTCTCTGTCTACCGGGCCATTTTCGTTCCTACCCTCACCTATGGTCATGAAGGATGGGTCATGACCGAAAGAACGAGATCGCGGATACAAGCGGCCGAGATGGGTTTTCTCCGCAGGGTGGCTGGTGTCTCCCTTAGGGATAAGGTGAGAAGTTCGGTCATCAGGGAGGGACTCGGAGTTGAGCCGCTCCTCCTTCGCGTCGAAAGGAGCCAGTTGAGGTGGTTCGGGCACCTAGTTAGGATGCCACCTGGGCGCCTTCCTAGGGAGGTGTTTCCAGGCACGTCCAGCTGGGAAGAGACCAAGGGGTAGACCTAGGACCAGGTGGAGGGATTATATCTCTTCGCTGGCCTGGGAGCGCCTTGGGATCCCCCAGTCAGAGCTGGTTGATGTCGCCAGGGAAAAGAAAGTTTGGGGCTCTCTGCTGGAACTGCTACCCCCGCGACCCGACCACGGATAAGCGGGAGAAGATGGATGGATGGATGGATTTATGTTGAGAAGGATTAATATTAATATCATTCAATTGTTGTCAAATTGTGGATGTGCTGTGTGTGTGTGTGTGTGCTGTGTGTGTGTGTGTGTGTGTGTGTGTGTGTGTGTGTGTGTGTGTGTGTGTGTGTGTGTGTGTGTGTGTGTGTGTGTGTGTGTGTGTGGGGGGGGGGTTGCCGTGCATTGTTCTGTGTTAAAATGTGTAAAATTCAATCAAGAGTATTTTTTTTTTAAAAACATGCTAGGACTACTTTTTACATATACATGTTGTGTTTCGCAGTATACTTGGGAAAATTACTAAAAACCCAAATTCCGATGCTATGCTTTAGTTATCCCTGATGAGCAGGTTTGTTTGTTTGTAACTTTATTTATTCAGATTGGTCCCATTGAGATCATAGATCTCTTTTTCAAGGGAGACCTGCAGCATATAGGTTCCACATGAAACATAAAACAACATAAAACAATAGAGGATATCATACAACATATTTACAAGCTACATACTTAGGTGGCATGGTCCATCAGTGTATGAATGGGTGAATGTGAACGTGCACAAGTGCTATGAGGAGTTGGAAAACCACAAAGGTGCTTTAAACTTACATGATGTCAAATGTCCAAGATTATGAATATAATCAAACCCGACAGGTGTTATTTTAGTAGAGAAATGTTCCTTTTACAGCATTAATATCAAAGCACGTGTGCCTTTGACAAGCTGTGCTGACATACAAATTGCAGTTAAAACTTACCAGATATTCCTTGATCAGCTCATCTGGATCTTCTCCCAGGAAGATAATGAGGGCTCTCAGGACACACTCCCTCCGAAGATGAATGTCTTCAGTCTAGGACAACATTATTTCGGTTAATTTTATTTTTCAAAATGTCTATTGACAGATTTCCTTACTCTTACAGCTAAAATCCTTCACTTTATTTAGAAACAAATGGACACTCCTAGTTACTGAGTTTCATAAAACAACGGTTGCCCTCCCCATGTATCTATAAAAGGATACACAAAAGGTATCCCTTTTAGCTAGCAAGGACTCATTTGACAATGCAGATTTACCTGGTCAAAAATGTCCATGATGTCAGCAGTCTTTTGACGTGTTGATCCTCCTTTGGCACGGATGACTGTGATTAGCTGACTTGAGTGAATGTCCAACTGGGCCATGAACTTCTCCTCAAGAGGAATGGTCATTATCCTCTGGAACTCTGCATTGATCTATGAAAGAATAATACAAAAATGAGTAAATTCAATTGGACTCAGTCTGTATGCAATTAACATTTAAAAAAATAACCATTGAAGCAAGTGTAAACTTCTTCCGACCCCTTTTCGGACGTGTAATTAGCTAAAGCTTTGTTGTTTATTGATACCAAACAATGATACTACAGATTATTCAATTATTAATTAAATGTTTTGTTTTGTTATTGCATTCATTTGTATAATACTGTATCACCTCTTGTTTCATTTGTATTTTTCTTTGGTTTTACACGCTCGAAGAAAAAAAAATAAACTAAGCATACTGGCAAAAAGTATAACAAACTAAAAATGTAAATTCTGTCAGTAAACACTGTTAAACATAATCTTTACCACACCATATTATGATGAATGGATAAAAGCTTACTAAAAAATGTATACAGACTAGGTTATTACCTCTTTGTGTTGGAACAGTGCCGGCCACCTGTCTTTGAAGTCCTTGATTCTTGGCTCTTGGTTTACCACCTCCTGTCGTCTGTAGGCGAACGTGTGAGCCATTTTGTCTGCGATGACCCTATTATTGTTCCTTATCCTGATGTCTGTCAGAAGTTCTAGTCTTTCTTTTTCCAGGCTTTCCAGATTGGCACCAGTGGGGAAGGATGGATAAAAGTTAGCCTCAGCTCACTTTGGCCTCTTGACTTTTTTAGCAGGGAAAGCATCTGTAGCAGCTTTAGATTTCAGGGAATTTACCACCAGCTCTGGGCACCCCTGCAATTTGAGCTGAGTCCTGTAGTTTCCCATCTTATATTTCAGGCGCTGTTTCCATCCATTGCAGCCATTGAATGAGCCAGGTTCTTTCAAACAAGGATGCTTTTTGATAAGAGCCTCTGCTACTGTGCAGAAATGTGAATCATCTGGATAGGCCTTGTACCCGTAAATTGTTTCTGCAAGTCTATTCAGAATATCAGACTTGCTTCGGGAGCTGACAGTCAACATTTTGTGGCTTCCATTAAACTCAGAATTCCCCTTCACTAGCTGCAGCTCCGTGTCATATGAAAATTGAGGAATCGGAAAGTCCGCTGGCCACTGTTTGGCTCGAGAGGACACAGATTCGGGGGATGAGAGGATTATTGTGTCATCTGATGCCAACGAAACATTGCCATCACACTCAAGTGAAGACGATGATGTGGTATCAGTGGCAATGTTCAAAGGTGTATTTGTTTGCTGGTGGATCACTTTGATTGTTCCCAAATCCTGAAGTTGAGTGGTGGAATTCAGATTGAAGAAGTCGTTGCCAAAGTCTTGGTCCATGTACTGCAGTCTGACGTCGCCCTTTAACCCAAAGAAAGTCTTTAACTTGCTGAGAAGGTCATCCAATGATTCCGGTATGCCATTTGGAAGAGACAGTTTTTCAATGTTGTTCTCCCCCAAAATCACTTTCAGTCTTGCAGGCGTCGAATCAGCCATGGCAGTCTGAGAAGACAACACAAGCACAATACGTTTTAAGAAAGGCACATTAAACATAATTCCTTATTATTCACACTGTTAATGTATCATCTTATAGATGTGTTATCAGTTTTCAGTAAAAGGACTACAACTTTGTGTAAATCCCTTTTCCACTGGCGGCATTTGCTGACTGGACTCAATCAGCACATCTTTAAAAAATGACATAATGCCCACCCTTATCCTCAATGTTAGGTTCCATCTGCAGTTGACAACTTGTATGTGCAAACAAATTGAATGTTATCATTTGAAATCTTCAAAGAGTTGATAGTTAGTCTTGCACCAATAACAAATATGTATAGGAAGTCATACAAAAACAAATATATTGTTGTTTTGCAGGTGAAGCATTAAAACTCTGACCACACAAAAAAAGCCCACACATTTATATATTTTCTGATATTTACCTAGTGTAATTATTTGTTGGTGAAATGATAAATAAAACCTTTGAAAACAAAAAAAAACACTGGTATGAAATAAATCTGTTTTGAGAACACAATAGTTATGAATTATTTCTTTTTCCAGCTAATGAAATATCACTTTTAGCTTCCTCACCCTTTAAACATGGACATATCTTTTCAATGTGACAAGACGCATCCCTCGGATTGTGTAGTCTACCAGTGGGTAGGAATCATGTAGATCTTGTGGCTCAAGAAGTTCCACTTCCTTGCCTGGTGACGTTTTGAGATCATAAGCTCTATAATGTTCAATGTACCATCCACTGAGCTTTTTCACAATGAAGATCAACTTGTCCTGCAGTATCACCATTTGGAGGATTTCACTAAACTCTGCAAGTCCTCCCAGAGACCCATAGATCAAGATCATGCCACACTTGTAGTTTAGTCCATCATATGTCACAGTTTTGGCAAAGCTCACTGTATCTATATTTGAAGACTTCTGTCTCAGGGCATTTGAAATGTCCTTGTTCAGTACATCGATGTGTACAGTGGATATATTTGTCACTTCCAATGGAGGTCTGGCAAAGCTACACGAGTGCAAATGATATGCCATCTGAAACTGATGTTTCTCTGAAAGGAAAAGGAGCACATTTTTGAAGCACCTGATATTCCTTGCTACTCTTTTAAAAAAGGTATGCTTTGCTTCAAAACGCATAGTCCATAGGTGAACTAGTGGACCAAACTGATGGATCAAGTATGGATAATGCTCCAAAAAATGGTGTTTTGGTTTAAGCTTAACGTCTGGGAAAACCTCTTGAAATCTGATTCTGTGCTCAGAGATCTTGAAATCAAGATATGCAATGGAGTCCTCAGTATGAACGGGACAGACCACAAGATCAACAATGTCCTTCAGATCTGTTAAGATCTGCCAAGCTGGTTCCTCACTGGGAACATTATGTCCAATCAAAAAAGGCAAAAACCTGATTAGACTCCAGTTCTCATGCGCATTTCCCCCAACAGTTTTTCTGGACCCAAAACTAAGAGGCACAGGATGAGGTTGATTGGTTTTGTCAGTCCACTTAAAGTTGAAAGATGATATTGCCTTGTTCAATGTAAATAATGTGAAATACTTTTTTTTAATGAATATATTGAGACAAAGTGCAAGTTCAAAAGGAACAATTCCTTCAAAAAGATCGTGCACAATATCTGGAGGAAACCCAGTTGTAACATCAAAATATGAAAGGTGCTCTGACAAAATATGAAAGGTGCTCTGACACTTTGATTTCACACCATAGTAGCTGGGCAATCCATTTTCCTCAAGGATTCTTAAATGATCTGCATGAATGTCTTTGGTTCTCAGAGTAAAGACTCCACTTCTAACTTCTTTTGTCTGTAAGTCAGATTTTTCTGCAGTGCAAAATCTGCATACGTATGACCCTGTGAAATTTTCAACAAATCCAGCAATACCGTGTGCGCCTAGGTTGTCAGCGACCACACACTGAACTGTGCCTTTTACTGTTCTTGCCAACTTTGTTAGAAATATCCCACTCTGTTCCAAAATTACAAGATCCTTAATTACAGGTTCTAAAACTTTCTCATAGCCATAGCACTTCAGATCATCAGTTTTGATTAAAGCAGCCAAATAGATGGAGGACAAAACAGAGTTACAACCTGGTGGCAAATTACCCAAAATCCAATACAAACCACAAATGTTATGCTTCCTCCTTGATGTACCAAGAGGATTACATATCTCAAAATCATCAATATATAATATCAATGAAATGCTTTCTTGTTTAGGCAACAGTTCATTTTGTTTGAAGAAGGCACCATCAAAAAAAGATCTGTATGTGTGTACACAAGTTCTTGGTGGCTGTTTATCTAAAGTATTCAAATTACTAGCCTGGTCTAAGATAGTCTGGCAGTCAAGAATTTGCTGCAAAGACTTTAATATTGAAATATATTGGAACGACTTTCTATTCTTTCTGTCAAGTATATATTCCACTGGTTCAACTACGTTAAAGTGTTTCTTATAGTAAGCCTTTCGCCTCCAAGCACTGCAAAGTGGACCTTTATGTTCAATTGCTTGTTTAACAGGGTTTGTATCACAGAGTACACTCGCTAGTTTTTTAACCACTGACTGGTCAAACTGGCATCCGTTATCTTGTAATACCTTGCTAATAGTCGTCCGAGTGATTGGCAGAGAAAGAGAACCTATCAGATAATGTAACTCCTGCAAAAGCTCATCTACAGCTGCACTAGACACAAGAAATACATTTTCCAATTTAAGGAGGACTAAAGCTATTTTAAGCTCAATATCCTTCTCCAAGTTCTCAGTATGTCCGTTGTCCAAAGAACAATTCAAATTTACATTGCTCTCTATACTTTCCCCATCTGAAAAATCATCACCAACAATGGCAGAAGATTTTTTAACAGAAGTTATGCCAGGCTTAAAGGCATTTCCTGGGCCAGAATGTTTCCTGAATTTATGACTTTTAAAGTTCTCATAGACGTTGGTTTTATATTCACACTCTCGGAACACGCATGTTACAGTCTCATTATTTTTAAGATGCTGGAAGATGTGTTGAAAATAGTGTCTTTCTGTGGAGAGTTGATTATGACCACAAATATGGCATGTGAACGTGGACACAGCTTTGGTGGCTGTTTGTTGGGCAGCGTGATTTCTTGATGAATGGCTTATTAGAGAATTCCAGGTCTTGAATCTACATGTACAATTTAAATAAGTACATGGATATGAATGACCCCGTCCGTAGCTCCCATGACTCAGTTTGTAGTGCTTGAGCAGCTCAGATCTTCTTGTAAACACCCTCCCACAGTCTTTGCATCTCCACATGAAGCATGACACTGAAAAAACGAAAAAGGTGGGCTTTACTGAGAGTATCTTTATAGGTAACAAATAATTTGTATATTAGCTTTGGCTGAACTCTAAAATTAATAACTCCACAGAAAACAAAACAGTGGATTTTGTCCTATAATCACCTGCACTTTGCGTTTACGTTGAAATTACTTTCAGAACACACAGTCACATTAAAGTACTCTCTATATCACTCACAGTAGTGTAGCTTCACGTACCTTAGGTAGTAGTCCAATACGATGTGTCAAAGCCTGAAGAAACCACCACCAGTCAGGCATGAGAAATCATGAGAAGACAAATAAATACATTTATATTAGGGGGGACATTTCTATTCGTTGTTAAGCTTTCACAGTCACCTATTATCACCCCAAACATAGTAATGGTCTTATCAGCAACAGCAAATTACACTACAGGGCTTCTTATTAGCACATTAGCACAGCAACACAGAGCTGGATAACGCTTTAACCACCGAGCTACTATAAATGTGAGGCTTTATCAACGCCGCATCAACCACTTCCAGCATAAACAAGAAGGCAGTCCCGCCATCGAGGCGACCAGCACAACAAATTAGTACTGCATCTCCCACACACCGAGGTTAAATGATATGTTCGTCAGCCGGATGCATCACCGGGCTTTCACCAGCGCAACATGCCCCATCACTGCTCGGTGATCGTCTTTATAATTACACTCGACGCAACGGCGGCGACACCACATTAAACCGTTCACACAAACACGCCAACATAGTACAAAAAAAACGTGTGCTGTTTGGTGACAAGCTAATGTACTAATAACGATAGTTAGCCTAGCCTTAACATGACCCAGTTTGCGCATTAGTTTGCGCTAATTTGGTAATAAGCAGCTACGCCAGTACACAATAGGAATACTTTAACACATTTCAGTGACAATATTAAACCAAGAGAGTAGGCTTCTACCCGCAAGTAACCAACTATCGTCATGTTTGAGCTAAAGCTAGCGGTTTAGCTAACAGTGGAGACAGTGCATCATAGCTTGGTTCCTTCAGTTTTCAAACGTTAAGGCTAAATATTTGCAACAACATTTAAACAATTTAGGTGGAACATGTTATATCTGACATTGTACATTATTTTTATATAAGAAATATAACTTGTCTGAATCACACTTACCGTATGTCGAAGTCACGTCTCAAGAGAAAAAGGCGGCAATGTGACGGTGGAATGATCTGGCAAAGACGTTGACGTTGACGTCATGACGTCACACGCACGTTAGATGAGAGAAACTTGATTGATTTGCTTTCACTGATAACAAAATAGCAAGTCAAGTCAACGAACAAAAAAATCACATGAATACAACCCACAAAAGTACATTGGAATCTCTAAAGCAGAAATCTGAATCAGATTTATTAAATGTATTAAGTTACTTCAACTACTATCAAGTACACTTTTTAGAGTGTGTCGGGGCGTGGCTGGTGGGCAGTGCACTAGTTCGCTGATGTTGTCCGTGTCAACAGGAGTGACAGTCCGCACACACACAAGACCGCAATTATGGCAGAAGCAAAAAAGCCCAAAATATATAATTTTCACTCCGAGTGGGAGGATGATTATTTTTGTATCTATGCCAATTCAAAGTCCATCTGTCTCTCATCTGCAATGCGAGCATGGCTTTATCGAAGAAGGGTAATTTAGGAGCGGCATTTCAAAACAGTGCACAAACGCTGCGAGACGGAATTCCCTCCTAATTCTGCCCTACGCTCCAAAAGGGGAGGGGCCTGAAAGGACAGCTAAACGCACAGCAGTCCATTTTCACCAGGCCCAACAACAAGAGCAAGGCTGCTACCAGAGCATCTTATCGTGTCAGTCACGTTCTTGCAAAACACATGAAGTCTTTCAAAGACGGCGAAGTTGTGTTAGAAGCTTTCCTGGAGGCTGCCGACGGGCTTTTGGGGGACAGTAAAAATAACAGAAGCATTTCAACAGGTTTTTGACATAATAAAAACTCAAGTTAGATACCGTTATTAATCAGCTGTAAGTTTTAGTTTGTTTGAACTTATTCATTATAATTATTGTACAAAATGGTATAAGAATGCAAACATTAAGATCTGTTCTGTTTAAATTGATTATAGTCTATTATCAATTCAGGTTAAGAAACTAGTGTTGCTTGCATCCTATTTTTAAAAAGGCATTTATTTGTATACTCTACTAAAATGCAACAAAAAAAGGGTTTGATTAAATTAATTTTGTCTTTTTTATTGCACTTTGGCAGCAGATTCCTGTGTAGCTTCAGATCTGAGTTGTCTTATTAGTAAGCGTAATTTATACTTTTGTAGCAACACTATTTGTATATAATGGCAAAGAAAGGGTTCAGAGTCTTTTCTTTTTTCTCTGTGTCATATGTGGCAGCACTGTTCAATGTTTCTTGAAAACATTACCCACTGTAGTATGTGACGTGTGAATAAACTCCAACTCTGTATCAACAGCACTGTTGTGTAACTTCAGTTAAATACTTGTATGTGTGTAGATTAGAAAGAGGTAAGATAAAGGATCTGCAGTATTTTATGAAGTATTAATCGTACAAAGGTCAGTTTTATACAAGTAGAAGTGTGTATTTACCTGGTAGTAGGCTGTCAGTAATGGCTACGCCTCTCTATTTGGACTGGTAGATCTCGGCAGACTGGCAACTTTAAAAGTAGCTCTCGGTTCAAAAAAGGTTGGGCACCCCTGACGTAGGCTATCTTTAGATGCGGATTTTGTTAAACTAATATGTTTGCGCTGTGGACCAACACTATACATTGACGGGGAAGGGGGTAGCAATAAAGATAACACCATTAAACAGTTACACAACATAACAGAAATAATATCGATAGCAGCGTCCCTAGCAACCACCTTGGTAACAATGAAAACGTTATGGACGCAATTTCCTGAAGTAATCTTCGTAATAACTAGCAAACTAAAGATCATGTACATCCACTGCACACATCATCTGAAATAACAACTCATATTTCTCGCATCAAATGACATCAAAACGCATTTTAATGGCCAAACTAACTTTAAAATAGGCATTTTCCACCGAGAATAAAACGAAGTTCGGCCATGTTTTTTTTTTCTGCAGGGAGAAATTTGAAGATCACGTGACGTCAAACAGAGCACATGGTGTAGTCCAAACGATAGCTGGGGATTCTGGGTAGTGTACAAATATTTTTTCGGAGTAAAGGATGGCAGAAGACATTCTGCCATCCTTTACTCCGAAAAAATATTTGTTTCTCCGAATCGAAGGGGAAAAATACAAAAGCATTGCACACAATTTAAACCCATCAATGTTGTGTAATTAACAAGGATAATCTGGTGTTTTTTAGTAGATGAGTAGTGCAGATATCACTGTAAAATCAATCGACAGTAAGGGGAATACTTACTTCCGGGTGTACAATTCTCAGTTATTCAATGAGAATGGACGCTCACATTGCCTTTAAGGGCAGCCGACACAAACGAATGCCGTGCTTCCATGAGCGTCCATAGAAGCATATGGACATCCCGGTGTCACCAGATATGTTCGGGCTACCAGATATGTTCGGGTGTATTTCCGTCGCATCCGTCATCCGTCATATCCGTCATATACTCACCTCCCTCTGCTCCCAGCGCTCTGCTGCCACACACCGGCCGTCTGCGGAACTGCAGCCGGAGGAACTCGGGACAGCTTGTTATGTGTGGGGTGGGGTCCCATGTACATGTGCACATAAATAATGTTTCTAATTATTTACAATTAAAAAATATATATATTCTGCATTACTTTAGCCAACACTTTTATAAGGCCACTAGATTAGATAATTACGAAATGTGTAGATAGAATACATATATTTCAGGTTGTTATTTTTGTCATTATGTTTAATGTTTTATTTACCTTTTAGTATTTTTATATAGTATCTGAACTTTGGAAAGGAGTTGGGAGACACACGACACATCAAATCACATCTACAGATCAAGGCGAAGCGAATGGATGTACTCCCATACTCCTAGCGTGAAAATGTTTGTGAAAACGTGTGCAAAGTCTCCGAAAATCCTAAAAATAAGCTCATATTTGAATTCCCCATAAAAAAACACATCATTCAGTAAAAACAAGGCCCCACTGATCATCTACTCTCTGAGACGATTCCATGGATGTCTGGCTTGAGTTTCGGCCACCAGGGAAAGTGGACAAAAGTGCCCGAGATCAGCCTCTTAATTTACACAGGGCCTAGTGCTTGGCTTTGGGCATGAAAATTCAGGAAACTCCCCTGAGTATTTTATTAAATATCTGAATTTTGGAGAGGAGTTGGGGGACACACGACACATCAAATCACATCTACAGATCAAGACGAAGCTATTGGAAGTACTCCTAGCGTGTGAAAATGTTTGTGAAAAACGTGTGCAAAGTCTCCGAAAACGGAGCAGTGGCTGTGTTGCTAGCTTTGCGGCTAGCGGTTAGTTGTTATTGTTTGAAGTTGTTGCTATGGAAACAACATAACGGAGAACAAATTAATATCTTCTACATATAATAACGGACAAAGTAAATAATTAAGTGTAGGCTATACCTGTTTGAAGTTGTTGCTAAGGAAACAACATGACGGAGAAAAAGTATAATCTTCTACATATAATAACGGACAAAGTAAAGAATGAAGTGTCGGCTATGTTTAAATGTTCGGAATTTGACCGTGATGGCCCTCTTGAGTTGCCGTAAAATATGACGAATATGACGGATGCGACGGAAATACACCCGAACATATCTGGTACTGACACCGGAAAGCTGAAAATGGACGCTAAGGGCCCCCCCTTGCGTTGAAAATGGACGCTAAGGGCCTCCCCCTTGCGTTGGAAAAAGCCGACACAGGGGACTTGACATAACGTCAACATAGGCCGACCTGGGAGTGAGGATGTGTTGGTGCAGTATATGAGCCATGGTCAGAAGAAGGCACATGCTCAAAGGAGGCAGCTCTAGCTAACCATTTCTTCATCACATCTTGAAACTCATTGAAATATGCAATTTTTGGGAGATACCAGTCAACATGATCACTTTCTTGTTCTTGCTCCGACAGCATTTCCTGCACTGAGTAATGTGAGTTTGAAAACTCTTTGGAGAGTATTTGAAAAACCCCACGACAACCTTGCATCTCAATGATATTCCCATAATCAATCATGAGTGAATCAATCTCATTTTTTTTCCTTGAGACTTGGCCCAATTTCGTTCTCCTTTTTTTTAATTAACTGCGCCAGCCTATCTTCTAAAGCCTTTTCTGTAGGTCTTATTGTTCTTTTTGGTCTGACGTCAGCATTTTCCACGGGCACTTCACGTTCATTCCCGTTTGGGTCCATAGGACTTTCATTTGTTTCCACATTTTCCTTTTCAGCCATTGTTATGCTTTATTGTCATTAAACATCCACTTGTAAACAGCTGTCCTTATTTTAATGTTGCGCTTTGTTATTGTGCGGCTTGGATCCGCGGCAGTACGCCAGATAGACAAACTTATTAAACGCTTTTCAAGATGCGCTCCTTGAGTTGCGCTCCTTGAGTTACGTTCCACACTTTATTCATAAGCGAATTTATTCCACTTCCAGCATTAGATTATACTGTATTGCAACATCCACAACATGCGGCACAAGCCTTTTTCCACAGAAATCCACGTTGTCACAATCCAGGAAGTCAATGCAGTCCTTCCTTGTTCACTATGAAGTCCGTGATTTGTAAACTCACGATTCACATCCGCTCGTATCCATTCATTTCCAAGAGTATTTCATTCATTATAATAATATGGTGGCAACCATTTAATTCCACACGGATTTGTCCATCACGAGAGTTTTTAACAATGTCGTGGCTTCCTTCCTTGTTTTTCCACCAAGCCACTAGACGCCCCTTAAGAGTCCCTGGGGCCATTTTTCAGCCATTCAGGTTTTCATGTTCATGCCATTTTGGCTGTGTTGAATGAATATTGCTCAAACTTGCCAGAGGATATTCTTTTTTAGTTGTATATTGAATTGTCGTATCAGTTTTTTAAATTAGCCTAAAATGGCTAAGCTACACAAAAACCGACACATTAGTTCGCGGCAAAAAATGCCCCATTGAAAACCATTGAAAATGCTTTTTTTGACCCCACATTTATCTTATCATAAACTCTTGATTTCCTTTATGTTAAGATTTCATTTTGAACTTCTAGCTTTCAATTTTCAATTTTTACATTTGTCTACAAGATGGCGATAATTTTAACCCTTTGAAGCCTGCAGCAAAATGTCACACTTTTTACTGTTTTCTGCAAGGGTCACTTGCTACTGAAATGATATGTGTGTGTCACTTTTGATGTTGGATAATGGTGTGTGTGTGCGTGTGCGTGTGCGTGCGTGTGCGTGTGTGTGCGTGTCCAACTTCAAAATACTTTTCTCTTAGAAGGCCACACTGCGTAATAATCTAATTCAATAATAAAAACAATGAGTTGCAAAAACAAAGTTTTGGTTCTCGCTCAGGTTGTTTATACAGGTGCACTGCAGCCATGGTTATAAGTATTACTATCAGTGCAGGAGTAGTCTTTTTGGAGATGGCAAGGCATTACAGCACACAGGAAGCTCTGGACATCATCATGCACTCTGATTGCGAGGATGGCTCCTCATCCTCCTCCGTGGACTCTGAGGCTGACACAGAAGAGGCCTCAGAGTCCATGGAGGACGCCTCAGAGGTGGGAACAGACCAGCTAGAGTCCAACTCAGACTCATCTGAAACTGAGAGCGGAGGGGAGATGGAGGAAGCAGCTGGACGGATGGACTTAAAAAAATGGTAAAGTGTTTTGGTCTCCCACAAACACTGAGACGCTCCGCTACGTCCCAGCAGCCAGAAGTTTGACCCCGGGACCAACACACTATGCTGTCGCCCGAATCAGTGACCCGGCATCCAGCTTTGCACTGCTGATGACAGATGACATCCTGCAGCATATTGTGTCCATGACAAACCTGCATGGGAGACGGTCAATTGCAGAGTGGCGAGATATGGACACAGAGGAACTGCAGGCTTACGTGGGGCTGCTCATTTTGGCCGGTGTTTACAGATCAAAAAATGAATCGACCCTAAGCCTCTGGAGTGAGAAATCGGGACGGAGCATTTTCCGAGCCACGATGTCCCACAGGAGGTTTCACCAAATCAGCCGAACACTGCGGTTCGACGACAAGCTATCCCGATTGCGGTGCCGTGATGACAAGCTGGCTGCTTTCCGCAAAGTCTGGGATATGTGGACGCACCGCCTACCGATGCTGTTCAGCCCATTCAGCGACGTCTGCGTGGATGAACAGCTCGTCCCATTCAGAGGCAGGTGAAGCTTCAAGCAGTATATGCCAAAAAAGCCGGCCAAATACGGTATAAAGATTTGGGCAAACTGTGATGTAAAATCATCATACCCCTGGAGACTGCAGGTGTATACAGGCAAAGCAGCTGGCAGTCCTTCTGAAGTCAACCAGGGGATGAGGGTGGTCCTGGAGATGACAGAGGGGCTCCAGGGACACATCATTACCTGTGACAATTTGTTCACGTCCTTCACACTGGCTGAGGAGCTGCTCAGGAGAAAACTGGCCCTGGTTTGCACAATTCGCCGAAACAAGCCTGAGCTTCCCCCAGGCGATCCTCTCCTCCACCTTTGCCTTTACGAAGACCCACACACTGGTCTCTTACATCCCTCGACGTGGCAGGAATGTGCTGCTTCTAAGCACGAAACACCGCAGTCCAGACGTAAGCGACAAAATGAAGAGAAAGCCAGTCATAATCAAAGACTACAACCGATGCAAAGGAGGTGTCGACAACCTTGATAAGGTAGGCACACATGTATTCTTACTCTTATATTCTTGTCTGAAATATATGTAGGTTTTTTTCAAATGAGCATTTTCCTATAAAATAATTAATATTTGCATCATGAGAGAAAATGCTTGGAATCATTTATTCAAATTGTTTTTGTTAGGTTGTTGCCACCTACTCCTGCAGGAGGAGAACAAATCGCTGGCCACTTGCCCTCTTCCACAACCTGGTTGACATTTCCCATTACAACGCCTACGTCCTGTGGACATCAATCGAGCCATCCTGGCAGCAGCAAAAACCATACAGGAGGAGGCTCTTCATTGAAGAGGTGGGAGAAATGCTGGTGACCCCACACATCAAGAAGAGAGGGCGCCTTCCCCGCTCATCAGCCGCTGCAACAATGGTGTCAGATCTGCAGGGTGCTGCTGCAGGCCCCTCTCTCATCAGTGAACGGAAGAGCGGGAGGCAGTGCCACTTTTGCATGGACAGAAGAGTTTGCAGCACCTGCTGCAAATGTGGGAAATTCATATGCAAGGACCACAGTCTGTCCATTTGCAGCCCCTGCTCCACCTGAGCTGGACTCTCACAGTGTTCATTCAATGTTCATCTTTGTAAAATAAATGTTTTTCTGGTTCAAAATGATCTTGTATTATTCATTTTAGTCAGGCTGGAGTAGTTTTAAAAGACTGACTCTTTGAAAGTGGGAACAAATATGAATATATCATATTTTTATAGCAACTTTTGTGAAGGTGGCATTTTCTGGCCTTAGGAACACGAGTGTGAGTTTTTGTTTAAATCTAACACTGCAAAAAAAATAACAATGCATTCAAATTTATTTTGCTGCCAATCATTGACCAATATAGGGACCTAATAATAACAATAATCAAATATTCCTTGAAATTTATTTTTTGAAAATTATTCTAGTTTTTTGTTCTTTTCAATAAAAAAACTGTGGAGTTTTTTCAACAAACTGGCATTTAAAGGGTTAAAATCCCCAAAATATAATTCATATTTCATATGTGTATGTCAGGCTGGAGTAGTTTTAAAAGACTAACTCTTTAAAAGTGGAAATAAATATTAATATATCATATTTTTATAGCAGTTTTTGTGAAGGTGGCATTTTATGGCCTTAGGAACAAATACGTTTTTTTTTTTTAAAGGGACTCTTAAGGGTTAAACAGACAGTTCTAACTCGTTTCTCTCCTTAAATTACTCACAGTTTGAAGTGTTGCTTGGCCTCCGATGGTTTAGAAGATGTTGCGATGTATTTGCTCAAAATAAAATAACAAACTTTTGCACATGCAACAAAGAAAAATAGGCCTTTACAATATTCAAAAGAAATAGGCAAAACTCAAATAAAACAACACAACTTAGGTATTCTTTCTTTCTTGATAATGCTTATCTTCACAACTTAAAGGGTACTTGTACGGTCTGTTCCTCGACGGAGTCTCTCAACAGGTTGCCCATCACTGTGGCGTTAGCACAGGCGCAGTGGGAATTGTAGTCCTTTATAGTGCGTTGACTACAGACGTCACAATTAGGTGGCCTTTCTTATCAAATCAAATTACTGGCTCTAACAGTATGTGTATTCACTCTCTGTCCTAAACGGCTTGTTGGAGCTCCTGCCCCCCCCCCCTCGTGAGCCCAGTGGCCGTCTGCAAGACAGCGAGACACAGTGAAACCCAGCCCGAAACACACACAGACACACCCGCAGCCTGGCTGGGAGTTTGCGTGTGTGCTCAGGCTGAGTTCCGCTGTGTCTCGCCGACCCCACACCGGTGAGCCAGCTCACACTGTCCGCTCCTCGCAGCAGCGAGCCTCCAACGTCCCGCAGAGTATGTGTGTGTGAGGAAGTACGCGGATTGGTCCAAACGTAACGGCTCCGCGGACGTAACGTCACTATACCCGAAATACGCCACTATACCCAAGAAGAAAACAATGGAAAAAGAGAAATGTCCAACGAGGCGTTCTGGGGCAGCATAGACAGGTATTTTCTGTGTTAGAGTTGTACTCGCTACAGGGTGTACTTTGAGGGTTTGTGACTCTGCAGACCGTTTACATGCAGAAAAACCTTCATAACACACAAGGGGACGGGTAATAACCGGAAAAGCATGACTGGGACCTTTAAATGACATCACACATGTATCCTGTTTGCTCTCATTAGCAGCGAGTTAATCAGCTCATAGTTGCTGTTTGTTTGAAAAGGTTAGCTATTGATTGTGTCTCAATTCCAAAGGGAAGAAAACAAAGACAGGACTCAACATCATTAACTTTCCAGGCATATTTAATTGGCACGGTAAACACAATACAAAGTATTCAGTGCTCCAAAACACAAGCATGGGCTACCAAATGGAACACAAACGAAAAAGTGCAAAAACACACCATTTGGTAGACCTTAGAAAGGAAAGGAAGTCTTACTTTGCAAAGCAGATAAAGTAATGGTAAGACTCTCAATAGTTAAAATAGATGTTTTCCTTTTTAAACTTTATTTATATATTCATATATATTCTCTCTAATTCCAACGTGCCGTTTCCTCTGTACAGGCAGGTTATTCCGGGGCAGGGACTCAAAGTTTTGTGGTGTCTTTGCAGAGCACTGGCAGAGATGGATGCTATTGAGCTACAATGATCTGTGCCTCTTCAGATTTATCGTTAAAAACATAATAAGGTTTTTGAAATCATGACATGTTGAAAAGAAAACATGAACTTCAGCAGAGATTTGATCATTTCTTCCATGTAAGAATCCAAATGGTCAATATGTCCGTCACTCCTCCGGTTGAAAAGTGGTTGTAACATGCTGAATCAGATCAATATTTAAGAATGGCTTCATACAGAACAATTTCATTGTTACTAATATTTGCAGTTAAGGGATTTCAGTCCCATTCAGGCAGAAAATACAACATAGACTTCCAGCTTTAGAAAACAAAAAAAGAAAAGCTGAATCTCAACTTAACATCATCAAATATATAAACCAGAAAATGTTAAAATCACGTACATTATGTGCCGGGGAATCAGTGGAAATACTTTCTCTGTATGATTATAAAAACTCTTAATTTTGCCCCCAAACTTCTTGAGATAATCACATCTTAATCCTTTCAGCAAACCACAGCTATCAGCATCATCCTTTCTCTCAGAAAACCAAAGTTAAGGCCCAAAAAAAGCAGGAGATTCTGGGTCAGTCACAGACTCACAGGAAAAGGATCACAGTATATTTCCATATACAGTAGACAGTTTAAGTGGATCATCCTAATATCAGGTGTAAATCATATCTTCATTTTTGGGTTGCCTGGACCGAGTGGAGACATTTCCACAAGGCTGATTAACTGTAAACTAACAACAACGTGTGTGATCAAAACATACCATAATAACATTTTGACATACATACTGTACTGTGTACTTACAGACCTACCTATGCATAAAATCATTCAGAAAACAACATATTCGGGTCCCTATCGTCCTTTACTGAGATTAAACTGGTGAACACTGGGAGGAGGAGATCACTCGTTGTTAAAAACAGGAAAACATGCTTTATGAACTAAAAAAAACAAGGTATTATAAAAAAAAAGAACCACAGGCACCGAACCTAAACAGTAGCATTCAGGTTAATTCAGTACGACCAGGCAATGAGGGTTAACTGAACAGAAAGGCTGGAGGCGGGGGGGCGTAAGCTAACCTTACCCCCACCCCATCGCCTGCTCCAGGGTGCCAGCAGAGGGGCGAGGAGGAAGACAGGGCAAGCATGCAGCACACCACAACGCTGAGAGGCCCCCCCGCTGCAGCAAAACAAGGGTGCTCGAAGCAGCAAGGGGTTAGCCTGAGCCGCGTCAGGGGGAGGGAGGGTGTGCTCAGAGAGAGGGACAGTGAGGATGAGGAAAATGGAGAATGACCTTCCGTCTCCTTTCCTCTCCTGGATGTGTGGGGGTGATCGTGGTGTGGAGGAAATGGGACACAAGGCCTTCAAAATAAGGCGTTCAAGCACACAACAGAAGAGAGAACACACAGATACATGATCCTTCTGAAACCTGCAAATATGATTTAGTGAGAGGGTGAACATGAGTGTTTTAAGCCCTAGATGCAGTGGTGGAATGTAACTGAGTACATTTACTCAAGTAATGTACCTGAGTATCATTTTGGGGTGCTTTTACTTTTGACTATTTTCATTTTCTGCTACTTTCTACATTTCAGATGTAAATGTTTTACTTTTACTGCACTACATTTATTTGTAGTTACTTTAAAAAAATAAATACATGTTTATATGATCTATATTTACCAATCATTTACTAAGTATTTTCCAAAATGCGCTCCATATGTTTCTAATGATTCAAACAGAAACATATAATATTCTATAATAATACAACAAATGTATAACAGGCATTCTCCACAATGAGTACTTCTTATACTTGAGTACATTTAGCTGATAATACTTTTATGTTAGTGACATTTTTAACTCAGGACCTTTACTGGTAATGGAGTATGTTTAGACTGTGGTATTAGTACTTTTACTTAAGTAAATGATCTTAGTACTTTTTCCACCACTGCCTGTATGTAGATGGCGTCGGGGTGACGCTCCCCTGAGTGAAGGAGTGAGGAGGTCATGGCTCACACACACACACACCGCAGGATGAAGGTGTTTTGTCCACAAGGCTCCAGCTGGTCCCCGTCCTGTCTCTGACCACAACCTCCCTTGTGTGTGTGTGTGTGTGTGTGTGTGTGTGTGTGTGTGTGTGTGTGTGTGTGTGTGTGTGTGTGTGTGTGTGTGTGTGTGTGTGTGTGTGTGTGTGTGTGTGTGTGTGTGTGTGTGTGTATGTATGTATGTGTACAGTGTTAGGTAAGGAAGAGGAGAGGTGTCAGAACCGGGGGGGGGGGGGGGGGGGGGGGGGGGGGCGTTCAGAGTGAGGAAGCCAACAGCCACGTTGATGACCGCGTGTGGTGCAAGCGAGTTAGTTACATTAAAGCAAGCTGAAAAAGGCAGATTGAATACTGTGGTTGTGACTGCTGCATGGCTGTTAACAGTGGAAAGGGTTATGAGCTCTAAAATTTAGATGGACTTCTCTTATCGTGGCTTCTCTTCGCAGAGGAAGCATGGTTTGTTTCGTAAAGGTTTTTGGGAAATTGAGATGCATACTAATCGGGCGCCCCTCTCTTTTTAGATTGAGGTCGTCTTTCACTTTCTCTCTCTGACTCTGTGAGCGCGCGAGGAACATGGTGGTTTCTCCCAGACTGCTTGCCCTGCCATTCCTCATCCAGCCTCACACTTTTAGGAATCTGCAATAAAAAAAAAAAGAAATACGAACAAACAAAAAAAAAAAATGACAAAAAATAAGTTAGATGGTTTTAACGGCAAATCAAGGCAACCCATCTATTCAGACTTAGAGAGGTGGGTAAAGAAGTCATTGCATTTATGAAAGCACTTTAAACTGACATAAAATACTGTGGTGTAGGCATGACCGCATTTACCCAAAGATGCATCTTGATCTGTCTTTACATCGTTCAATGTCCTTTGGCTTGAATGCATGTTAGAACCCGGCCCCTTTGTCACAACATGCTGAAATCACCTCATGACAACGACAACAATCCTGCAGCATGCCACACATTTCATATGCTCCTTGATCAAAACTATAGAGACTTGAATTCTTCCCCCAGATCTGCACATAAGAACCCCATGCTGTGCCATCGAAGCTCAGTAGAAATGTTTGAAAGGGAGTTGAACACTTTATGAAAGAGATGATTGCCGATCTTGGAAAGTAGCACAGAATGTCTTTTTGCAGCAGTGAGGTGGAATGACACACCATGCTTTACAGTAAACGCCCGATTTAACAGAGGTACGTGCAGGAAACCACAAAGCGTTAAAGTCACAACCAGCTCCTTCAGCCCAGCTCACCAAAGAGCTCAGAACAGCTAAATCTCAGTCTGGCCTGGGGAACAGGACCAGAGCAGCCCAACACTATCAAATAAAAAAGGTGGATTAAAAAGGAAAGTGGGGCTATTGGTTACTAATCTGATCAATAGTTATATAAAACGACCCCTTACGAGGGAAGATTCATTACATTCACAAGGTCTATCTGGTAACAGCACTATGATTAATCTACACGCATGCAACATTTGATTTTTATTGTCTTTTTTTCAGTTTAGCTTACAAAAATATCTTTTAATATGTATCCATATTTTACAGCAGATTACAATTACATCAGCATGATTGCACATGGAGCATGCTTTCCTTTTAGGTTACAAGGAGTGACCAAAACACACTAACGTCACTTCAGACGGTGCGTACATTCATTTAAGAGTTCAGTGATTTACTACCAAACTGGCTCAAATATTCGATTTTGCGAATCAGACTCATGATTAAAAGTATTATAATTTAAGGAAATACTTTCATTAAAAATCTTGACAAAAAAGATATTGTAAAATCAAGTACTGTGTGTTTTAAATGTACACATGATCACTGTCAGTGGGTGATTCTTCCCATAATGCTTAGCTTTGACTGGGAGTCAGGTTTTATTTTGTATCACCACTAGGTGGCACTGCAGTAAATGGGAGGTGAGGAACTTTCTCTAGAAGCTTCTTTACACAACATCCCCCTTGCTCAGCTCTGTGTCATTTCTGAAACATTACCAAATGTTTTGCTCAGATTGACACACACTCTTTCTACACACTATCAGCCACTACTGTCATGAGGCACAATGGACACATCTGATTGGTCCTTCCTTTCGAGAGAGACAGGAAGTGTGTGTTTCTTATCTGAGCTACCAGTAACAACCTTTAATCTCAGCAGTGAATGGAAACTCACAGTAACAAAAACACACTTGCTGAGTTAAATGTATGTCATAGCACCTTTGGCATTTGTTTCCAAAAAGACCTCGACGTAGGACGTGGGGACGTATCCCTCCTCGTCCTCGTTCCTGCGCACTCGTGTCCATCCGTCCCCTTTGTCCTCTTCTATAACATACAACAGCTCGCCCTCTGCCACGGCGATGGTGCCCTCATTGTGACCTGCAAGGGAAACAAAAAGAGAAATGAGAAGGAAAGGATTACAAATGTCCACCTTACACACTGCTTTGAAGTCACTTCTCGAGTTTAATATCTAAATCAGATTTCCTGAATACGGAGAGAAGGCAAGGCTACAGTAGATGATGTGTGGTAGGAAATTGCGAATAGTATTCTTTTACTTATTATGCTTCTCCTAAACCTGCATGAGCATACAGAGTGAGTAGACTCACCTGTACATACACAGGGTTGCCAACTTTGGGTACCTGGCTGGAGTGATATTTGATATCATGTGTTTAATTACACACATGTGCACGAAATGACTGCTATCGTGTTAGCAGCGGGACCTTAGCATATATATAGGATATATATACAATATATACAAATACACAATATTGGACACAGACTACAAAGGGCACACAGTTTCATTCACTAATGAAAGTCAAACACATGTTTGTTTCCACTGTTTTATTGTGTGCCTGTCGCGATAAGCAATTAATTGACTTATCGTACGATAAATAAAAATGAACTCGATAAATTGCCATTTACATGAGGATGTGACTAGCAGTTTGAAAGGATGTACTTGAATTATTATTATGTATTATCATTATGTCAGTGGTCTAAATGACCATACAACGGTGCCGACAATATCATCGTTTAATCGCAATAATTTCCGGGAAAATGTATCCAACAAAATTAATTATCGTGAGAGGCCAATACATGAAACACACACACAAACAAATCTACAGACTTACTCCAAACTGCCAAATATATTAATTAACACACTCTCACTCTCATACACTCTTTGACTATATTTTGGCCTAGTAGAACAATAAGCAGCAGACTTTTACTTTTTATCATTTCTACTGGATCTTAGATCTGCGCATGCGCAATACGGCAGTTGCGGCTCCAGAGTATTTGTGTTGGGTAATCTATGGTAGGGCTAACCCATACAGTGGTGGGGCTCAAGTCAGTATTTGCGATGTAATTACATACACGCTCCTCTTGACAGTGAAACGCCACGCGTGAGGTTTAGATTATTTCCCTGTCTCAATCCAAATTAAACTGTATGAAATAAAAAGTCACATGTGTCTTGTAGTAAATAAAAAGCGTGACCAGGGGCCTCATTTATAACGCCGTGCGTAGGATTCACGTGGGAAGGTTGCTTACGTAGTAGAAATCCAAAAAATAGGTACAGAAATTTTCCGATTCACCAAACATTGCGTACCGGCGAGGAAAGTGCGTACAGCACTTCCTACGCCGGTTTCCCTTTATAAATCACAATCGACTCGAAATGCGGTGCAGCTTTTGCGGGGTTCACGTAACGCCCATATTTGCCTATAAATAGTCAAAGAAACGCCCATTCATTCCTTCATTCATTTTGACTGACTTTATGAAGAAGATAGCAGGAAATGACGACAGAACAGCTAAAAAAGACATCTCACACCGTGTCAGATTTTGGTTATTTTGGGGAGGAGGAGATAAATCATATTGTCTGGTGGATGCAGTTTGAACCAGAGTAGCAGCATGGAGGTCGGATCGTCACCAAAATAAATAAATAAGTGGTCCGAAAAAGGTTAATGACAAAAAAAATACACATAGCCTTCCTCAGGCAGTGTGTTTGTACCGGGGACAGCAGACCCCCCTTGATGAGAGACTGTAAGAAGTGATCGGGGAATCCCTCCGGAGTGGAGTCATGACGACTGGATCTGAATTATGTTTTCGTATTTGGTGGTTTGTGTTCCAGCTGTCGATCAGCTGTGCGCAGCGTCTCCACTGCAGCAACTCTATATCCACCAGTTAGAGGAAATACAACTAATGTGTTGTGTTATATTAGCTGTACAATTTACCATATATGGTGTTCTTAGTTTCCATACCTCCTGTGTTTTATGAGCGATTTATCAAGTCTTAGCAAACGGCATAAAACATGATTAAACATGGTAGTATATAACCATGCTCGTACTACGGAAGAGGATTAGGGCCACATACATTTTTTTTTTGTGAGGATTTGGAAAAAAAACGTTTTTTTTTTGTTCTGAGAAAAAAGTCAGAATTCTGACTTTAATCTCAGAATTCTGACTTTAATCTCAGATATAGAAATGCAAAACCGCATAAGTTATGAGAAAACATTTCATAACATTAACACAACATATCGAGGTGGTTTTAAATAACATATCCGTATTTATTTATTTCTCCAAGTTATGTTTTTGTGTGCACTGAGGAGTCTCAAACAGGCTTTTGTTTAATCATTTTAAGATTGGCTTTAATCAATGTTTGAAAATGAATTCTTCATATATGATAAATGAGAGGTAACATTTTATTTATGGTATTATTTCCACATATTTCTCTCCATTCTTCCTTCTGCCAACGGTGTCGCAGTTTCTCGTCTCTCCCGTTTGTGTGCTTAGTGCGTACGCATGGATTAGAGTTTGCGTGGAGGACCGCACGTTTTCCCGTCAAGTTAGTATTTTATAAATCGCAAACATTGCGTAGAAACTGGCGTACGCCATTTTTTGAGCGTATATCCCTTTATAAATGAGGCCCCTGGAGCCAATCCTTCAATTTACCCACAGGTGAAAGAGTTGACATGCTGAAAACCCAACTCCTGCAGGGGGGTCTGGGGGGGATTCTCCCCCAGGAGATTTTTTGAAATACTAACATAAAATACACATTCTGGTACTCTCTTGAGAATACAAATAAATAAATCTATTACTACACGACATATTTAAAAAAATTAATGCCATTTTAGTTTTTAGTAATGACTTTACATTGTGGATAAGGGTGGATAGCCCCCATTGTTCTGTGTGTCAAAATGAAAGACAGCCCACACACCTATCAATCATCAAACCGTGGGGTCTTATTTCATTACGTGTTGATTTCTATCAACACGTAATGTTGTATCGATGTATATAGAGATGTACTACAGCAAAGGTATTCTCCGTCGGGACTTCCTGCAACAACACCACGCCGTTATCTTGATTCTGATTGGCCAGAAAACATTATCAAAGATGTTCTATTGAGAAGACGATCACTACGTGACAAAAGTTTTCAAAACCGTTTCTAGTCTTCGGTATTCTTGTTTTTGGCGTGAGAATAGTTTGGGCAGCGTGAGAGCGTGAGATTGAGTGAAAGCGTGTGTCACATGCCAGATGCGTGAGAGTTGGCAACCCTGACATACACGGTACTTTGGATGTATATCAGAGTAGAATATTAGTCAGGCAGTCTTATAACCTAAAGATACTTCTATAATAAAACACATGTATGACAACTACAGTTATTATGGTGTTATCTACAACACCAGCTAACAATTATTACTATTGTGGATATTTAAAATGTTGAGTAAACAAGCCGGACTTCACGGTTCTTGATTCCTGGGAATACTTATCTAAATGATTCCCCTGGAAATATGATGTTGTGAAAACAGGAAACACTAGTGATATTTTTAGTCTAAAGTCAATAGGCTGATACCCACAAGATAAGTATCACTACACATACGTCCTTTAGATCCTCCCATGTAGATGCTATCTTTAAAACCCACGAAAAACCTCTTTCCTGCCTGCACTGACTCTAGTAGACCTGCCATGTTCTTAAAATGGCAAATCTGCGTTTTGCACATTAAGAGCCCAATGTTGGCGTCTGAATTGTTCTACATACAGACCGTATTTGCTAAGATGCACATTGAACAATGTTTTAAGTTCACAAATGACCTGCTTCTTCAGATATTTAACGTTTGTTATGGAAGTTTATCATAATGACGTCTTTGTTTCCTCATAGTAATAAATGAATGTCCTGTTTAAAGAGAACAGATTCATTTATCTCTGAGGGGAGGACAACAGCTTTTATCATCCCTCCGATCGATCAGGGCTCTTTTCACCTTTCTTCACAGCGCTGTAGTCAAAGTGTTTGAGAATTGGCCAAATATGATTTTGAAAAGGCTTTCCACTGTCCTCCTCCACACATATTTTTTCATAAGATTAAACACTACTCCTCCACATTCAAAGTAATCAAACACCTCCACCCTGCGTCTGTACAGATAAAGGGCACATGTGCTATGGAATGTTTAAATTGAGCGGAGTATCTCTTCAGCTGTGAGGCATCTCCTGTTACCTTCAAACGGGTACAAGGCCTTGCAGGTGCCGATGGTGGGCAGGGTCTCGTCGTCATCAAACTCGTCGTCGAACTCCGGCGTGGAGGAGGTGGGGAGGGCGGGGTTGACGGTGGGGTTGACGGTGGGGTTGACGGTGGGGTTGACGGGGGGGTTGACGGGGGGGTTGACGGTGGCTTTGACCTGCGTCTCTGAGTTCTGCTCCTCTGTGTAGCTGCCATCCGGGCTGCTCAAGGGCCAACACACACACAGTAAATATACTTTGAAAACATACATAGTTTTTAAAGGTGTGTAACCACTCTGGGATGTTTTATGTGAGTGATGGATGTTTCGTCAGGGTATACCATACCTCTCTCTGTCCTGCGCACAGTTGTTGCTCACGAGTTGAGTGGAGTTGTTCTGGGTCTCATAGAGCCCACTCCTCCGGTTCGAATCGCTCTTAGATGGCATCCTTTCCTCCACCTCCGCTAACCAGCCCTGAAACACACAGTCATTATTATTATATTATTATTGGTTTTAAACCTGACAACTTGAGATATATTTTAAGCTGAGTCGAAATCTTTTTTATCTTAAAATCAGATGGCCTTTTATATGGCAAGAACTTTCAATGGAGGAGCAACACTACGGATTAGATGATGTAATGTAGCCTTATTTTACACAGGAAGATATGAGGGATATGTGGGTTATCTCTGTGATGCAACACAAATATTAGTTTCTTAATAAAAGTTTGGCTAAAGTGAGAACAGCTTGTTTTAGTGCCATGTTGAGAGTTTTATGGAAATGTTCATACATTTTTAATTTGTATTTATTTGCTGATTCAAGGGGAAAAGAGCACATTAATAATCACTGCTGCAAATGCGCCAGGCTATTTCTCATATATTGTCCCTGGACATATGTTTAAAAGTCACGCTAAATACAAATTACAATATTAAAAATAACATGTCAATTAAGACAAAAACATCCACATTACGTACGAAAACATACTAATGACATTGGGTAACGAGTGTGCTTGTTGTTGTTGATTTGGATGACTTTTGGGATTATTTGAAGAATAAAGTAAACCACCTTTTTTTTTTTTTTAGAGAATTGTGACATTTATTATATACTAACCTAAACATTCTGATATGGTCCTATTCCTAAACAGCACTGCCTTACACTCCACTCTCTTTCCCATGTCTAAGGTTAAAGCAGGACACTGTTCTGGGCCTCCTCCCCCCCACATGAAGCTCCAGCTGCATCACATCTTCTCCTAATATGGACGTGCGGCAGACTTTATTGGATCAACCCCAGATCGAGACGTGTGTTTGAACTCCTCATTATTTGCTGTGGTGAATAAACCAAACAAGAAAGCTTCGCCAACACTAACACTCAAGAGGAGAGGAGATCTCAGGCTGGCACTGAACGCACCTCAAACTTCTGCGCCTCGTACTGGAACTTCTCGATGTTCTGGCCTATTTCTGACAGCCGGGGGTCCACGCTGGCCGGGTCCCCCATCTGAGGGTTCTTCACGTACACGTCTTTCATCTTAGTGAGCGCGTCCCTGGGAAGAAAACGAAAGTTAATCCAAGTCCTTGTTGCATATTCACTTTTAAAGTCATTGCATTTTTTTGAGTACTACAAAGGCAACCAAGTTAGCATCCAACCAGAAGTGCGAAAGAAGCAGTAAAGTGCAGTGTAAGTATATAAATATGATAGATATTAAAAAAAAATTAAGTATATATACAACAGTATGATCAGTATTTATGAGTATATCACTATAAACACACTGTATAAACACTTTAATTGTTACGTATGGCTTTTAATGTGGGTTCATTTAACTGGTGAATAAAATAAAACTGTATTGTTTTTGTACCTAGTTTTAATTAATTTGTATTTCATTATTATGTTTTTTTTCATCTCATTAGTTCTGTTGAGTACTTGGGCTGCATTCAAGCATTACAAGTGTTATACAAATAAAGTTATAAATATTATTATTAATATTATAATACTACAGAGCTGGTAGGAATAAAGATAGCATAATACAGACACTATAGACATAATAAATATGAATACAATATAGACAGTGATGGACACTAAACAATAATATGAATACATGTGAGTTTGCTATAGTTGTTTGGACAGTTTAATAAATAAAATGCAAAATCAGGAAAAGGGTATCCAGGGGTGTGTCTGTGTGTGGGATGGGGTTCCACAAGGTGGGAAACGTCTTAATAACACACGTAAAGCTACCTCTGGTCCATCTCTTTCTGGATGTCCTTATTCAGGTCGTCAATCTTTCCCTGCAGCTTCTTCCTCCTCTGTTCTGGCGGCAGGTGGCTGAAGTCCTCTGGTCCAGAACCCTGATAAACAAGAGGGAGGAAGAAAAAAGAAACAAAAAGAGAAGTGAGGAGACAGAGATATGTTGTTGTGTTGCTGATTTAACAGGGATGTATTATCTAGCTAGGTGCCCTATATCCCTTTCCTGTAAACCACAACTAAAATGGATAACAGCTACACAAATGGAGTTCTTTGCTATTTTCTATCTTTATGAACCTGTGGGAGATACTGCAGCAACTCTATGACACTCACTAAAAGTTGGGATGTTTGAGTACAGACTGAAAGCCTCCCATCTATTCAGCCGCCACATCTAATCTACTGCTTCCTTGAAACGTAATAAAGTATTAGCTACATCTTAGTTCATATAGTGTTTCAGAGTGAGCAGGATAATTCTCTGAGAGCACGGTGTGTTCCTGAGACTGAGACTGAGTGAGTGAGAGGTTTTTTGGCTGGCTGTGGGTCATATTTCCAGTCTGTATCAGTGAGCTGATGAGTCATACTGCTCGGCAGCACACGTAATGCATCAGTGAATCTTCCGGAAGCTTCCTGTACTAAGTGCTAGCTGGCCTGTATGGAGTCAACATCAAATCTATACATTAATATGAAATAATAGGTAACTTCAAATATTCTATAAAAGATCTGCTAATATGTTCAATCTTATTTTCTTACAGTAACAGTTTATTTTTATTATTTTATTATTTTATTCTTGTATGGTTTATCATGCTTTTTCCCCTTTATTTTATTATATTAAAAGGGACATTTCCCCTTTCATTAGAGAATACGTATTTTAGCAGGGATTTTACAGATATGTTTTTCCTGTAGTGATTTTTATTTAGAAATCTTTAGTCGATAACATACAGACAGTTTCATGTAGAATCTATGTTCTTTACCTTATCACCACTTCTATTCTAAATGTAATTTGTATCATGCCTTACTTTGTTTTATTGTTATCCTTCTATAGTTATTAGCATGTCTTTTATATCTGTTGTTCATTTGATTTTGTATTGCATCTGCAGCCTGTCTTTATACATGTATTCTTCTTCACTGTGTTGTAAAGCACTGTGAACTACACTGCCTGTAAGTCACTGTATACAAAAGTTAATTATTTTGACTATCACCATAATAAAGAGCTTTGTTTTTATTATTTGTCTCATATTAAGATATTATGAAACATCAAGTACTTTTGATCAATTTAAACATATAACTCTCCATATGATTTATTTTTTAAATGTATCAAAAAGAAAGAACATTGTGATCATTTTGCACTGTTGCTTTGGTCCTATCAATGAGGGGAAACTGGCATTGACTAAATAGGTCTTATTGGTACGGGTTACAACGGGACCACCACAAGGACATATAACAGCTGGAGCTACAGACTACACTGCAGTCAGGTCAACAACACATGCAGCTAGGCTACCATGGCAACCTTACCCCTTCTCCCTGCATCAGCACACACCACGGGGCATGCAACATAACAGAGATGGTGTCAGTCATCATGCAGAGACATGCTCATCTCTGGGATGAGCTACAGTACAGCAGTCAGATATATTAGTGTTCACATTCTCTATGTACTGCAAGACACTCCAAACACTATCATCTAGGAAACAGCAACTACAACTATGGGCAGACATCAGGTCATGTGTTGATTCTAGTATGATGAATATGGGATGGATCAGAATTTACTCAATGATTTGTCCATACAGAATCATGTATGGATTTATAAAACACATTCGGTAGAGCATTTTTTGATATAAAAATCATTATGGGGCCTAATTTCTTCAACAATCAGCTTAGTTTTACATGCTTATTTGCTTTATTGCAGAGATACACTCTCATGTTATACACTAAATATCCATATATTGAACATATGAAACTTAGCATAGCTAGCATAAATATGCTAAGTTATGCTAGTTGTACTGTTTGGCATTGTAGGACATTTGAGAATAATAAATATGCTCAAAATATTGCTTAATGTTGCACAAATTGCTCAGCTCATACAGTAGCAGATGTATTATGGAATGTGCATTTGTTCTAATAAATAAACTGTAGTTGGCAGACAAGGGGTGTTTCTCAATGTCGAGTAAAGCTGCTTCAGAGCCACTATTTCAAGCATACTACGCCATCGAGTGCCGTCAAAGGACTGTTCCAATGTCCAGCATACTTGGAATTCTACCGAGCCCGGCGTACTTCGTTTGGAGACATTTCGAGGCTGCACATGTGTAGACTCCGCGGTCTTAAAATCCCCACAATGCTTTGCGCACGGACCAATTTCCCCAAATCTGTGGCGGAAAATGTAAGGCGGGGCCTCTCATATGACGCACACTTGCTCACCTGTTCCACTCTTCGTTTTCCGAATGCCAGGAAGTATTCTTGCCTCGCTTCTGAAGCAAGTGACTCGGAAGACATGTCATGTGCTACCAAGCAAGCGCACTCAACATTGAGAAACACCCAAGATGTTTAAGAGCTCCTGATTCTTTAGTAGTACTTACTTTTTTTTAACCTTTTTACTGTATTACTTTACTGTTCTGTATCAGGAAGTCCAATTCTTGTGAACATAGTACCTTTGCTTAATAAGGCGACACAGAAAGAAATAGGAATGATTTGGAAGCTACTATTTTCTTTTAATTTAACAGATTCTGATCGGTACATTCTTATATCTTGGAGTGAGACGGGTTAGCTGTTCCCCCCCGTTTGCATTCTTGATGCTAAACTAAGCATCTGCTGGCTGTCGCTTTATGTTTAGTGCACAGATATGAGGGAGATATTTACCCTATTTATTTAAGTCTTTGCAAGAAAATGAATATGTTTGGATTCTAAAATGTGAAGCTATTCCTTTAATAATCAAAGTGCGTCTTTTTCAAAAGAAAATATAGGAGTCATTCTACAGAAAAGGTGTAATCTGGGTGATACAAATCTGCTGAAATATATTCCTTCTAAAAACATCTAAAACCTGTTAAATAGCAATAACTAACTCTTAACTTGATGAATCCACAACAAGTAGAGCTTAAAGTATTTGTATTATTTGTATACTTTATACAAAGCTTATTTATATAGGAATGTCACTGGTGTTACGTGTTACCAGGAAGAAGAGTAACACCAGTGACAATTTGGAGAAAACACTACCATTTTAACAAAATTGCATCATAATTTCATTGATCCATTTTCTGTGGAGGCCTGCCATCATACACATCTAGTACATTTTGTGAGCTTCACAGAACAGCATTCTTTAAAAGACATCGGCATGCAGTGTAAGGACGTGAGTGAGACACTACATAGAACAAGTTAATGTTTGTTACGAGGACATACGATCTGTCGAGACATGGAGGGAGGACTACCAGACGGACTAAGAGACGGACAGGTAGAGAAGTCAAACATAGAGTAAATCTGATCACCTCAATGAGATTCCGGACGTGGGAATTGAGTGTGATCTGCACCACAGAGACCACGACACAGTTTGGGAGAGACATGAACACAACCACAACACAAAAACAAACAAAACAACACACAAATGAGACAAGGACATGAGTCTGAGGTCCATTGTTGAGTCACTGCAAAAATAAATATGAACTTAAATACAAAAATGATTAAAAAAAGGAGAACAAAAACGTTATGGCGAACACAACGTTATTAACAGTGTGTTACTGGGAGGAGGTGACATGCGTGCTATGGTCATGCCGCTACGGACGTGAGGTTATACGGTCATGCTTACCAGCTTGAGAGAAAGCTTCATGGGGGAGAGGAGAGAAAAAATGGCGAGGAGCAGGAGAGAGAAAGAAACAACAGTCAACATCAGATGAATATTCACGGCCATTTTTTCCCATTTTCCTTTAAATACTTTAATTGTATTTTATAATGATGATTTGCCAAACTTCACCATTGAAAGAAAAGAGGTGGTAGCACTTTGGGTTTATAGGCTATCGGTGTAAAACACACCGTTTCTGCTATAAACCCACCACTCTTTTCCAATGTGGGTGAAGTTTAACATTTCTGATATGATGGATTAATGAAAAACGAGAAACACGTCGGCTAAAAAGTGCCAACCTACTGCACAAGCATGAAGTTATGAGGGTAAAAATGAAGGAAGACAGATGAATATAAATGTAAAGAAAGAAGTAGAGGGATGGTGACTCGACAGGGGCGGATGAACACTTTATTTCTTCATCTCTCTGCTGCCAGTACACTGACAGCAGAGGGCGCCACAAGCATAAACACATCAGCTGATCCAGACGTTGACATGATGGAGGCAGATACCCAACACACACAAGCTGGGGAAACTATCGCCTGTTATGAGGAAGAAATCTGCACATATCCAGGTTTTTGTATATTGCACATGAATTTCCCATGAAAACAAATTGGTAAGTAGGTTACAAACAACAAAATAAATGGTTGTATTTTTCTGCTGTGTAATGTTTGAGCACAGAGCAGAGTGGAGCCCCCCTGGCTGTAGAGCTGCAGCAGATGACCTGTAATCCTGTTAGAGGCTCACAGGCTGCTGCACTGAGCCGCTCCACACACTTTACTCTACTAATCACCTCATCCACCTGAACTGGAGTGTTACGGTCTTTACTATCACGCCTCTAATCCTGACTCCAACCTCCACGCTGCTACATTACTGTTATATCTCCTCACTAAGTTACGTTTATTATGGGATCACATTGAAATGCAACTTAGGCTGACCAAAGGTCTGTATGAAAGAACATTTTGTAAGTAGGTTTTTGTGAGAGGCTCACTTTACAGAATATGAAATCATATTCAAATCAGAAGTATATCATGATATCACTGAGGGGGCAGACAACATTCATAAACTCTGGGGAAGGATCTAGTTTGGGTCTTGTTTCTGTTTTTATTTGATCAGATGTGGATTATATTCTTATTAACCTGTGTATATGAGAAATGATGGCTTCTAATGTATTGTTATGTGTTTCTAACAACTTACAAAGATATCTTTGATTGAAGAGAGTTCCCAAGTTCTCACTTTTGATGTATAAGAAATAGTATTTTACTTGGCTTAAGAGGGTTTCTTCTTTGCTCCATTTCTTTGCATTTTACAAATACTAAAAGTTGTTTTTAAAGAATGAACAACGGGGCAGATACAGGGTGAATATTTGGACCCAGTTGGGCTTACCCTGCTGTGAGCATGCATGTGATAAATCATGTGATCACTGGAGAGCTGCACTTTATAGTAAGTAGGAGCACATCACATAATAAATGTGTTTACAGCAGAAACTGTATATTGTGGCTCCACAGATCCACCTGGACTCTTTCCAACCCCCAGACAGACACGGATAAACAGGACAACTATGGTCCTTACACACAGATAACAGAGCTGCAGAATGGCACACCAGCACAAAGAAAGCCCTGGAGGGGTGAATTCTGGGTACTGTAGGCTGATACCAGATCCAAGGTGTGACAAACACCTCACCTAATGTCACATGCACCTGACAGTGATATTGAAATAGCAAGGAGGGAGGAAGAGCATCCTCCCGCCTGTAATCTCTCACATCCTCAGGTGCTGGTGACACTTTGTGAATGAACCCCGTGCAGACGCTCAGTGGGGGGGGGGGGGGGCAACAGCAACAGCCAGCAACAAGTAAACCGCAAGCTGAGCCATGTGATGATGAAGTCATCTCTCTGATCATTCGTCTGTCTCTTTTTTCACGCCTGAGAGCCATGTGATCAATACTGAGCCAGGCACAAACAGCAGCTTCCTTTGTGGGGAAAGTTGGCCTTGTAAATTGTGAGGACTGAATGTGTCATAGAGGAACAAATGACCATTTGGTATCATTTACTCACCCTTTGTAACCCTGAATTAGTGAAGGAATCTTTGTTTTTCTCGCATGCCTTCAAACTGAACAAAGAATGTAAAAAAAGGAGAACTTTTTGATGATTTCAAAGGGGCATTATTCTGCTCATTTTCAGGTGCTTACAGTATTTGTATTTAGTGCCTCTACTGTGACATGTCTCCATGCTTTAAAAAGCTCTTTATTCTTCTCATACTGCCTGTGCTGCAGCACCTCTTTTCACCCTCTGTCTGAAACCAGAGCCCAGTCTGCTCTGATTGGTTAGCTGGCCGGCTCTGTTGTAATTGGTCAACCACTTAGAGATGTCCCACCCATCACGTTCAATGTGTTGGAGTGCTAGCCAATAGGAGCGCAAGTCTTATAAAGTGTATAAATAAAATGTAATTATTTTACGAAAGTAAACAAAAGAGTTCAATGGAGGTATTTCAATCAGGGGGGGAGTGTGTGGGAGAGAAACTCCCTCTGGAGGGAACACAGGGATTTTAGCCTTTGCAGAGCGTGTAATGCACAAAAACCTTTTTAACAAATGACAGGAAAGGAAAAACCCTAACAAGCATAATAGGGCTCTTTAATGAAATGTAGACATTAAGCACGAGTTGTGAGGGAGTTTGTAAATATAACATCACTTTGCTGATTTTTAATGCGGCCCCCATCTGCTTCAATTCCTCAATAATTCCCTTTCTTTGATTCTTCTTTCCCCGTGGGGGTATGCGAGAAAAATAAACCTCTCTTCAAGAATTCAAGGTAACACCAGATGAGTAACGGATATACAAGATGTTCCTTTAAGGAGGCTGCTGAAAGTGCATGGCTTCTACTAATCACACACATTCAATATTCATTCACACTTTCTCCCAACCACCCGGATCACACACTCACTGCTGGTACTCACTGATGCCTATCTTACACACACTTACAACATATTTCCTGGCTTCGAAAGCATACGTGGGTCGCCCCAGAGTCCTCTTCATAAGCTCTTTGTGACAAATGAGCGCGCGGGGGGATTGCTGCTGTGGTGGTCGTCGGAGAAAACACAGCTTTGTCAATATTGTCTTAAAGATCTTATACTGTATACGGTGTTATTTAACTGCAAAAGCACAAACTATATGCTTTCTCTTTTTCCTCTCAAACAGAACACATAGACGCGCACATACACAGATACTGGGGGTGATTAGACAGCCACATGAAGGCTCTCCTGGGGGGGTAAACATCCCTCCACCGTGCAGAGACGCCACCTCCACCTGCACAACTACTCTAATCCCCTAATGCGATTCTGCAGTATGTTCCCCTGCAGGAGGTGGGAGAGGAATACAATCGATTTTTTTCTTGATTTAGCTGCAGCATAAACACAACAAATATTAAAAAGTCGGTTAATATCTCATTTTGCTTTTTCAATTATTAAAAAAGGGTTTTGGCAGGAAGTTGAGCCCCATTTAATAGCACAAGAATGCAATGTAATGCCTATTTCACTACCATACAGGCCAACATATAGGACTGTAAGTATGTTTGTAAGTTAGTAATTTATTATTATATAACTTTCTCAATTCCCGGGAGGAAATATTAATAACTCCCCATTATAAAATATAAAAATTAGTAGGAACTAGTTAGCTTGCTTTCACAGATAGATGTAGGCCTGGTTGAGAGATCTGAATATCTCCAGCAGCAGCTGTTCAGAGGCATTACCCCAAGATGTCTGTCTGTGAGGCTGGTGTCCCTAAAAGACTTGTTGTTATTTCACTGGATTAACCATGCACCTTCTGTTGCTTTAGTTATCTCTGACATGTGGTCAAATGTATTCAAAAAAGAAAAATATCACATTGTATAAAAGTACTCAACATCTATATACATGAAAACACACAAAAAGCTTACTGCCATGAGACATGAAACGGGGACTTGTATAAATGTGTTGTCATGAGTTATGGGAAAGAGTAGAGATTATATTGAACTCTTTGACTCTCTAATGGGCTAATGATACAGTATATAACCTCTCACCGATACAAAAAAGTCCTTCAACCTTTTCCTGTGTTGTGAAATGTTACAGTAATGTCAAACTTTTATCTTTTTAATCTGTGTATAGTCGACAAACAATGCATCTGATTCAACTCTTTTTATTGCTCTTCTCGAGAGCTGTTTCAGTACTTCCGCTTTCAGAAACGTGCACTTCCTGTTAGATCTGTGCACTGCTAGAAAAAATACACACACTTCCCTTTTTTCTGCCGACCTTCAATCATTTCCTCCACGATATGCTAACACACACGTATTGTTCTTTTCAGAAGTCATGTCAGCCCGATTCATACAAATGTTTTCACTTTGAACAACTGCTGCCCTTTCAGAATATGAGGGTAAACAAAAACTATATTCGAACGGTCCGGAAGGAACACGTGAGTCGCCGCCCATTCCTGAGGTCAGGGAGAGCTGGGGGGTGAAGTGTGTTATGGGAAAGCGTGATATGACCTGCCCAGGCTAAGCAATTCCATTACAAACGCACACTGGAGTTTACAACAGGAGCTGGTGCTGACACCCTCCAGGACCCACCGGGCGATAAAGCCACCCTCCGGGAAGCCTTCTAAAATTACTCCGACCTTCTCACTCCTTGTGGGGTGGGTGACTCAGTCAGCCTGCTGCCATTCCCACTAACCATCACTGTGTTCATAGTGTGAGCCTTAAAGGGACAGTCAACCCTAAAATGTAAAATATGTATTTTCCCTTTATCCCTAGTGCTATTTATTTATCAATGCAGATGTGTTTAGTGTAGCTGCAGAGTGTTGGATATATTGGTATAGTGCTAAAAGCAGCCAAACTATGAATTGTAAAAACTTAACAACAATGTATTTTTTTCAATAATCATAATCCGGTTACTCAAAATAATCCTCAAACCTTGTTGTCAGAAGTTACCTGCAGGAACTATTTTCTTTCTACCAAACTATACCTGCATCTACTTATGGATAAGAGCCTAGTCTGCGCTTGTGAGTCGGTGATGTTCAGTAAAAAAAAATGTTTCCTACATGAAAGTGCTCAAAACAAGGTATGTGGATTATCTCGACTAACCAGGTCATTTTCTCTGGAAAGAGACATTTCTGTTGAGTTTCAAATGTATTGTTGGGCTCACCATCTAGTTCCATTATATTAGAGAGAAGGCAGATATTTATATGTCCCAACTTCTCCAATAACACTCAGCAACTCACACTCAAACAATCTGTGATGAGATATAGCACTACAGGTAAGAAGGAAAAATACATATATTTCAATTTGGGGAGAACTGTCCCTTTAACCCTCGTCTTTCCATTCTACTCCTTACATCACGTGCAAAGAAAACGACAATCTGCCTCCAGCATAGATTGCAGGGAAGTGCGCAGGGAGCTACTGCAGTTTCCATGCTACTGCCAACACTGCTTTAGGTGTCTCGCTTACATCTGTCAGAGGGGGGAGGGGGGTGAGAGGGGGACTGATGTGAGTTAATATGAAGAGGGACAAGATGGAGAGACAGGAACTGTGGATTCATAGTTATGTGCTACAGAAGCATGCTAAAGAAGCAAATAGGCTGAGCACTGTATGGGCGAAGTTGAAAGGCCTAATGTGTATCAAATGTTTCTAAAATAAAGTTATAATTGGCCTATGTAAGTATTTTTTTCAAATTGAGGTCACAATGACAACATTTTTATATATTCAGTAACTCCTAATAGAGTTGTATCCCCTGCTTTCTGACGGTAGGCATTTATGGCCTTCAAATCTAAAGGATGTTTTTTATACTTTTATTTATGCCTTTGTTTGACTACACCCATACAGTGTAGCAGGTTCAGAGCTCAGATACACACGCATGCACAAAGCTTGCCAGACACACGCACACACACACACTTACCCCTCGCCTCAGGCTCCGGAGGCAGTGCATTTTAGGTTTGGAGTTCATGAAGTCGTTGAGGCGGTGGGAGAGGGGCTCCTTTTGCTGCTTGGGAGACTGGGGGTCGTTGGGAACAGCAGAGGGTGAGGGCGGGGATGAGGCTGGGGGGGCAGGTGGGGGCTGGTGGGGGGATGTTAACAGGGACATAAGCTACCAGTAAGAGAAGGAGCGGTGACGGGGGAGAGGAGGAAAAACATAGAAGAAGAAGAAGAAGAAGGGGGCAAGATTTCAATGGAAAAAAGACAAAAGAGGAAAAGGAGGAGGGAACACAAAACGAAATAAATAAGCCTCCTACAAATATTAAAAAATAAACACATAATAGAAAACTCAAACAGAAATTAAATGACAACCGAAGGTACGTCAAACCCAGTGTATCAGTTGTTATGTCATGGAACAAAATGTCAAACATATATAAAACAGTTAAAAAAGAGAAAAACCACCAGAGGGGGTTAAGGAAGCGCCAAATGTGTTAAAGCGGGCGGCTGCAACAAAGCACAGAGCTTCAGTCAAAGCGCATGCAGGCTTCCATTTTCGAAATCCTTTCCCGACCTCATCACATGCCAGCAGAGAAATTCACCACATCCCCAAAGATATGAATTTGAGGTTATCATCAGAGAAATCCAATTGCTTATCGCTGTCCTAAAGCATCTGACTGCATGATTCATCAAGTAGTGGAGTGTCACAAGAAGCAGAGAGGAGACACCAATCGATGCACATGCAAGTGAGTCAGGAACCCTGCTACGAAGAAAGTAGCCTGAACAAACCCTGATTCTGTACAGCAGAAATGGTGCTTTGTATAGAAATACCTCTATGATGTTATATTTTTGCAAGTGTTTCTGTTATGCCATGCAAGTTTGCACAAACAGTAGGAACCTCTCATAGCTATCTGTGCTCCTAAAAACCTTGAGTAGAAAATGATTCCCAAGTATATCAAGCACCCATGAGCAGTGTTTTTAAGACACCCTTTTCTGCACACATACAGGCAGTTTGCTGTAGTTTCTCATCTAGAATGACACACTTGCTCCCAGCCTTTCTCTCCCACAGACGCACACACACACACACACACACACACACACACACACACACACACACACACACACACACACACCACACACACACACACACACACACACACACACACACACACACACACACACACACACACACACACACACACACACACACACACACACACACACACACACACACACACACACACACCACACACACACACACACACACACACACACACACACACACACACACAATCACTCACTTATGGTCTGATCTAATTCAATACTGACATTGCCACCAGCCCATAAGACAGTCAGAGATCAGTTTTGCTGTTCTGCAGCAGGAAACTGAAGGAAGGCTATAGACATGGTCTCCAGTCAAGAGAAAAACTGTGTTATTTCAGATCGAGCTATCAACTGCCAGTTGAGTCCGACCGCAGGGTGACAGTAGAAATGCATTAGTGTGTGTTACAGAAGGAAGTTTCCAATAAATCAGGGAGGGTGGGTGGTTGCCAGGGAGGGGGAAACGGGTGGCAAATAATAACAAGGCAAATGCTAATGCTAACAAGAGCTAGCAACATAATTGTTGAGCTTTACAAAAATGAAAGAATCTACTCCACAATGAAACTAAATAAAATAAGTAAAGATTTTACAGATAATACAAATGTCACATTAAACACTTTACGAGACAGAAACAATATAACATAATACAACATAGCCCCCCACCCAACAGATATCTCTCCATCGTGACCTCCAGATGAGGAAAGTATGCACTAAAAACCAGCGATGCTCTGCTGTAAGGTGTGTGTAGATGTAAGTTGGTGTTGAGTGTGCATTCATGTGTTACCTTGTTCTTGTTCTTAATGAAAGGCCACAGTTTGCCCTTGCTCTTGCCCCCGGTCCTCTCCTTGACCTCTTTGGAATTGGACAGGCTGGTCTCGGACACCGTCCTCTTCATGGCCTGGCCGTAGTCCTCAAACTCCACATCGCCCGGAGCCTCAAACCCTGACTTGTAGGACTCCACCACCTGCTGCGAGTCCTGATGGGGGAGAGAGGATGCACCAATCAGTGACGGCCTTTCCCTTTATACAGTTGTATTCACTTTCAAGATCCCCTATTATACTGTTTTTCATCAATATATTATAGGTCTCAGATACAAAACATGTCTCTGAAGTGTTTGGCTCGAAATACCAAACAGATCATGCATTGCAGCATTACCCATAATCCCCTCTGTTTCAGCCCTGTTTCAAAAGTGCTGATTCTCAGTCTGTTACTTTAGATGAAAATAAGGAGCCACTCCCCACGCCCCTTTTGACCCTTTCACACCAAGGCTTTTCCCGTTCTAGCTCCGTGCTAGAGCTTTTCTGGTTCGGAACGGGTTCTTCGGTTCAGCTTCTGCTCTGTTCACACCACTCAGAGCCCGACTTGTGCTGCGTCATTGCATTATCGTTTGCGTCATGACGTAACCGTTTGCGTGCCTGCTTCATAAAGCCAAACCGCCACTCCGTCCGAGGTCTCGCTTTTGGTCCCGATAATCCTTCTTGACTTTTTTCAATTTGTTGCCAATCTGTTCAACGGTACGGTCAAAACCAGCGGTTGCCATCTCTTACTGCAATTGTTGTAGAATTGCTTTGGACCGCGTGCTCCCCTCCAGCTTCCTCTGTACCTCTTCGGAAGACCAGATTCCCAGTAGGTAGCTGGTCTCTTCAGTGGACCACTGCTGCTTGTTAAGTTTTAGGTTTTCCATTGTTGTGTACAAACTGGATACAACGCGGGCTTTTTGTTGTTGTTAGAGGTTGATCCCGCCCCTGCCCCCGACGTAAGCGTGACGTATGCGGTGCTTGCTTTCTAGACCGACAACTTTTTGGTGCTTGAAACAAACCGGAATCCGGAGCTTAGAGGCGGCTCCGCTGCGGTGTGAACAGGAAGAACCGGTGCTTTTCAAACTCCAGCTCCGAACCGGCCCTGGAACCGCGTTGGTGTGAAAGGGGCATCTGAGAGATATTTGGTTAAAAATAACACAATGGTGCTCTTGGAGGAGATTCAGGTGATAAGGTGGGGGGGGTTACCTTGGTTGGTGATTGGCTAATGGTTACACAAGCCAAAAAAATCGTTATGACATCATAAAGTGGCAGGTTGACAGGTTTTTATAAAAATGGATCAGGACAAAAAGTGATCGAATCTTTTGTCCTGAAACTTTCAGACTCTCTTTACACAGAGGGGACACATGTTTACGTATAAAAGATATGAAAAGGTGGATTTTGCATAATAGGTGACCTTTAAAGGAGACATATGGTGCTCATTTTCAGGGTGCTAGAATTGTTGGGATCTGTGTATTTGGGGTTTCTAATATAAAATGTGAACATGCTTACATGTTCATAAATCCCATTGTTTGTTGTCATACTATCTTTTTCCGGGTTTCCATGTCTGCTCTCTCTGTGTCTGTGCATCATCATTGCAGAATTACTGTAACAGGACAGTAGTGTCACTTTTGACCTATTTACTAAACTGTGTAACAAAGTTGTGAATTTAAGTCCTGATGGCATGTGTAAAGGCACATTTTTTCGAGTACGGACTTTTACAGTTCCCAGTGGATTGAGTGTTTTGATAATTTCAAAAAGGACATGAAAATGTAGGGCCTTTAATTTTAAACATCAATGGAACAATCACAACATTCAAAGCCATGACCAACAAAGCAGGGTCTCTGTTTGTACAGATTGTCCAGCTTATCAGCAGGTCTGCAGCACAATGGTGATCCTCCTGTTTATATGTTTTTCATTTCTCTGAAAACAGTTCATGAATGTGTCATAAAAGCAGAGGGAGAGAAGGAGACTGCTGATATCCAGTTGTTGGGCCACAGAAGAAAGAGGGAAAGACCTAAATCTGTCAGGCAGGAGTTATGACAGAAACACTGAGGTCGGGACACAGCCAGGCTCCTCTCACACAGGAAGAAGGACATTAATCAAGTGCAGTGTGCATCAGCCTCGATGAACCGATAACACACTGAGGGTCTGGTTTGGAGTGAGGTCAGGGGTCAGAGATTGTGCACTATGGCCATGAGAGAAGACTACGAGAGGAAGAGAGACAGAGACAGGGAGAGAACATGTGATGTGTTGCAGACTGGAGTCATCTCTCTCACACACACACACACACACACACACACACACACACACACACACACACACACACACACACACACACACACACACACACACACACACACACACACACACACACACACACACACACACACACACACACACACACACACACACACACACACACACACACACACCACAACACACACACACACACACACACACACACACACACACACACACACACACACACACACCACTTCCCTCGAGGGATTTAGTCTTTAACGCAGACAAACACTGCCTTCAATTTCAATTTCCAAATAAACAATAATTAGCCATGGGACAGTGTCAGCCAAAACGGCTTATTAGCTGCAACGTTTTCCAAAGTGTGATCTGCAAATGCAACTGTCTCACACTACAGTGAGCACAATAGAGTGCCACAGTGACGCGTCCTAAAACCCGGAAGTTCCTTCGACAAAAACGCAATGCAATCTCTCCATAGGATTTTTGAAAATAGCTGGAAATAAGGTCTGTGGTTGAAACACATTTAAGAGACGGATTTTATACTTTTATAATCATAAATCTAGTCGCCAGAAGCAAAATGCTAACGTTATGCTATAAAGGAACTACAGCAGGGTCGCTGCTTCAACGTCACGCCAACTTCAGATCCATATTCAAAAATACAGATTCAAAATTGTACAAGTTGAAGCGTTTGTTTGAACAGTTTGCAGGAGGCAGGTACTTGCTTTCAAGCAGAACAGGGCAAACAAACTTAGCGGGAGTGTTTACGTGTTCGGCGTAATGACGTACAACGGCCTGGACAACTTCTGTAGTCCTATTCAGCCACTTGTATAGGACCATCGTTTTTCAGACACGTCAACTCTTCAGAAATCACCAGTGGGGTCACTGCTGATGGATTTAATGTCGTAGAACAAAACGTAATCCGTCTCTTCAATGTGTCTCAACCACAGACCTTATTTCCAGATATTTTCCCAAACCCTATGGAGAAATCCCATTGGCTCTGAGACCAGGGAACAGGTAGTGGTAAAATGCTAACTCACTTCCGGGTTTTAGGACGCGTCACTGTGGCACTCCATATCCACTTAATATGCAATACTAAAAAAGCTACAGTATGATGCATGAACAAGTTCAGTTTTCTAAAAATATATTAGAGAAATTATGCTTTTTCTCTCTCAGGAAGTCCTTATGAACGTTATTCCAGTAAGAAATGCAGCATATAACCTTAACCCTAACCCTTTGGCCTAGTTTTGTTTAAAATTGTCTAAAACAAAAAGTTGGAGTCTATAAGAAGCAAAGAAAGTTTACTGTCTTCTATTTATAGAGCAGGTAAAAATAAACAGTTCATCTTTTGGAGAAATAACTAATTATTCTGGAACATATTAAGATGAGAAGACTAATACTGTTCTCATCTCTGTTCAATAAATACAAGGCTACATAAAGAATTTTGTTAATTTTTGGCAGAGCCAGGCTAACTGTTTCCCCTTAATATCAGTGACTATGCTAAGCTAACCTGCAGCTGGCAGTAGCTTCATATTATGAGGCAGACACAACATCAATCTTCTCATCAAACTCTGTCCCCCCATAACAAATCAAACTATTACTTTAAATGCAATGGACCGTAACCCTGCCTCCTCTGCCACCACTCTGTAAGCACTTTGTTGTTCACAGGTGGGCTGTTTGTATTTTTTAAAAAGGCCCCCAAAGAGTACCAACCCTCCCGCATTTGTTGCTTAAATGACAGCCTAATCGGCCGTGTGTGGGCTGTGACTGACACACAGGCTGAGTGAGTAATACGTCCCAGATGGTGGTGTGTGTGTATGTGTGTGTGTGTGTGTGTGTGTGTGTACATATATTTCATCACTGTGTACTCACAGTCTTGGGCTCGATGGACTCGGCGGCTTTCGTCATGCCGTCTAAACATTTCCCCACGATGGGCAGCACTTGGCGGTCCACGTCTGCAAACGTCTTCATGCACACTGCTACCCTGTCAATTCGTTTCTCCTCCATGTCTTGAAGTTTCTGTATGATAAAAAGCAGGCATTTTAATACATAAATACAAGATGTATTAGCTTGGGTTATAAAATGATTGAGAGATGGGAAGAGCTTCAAAATGAAACACAGCCAGTTTGGATTTAAACTGGGCTGCCTTTTGACATTGAGCATCAAAGATTTGACATCTGGGAAATCTCTGATGCACTTTCATTTTTCTAAATGTTTGACCCTATTTTGAAAATGAAGCATCAGAGAAGTGAAAAAAGATTTTAAACAAACAAATTAGCACACAAAATAGCTTTTACTGCACTCGTCATCATGATGTGTGTTTCCCACATGTTTGGAATGTATTTTTAGTAGTCGACCCAGAGGGGAGGGGGGGGTGGTGGGCTGCAAACATAATTGGATTCATAAGCTCACTAATGATCGCACATGAATGCAGTCTTTTTAATGTGAGTACTCTGCACTTTCAAATGCATTTTCATACAGAATTTTAAAAGAGTTTTGTGCTAATGCGCTCTCATAACATGTATTTCAGACTATTGTAACGAAGCAACATCCAAAACACACATTTAGGTTCTAATGCTACTAACTTTGAGTTTTTGAGCCTGCAGATTTCTTCTAAGTTCACTGAAATGTACTATTATATAATGATTAATTTGCTTATTTAAACATTTAATTTCAGAAAATATGAATATCATAGTGATACAAATTATTTACGCCATTCACCTGTAGTTTATTGCAAAGTAATTAGAATTTTACAATTAATGTATTTGAGCTTTTTTGTTTTGTTTTTATATAATTATTCACCCAAATACATTCCCATCTATTTAATATAGGGTTTTTATTATCATATATCATTCACAGCCTGATTTATAAAACATGATAGATAAACAGATGCACTCTGTGGTTGAGTCCAGTTTTCATCACTTGAGGTTCCTGTCCAAAATTAAACTGGTTTTATCCTTTTTAGACTTTGAGCGTGTAATTCATGCCTTTGTTTCTATTCGTTTAGATTACTGTAATGCACTTTATCCCGGCCTAAACCAGACTTTGCTGGCCCGCCTGCAGCTGGTACAAAACGCTGCGGCTCGTCTGCTTACAGGAACCCGCAAGTATGACCACATCACACCAATTCTGGCTTCCCTCCACTGACTTCCTGTCCATTTTAGAATTAATTTTAAGATTGTATTGTTTGTTTTTGAATCACTTAATGGGCTGGCCCCTCAGTACATCTCTGACCTCCTACAGGTGTACACCGCCTCAAGGGCTTTGATGTCGGCTGATCAGCTGCGGCTGGTAATCCCTAAAAAAGGAAAAAGACCAGGGGAGAGCGAGCCTTCTCAGCGGTAGCCCCCAGGCTCTGGAACGACCTGCCCCCCCATGTCAAATTGTCGCCCACTCTCCAAACTTTTAAGGCCCGCCTATAGACCCACCTCTTTTCCCTCGCTTTCGAGTCAGTCTGAGCTACTGTATGCTCTACCTATTTTATGCTTTTATTGTCTGTCCATAGCCTTTATGTGCCTTGTATTTATTCTTATGTGTGCCTTTTATCTATTCTTATAATGTTATGTTCATTGTGAAGCACTTTGGCAAACCCTCTGTTTTTAAAATGTGCTATATGAATAAAGTGGATTGGATGCAAGAGTTTTTGAACCTAACTTTACCCAATGTTCAGATTTTTCAGTCAACAACAAATCAGATGAAATGTAGTGCTGTCACATTTACCTGGAATATGTTGGGGATAACTGTGAAGTAATGTTCATTCTGCTCCTGATTGAACTTCTGCAGGTAGGCGGAGTAATCGCTCTTACTGTCAGAAGCCATCTGGTGCCTCATCTGAGCTTGCTGTCGTGCCTGAGGAAAAAAACAAACACAGAAACATGCTCATCAGAAACACGGCAAACCTCAGTGTCCCCTGATCAACACGGACATATGACACACACACACACACACACAACACACACACACACACACACACACACACACACACCACACACACACACACACACACACACACACACACACACACACACACACACACACACACACACACACACACACACACACACGAACCACATTATTTGACACATTTGTGCATGGGAGTGTTCATGCATGTACGTGTATACGTATAAACATAAAGCTCGTGGACACAAGGTCACAGGTGCAATTCGAAATCAACAGCCATTAGCATTTGTTTTCAGTCAGTGTTTGACCACATACACAAAAAGAACTGCAACAGCCCTGCACAGGCTGCAGAATGAGGGGATTTGGATTTTGATTGCCCGCCCAGTCTGGCGTATCTCTACTGTCGATAATGTTGATTATTTTAAGCTAGTTCAGTCTCAGGCAGGCAGTCAGAAACGCAGCAGGAGCAGCCTATTACAGATCCAATGCAAGCAGATGGAGATGAGATTATCTCAGCTAGACAGCATGTGTGTGTGTGTGTGTGTGTGTGTGTGTGTGTGTGTGTGTGTGTGTGTGTGTGTGTGTGTGTGTGTGTGTGTGTGTGTGTGTGTGTGTGTGTGTGTGTGTGTGTGTGTGTGTGTGTGTGTGTGTGTGTGTGTGTGTGTGTGTGTGTGTAGCTAAGTACTCTGTTTCCTCTTTCCATCAGTGGTGTCATTGGGTCATCTATAACAAAGAGTCACTATAACCCTGTTATGTCAAACTCCTGAGGGAAATATTACAAGGATCCAGTTTTTACCCACGCACTGATCTGAGACGAGAGTAAAGACTCTCACACTCACACATATGGGTTAGTAACAGACGACATACTAAAAGAAAAGGAGGACATCAGAGTGGAGACACTCGTCAGACACAATGGTACATTATTTTCCGGCGCAGGAGGGGTGACAGTTAATACCTCGGGTGGAAAATGATATTCAGTCTTAAGAAACAAAAAAAGGAATGTGAAACCCAGAGAAAAGCTAAAAAGCACATGTGAAAGTCCAGCTGTTTAAGTGTGCATGCATTGTGGGATGTGTGTAGTGCTGCTTTAGGTGCATGCAAAGTGGTGCCCAATGTGTTGAGAAATGATGTGGGTAAACACAATCACCATAGCAACATGGCAAACTTCGTAACTGCTGTCTCTGCAGCAACATCACATCCTGTTGTCAGTCTCTGGAAATTACCCTTTTGTTACTCACACACATGTGCATGTGTGAATCCGTGTACATGTCCACCTTCGCACATATTTATCACCAGTATTTATCTTTAAACCTAAGGTAAATATTATGATATCAGGAAAATATGGGCTGTTTAAAACCTCAATTCTGATACTACCTGCCTTTCTGCTGCTTTCATGTTACGACTCAAATTAAACAAATTGCTTTTTAAATAGAAAAACACTTGAGGGATTCCTCTTGTTGAACAAATGTAACATTGCACTGAACACTAAGGGTACCAACAAAACTAAACTCCCTTTAAAGGTCACCTATTATGCAAAATGCACTTCGTCATGTCTCTTCTACATCAACATGTGTCCCCTCTTCTTCATGTCTCTTCTACATCAACATGTGTCCCCTCTTCTTCATGTCTCTTCTACATCAACATGTGTCCCCTCTTCTTCATGTCTCTTCTACATCAACATGTGTCCCCTCTTCTTCATGTCTCTTCTACATCAACATGTGTCCCCTCTTCTTCATGTCTCTTCTACATCAATATGTGTCCCCTCTTCTTCATATCTCTTTTACATCAACATGTGTCCCCTCTTCTTCATATCTCTTCTACATCAACATATGTCCCCTCTTCTTCATGTCTCTTCTACATCAATATGTGTCCCCTCTTCTTCATATCTCTTTTACATCAACATGTGTCCCCTCTTCTTCATGTCTCTTCTACATCAATATGTGTCCCCTCTTCTTCATGTCTCTTTTACATCAACATGTGTCCCCTCTTCTTCATGTCTCTTCTACATCAACATGTGTCCCCTCTTCTTCATGTCCTCTTTTACATCAACATGTGTCCCCTCTTCTTCATGTCTCTTCTACATCAACATGTGTCCCCTCTTCTTCATGTCTCTTTTACATCAACATGTGTCCCCTCTTCTTCATGTCTCTTCTACATCAACATGTGTCCCCTCTTCTTCATGTCTCTTTTACATCAACATGTGTCCCCTCTTCTTCATGTCTCTTCTACATCAACATGTGTCCCCTCTTCTTCATGTCTCTTTTACATCAACATGTGTCCCCTCTTCTTCATGTCTCTTCTACATCAACATGTGTCCCCTCTTCTTCATGTCTCTTTTACATCAACATGTGTCCCCTCTTCTTCATGTCTCTTCTACATCAACATGTGTCCCCTCTTCTTCATGTCTCTTCTACATCAACATGTGTCCCCTCTGTGGAAAGATACTCTGAAAGTTTCAGGAACAATGATTCTCTCTCTTTTTGATCCATTTCTATAAAAACCTGTCTGAAAATGAGCTGATCAGATTTTGGCCACTTTATGATGTCATAACGATTTATTTGGCTTGTGTAACCATTAGCCAATCAGCAACCAAAGTAACCCCCCCCCCCCCCCACACACACCTTATCCCCTGAATCGCCTCCTAGAGCACCATTGAGTTCTTTTTAACCAAATGTCTCTCAGAGGGGCGTGGGGAGGGGCTCCTTATTTTCATCTAAAGTAACAGACAGAGAATCAGCACTTTTGAAACAGGGCTGAAACAGAGGGGATTATGGGATGCTGCAATGATCTGTTTGGTATTTGGAGCCAAACATTTCAGAGACATGTTTGTGTATATCTGAGACCTATAATATATTGATGAAAAACAGTATATTAGGGGACTTTTAAAGGGGCTTTATTCTGCTGATGTTCAGGTGTATATCAGTATGTAGTGTCTCTACTTTAAAGAGTCCTCTCCTGCTGATGTTCAGGTGTATATCAGTATGTAGTGTCTCTACTTTAAAGAGTCCTCTCCTGCTGATGTTCAGGTGTATATCAATATGTAGTGTCTCTACTTTAAAGAGTCCTCTCCTGCTGATGTTCAGGTGTATATCAGTATGTAGTGTCTCTACTTTAAAGAGTCCTCTCCTGCTGATGTTCAGGTGTATATCAGTATGTAGTGTCTCTACTTTAAAGAGTCCTCTCCTGCTGATGTTCAGGTGTATATCAGTATGTAGTGTCTCTACTTTAAAGAGTCCTCTCCTGCTGATGTTCAGGTGTATATCAGTATGTAGTGTCTCTACTTTAAAGAGTCCTCTCCTGCTGATGTTCAGGTGTATATCAGTATGTAGTGTCTCTACTTTAAAGAGTCCTCTCCTGCTGATGTTCAGGTGTATATATATATCAGTATGTAGTGTCTCTACTGGGACATGTTTCCATGCTTTAATGTTCAAAAAGCTCTTTATTTTTCTCATACTGCCTGTGCTGCAGCACCTCTTTTCACCCTCTGTCTGAAACCAGAGCCCAGTCTGCTCTGATTGGTTAGCTGGCCGGCTCTGTTGTGATTGGTCAACTGCTTAGAGATCAGGTACAACATGTTGGAGCGCTAGCCAATACAAAGTGTGAGTTTTCCATAGTGATGTCATTATGTTAGAGAAGTAAACAAAGGAGTCCAATGGAGGTGTTTCAGTAAGGGAGAGAACCCCCCTCTGGAGGGAACACAGGGATTTTAGCCTTTGCAGACCATACATGCACAAACACCTATACTACAACTACAGGAAAGGGAAAACCCCAAAAAGCCTAATAGGGCCTCTTTAACAAAAGAAAGATTGTTGAGAACGGTATCGCAGTCTCTCTAATATGTTTATCGCGCAACGGGAGGATAAAAACTATATATGATGGAGCCCTGGTCTACCTTTCTGAGAATATTTGAAATTAATGTTTTTGTAAAAGCCTTCTCTCTTTTCTCCTTGCACCGTCCACACATATAAACCTCAGGGTTAGAACGTGTTCAGCAGCAGACAACGAGACAAGCCACTGTACAGAACATGGAGCCGATCACAGTCAGACAGGACGGAGCGAGGTCACAGCGACCCGGACCAGGTCATCGTGTCAAACTCCAAGGGAAGGCATGTGTGTGTGTCGAGACAATAGTCGAGACAGTGTGTGTTCCCACAGATATAACAGGCTCTCCAAACGCTGAACCTACCTTGTGGGAACTTCGCTTCAAGGCATTGCATAAAATAGATAAGCAAAAACACACAAACAAAACAAAAAAGAAGGATTGTTAGCCGTTTCCAGCTAAACAACAGGTTGCCATAGATGCACTTCCTGGCGTGTCATCACTCAAAATGGGAAGTTGGTACAAACAAGTTGAAGAGGAGTGCAGAAGTTGTATTGTTTGCGATGCTATAATATGACTCAGGATCTCCAAGTCTGCGAGTGTGTGTGAGGGCGGGGGTGGGGGGGGTCCCTCAAATAACTGTTAACAGTGTGTGGGTATCTGGGCTTCAAATCCAAAACCCCAAATTGAGGGGTTTGTTTGCCAGAGGAGGAGTGGGAACAGTTCGAGGTTTGCTCCAGCTGCGGGAAAACCACAAGACCTCAGCTCAACAAACTAATGGGGAGACATCGCACAGACAAAAGCAACTCCTGGAGTCAAATATATTTATATTGTTTCTGACAAGTAACTTAGCCTAGTCCTCACTAGTATCAAAGGGATCTGAAAGTGGCCTTAAGACGCAGAAGACCAATGTTAACAGACATAAATACACACATAACTAAAACAAACTATGCCTGTTATTTATTTTCTTCCTCGCCTATCATGCATATTTTTTGTCTGACCCAAACCTACTTTCACCACAAGACTCCAACTATGACACAAACACAAATAAGGCTGGGGTTGTGACATGTCATTCCTTCGGGGGATAAATACTCAGAGATCCTCTAAATATTGAAGGGAAAATGCCACAGAAAATAACACTGAGACACATGATTGGCTCTCACCAAAACATAACTTCACTGTCACCCTAACATAGCAGATGCAGCGTAACGATAGAATAGTAGTGCTGCTTTTATATGCTATTTGCAATTGAGCTAAATAACCTTTACCACTAAGGATGTGGAGAAGTCACGAGGCGTCACTTGAGTGTCTAAACCACAGACTGACCCAAAACACAAACTTCCTTTCTCTTTTTTTCAAACATCCGCATATTCTCTCGCCCTTTCTAGACTCTAGTTAGAAAGATCACAGGTATTAAAAATAATCCCACAGATACAATACACCAATAAAGGACATGAGAGAAGAATTGAAAAGGAACACGTGGGAGAAAGATCTTCCACGCTGACAGATGTGACAGTCTTTTGTATTCATTTGACATTTCTGGAGAATGGAAATGGGAGTAGGTGAAAAACTGACTTGGGTCAAACGACCCACACAGAAAGGAAAAGCAAATGAGAAAGCGATTATTTGTTGCAAGGATCTACACAATGGTAAGCAAGACGATATACAAAACGGCATGTTTGTTTTATCTTTTGAGGTATGTGGGATCGTTTGCCACAGCTTCTTAATTACATGATTCAGGAGGTTTAAAGGGGTTTTAGGTCTGCTAAAAAGCATTGTGTTTGAGCCCATTAAATACATTTCTCATATAGTTTCCATTGCTGCCTACTGTTTTCTGATGCATATTAAAAAGGGTTTAGATGTATTTCCTACTTTCATGGTTACTCTACCACCTTCAGATACAGTTATAGAGAGAAATACACTTACATTTGATATAAACAATTGCAATTTGAGTTATTTTTCCAGTGCAAGGTTATTCTGACCAGTAGTTAGAACAGGGGTGTCTAACTCAATTTCATCACGGGTCACATTCGCATAAAGGTTGCACTCAAAGGGCCGGTTGTAACTATATAAATATATATAAAATAATGTATTATATTACATTATTGCCTCTGAATTGGATTATTATCGGATAGGATAATAACTTAGTAATTAACTACGTCTGAAAGCAGAAGTCCAGGGCAAATAATTGCAAGTCTCTTCATGTCACAAAACGAGATGCATTGTGGAACATGTAGTTTATGGGCAACCTGCTTCTGTCAAGTGGCATGTAACCGTATAATAAACTTATTATATTCTTTGCAAGCTCTTGCGGGGCCACATAAAATGAAGTCGCGGGCCGGATTTGAGTTTAAGACCCTTGAGTTAGAATGTCAACAATGGTGAGAATTAGAGCTTGATTGACACATACACTTCTTTCCTTTAAACAAAACATTAATGAATAAAAAAATATGCACACATGTTCAATTTGGTGCTTCTGCTAAATAATAAATACTTGTTTTGTATTAAATGAAGCATCTTTACATTTTAAGTGGTATGAAAAATAACTTAAAGCCAATTAAAAAGTTTCAAAGTTTAGCATTAGCACAGGCAACACTGAAGCTATGATCCTGCATGATGATTTGACTCCAGCATATTAAAGAGCTGTTTACATGATCACATTACACAAACAGTGATACTAACTGAGAGCAATAATACAGTACTGACTGCTGTGAGTCTTTCACGCTTCAATAAATGAAATAACTGTAATCAGACACAGCTCCTCTCTTGTTTTAGCGCTGGTTTCTGGAGCTGCTGTGCCGGCTCTTTCCAGTTGAGTTCAGTGTTCAGTGGCTGGAGCCTTTTGTAGCTTCTTGGCTGTATGTCCGGAGAGCAGAAAGGCTCTTTATTCCAGCCTATATTTGCATAATAATCGGGTCTGAACTGTGTCAACTCTGAGTCGGGGCTCTGCTCCAACAGCTGATGAAGCGGCAGGAGCACGCGCTGATGACCCATGATGCCTTGCGGGCGTGGGAGCCGTGTGGGTTAAAGGCTGAGATTTGACAGGGCTCTTTTAATTGGTTATGACAACAGGAAATGGAATCAGCTACAGGCCCAGGGGGCTCTGCGTCCACAAGTTCTGAATCGGATCATTGCTGCATCATGTGAGTGTGTGTAATCACAGAAAAACAAAACTATATATTCAGATTATTCACTGTAAAAAAGCCAAATAAAATGTGTGTAATCCACACACACATTAGAGCTGCAATGAGTAGTTCATTAACTAATAAGCCTATCAAAGGAATATAACCCACAACTGTTCTAAAAGACTGTTAATATATATATTTTTTTTTTTTAAACGATGATTTAAAGGGAAAGCCTTATACCTCCTATAAAATATGGGCGAAATTCCTAATTTATTTTGGAAAGGAACGAGATATGACCTTGTCTAATTAGTATGTGAGATATAATTGGACCAATTTATTGTCAAAACCTTTTGGAAATGTCATATGTCCATTTAAATAGTTTATCATTTATGTTGATTTAAATTATCTCTCTTTAGAATATGAATGTACTACTAATATCTGTATATTTCTGTACAGTATGTTCTTTATTTAAAATGTATTTTCTGTGTATTTATCCTATTATTATTCTTCTTTAGGCGATATACTGTACATAGTGTATGTGTCATGTCTTTTTCTGTTAGTTGCAGCCATAAAAACACAATAACACAAACAAGCACAAGCATGGACACAAAGTCCTCTCTGTTGCTTTGGCTTGGTTTCTGCTCTCCAGTGATAATGAGGACTGCTATCAGCTTTGTTTTGCAGGACATCACTGTGCTGCTGAGACAATGCCAGCCTTTACACACAGACCCTGGCATCAAACACACGGTCACTCAATCTTTCTGTCTTTCCAAGAGCGAGTCACGGCTTGGGATGCATGGAAGGGGGCACAAAATGTAAAAAAAACATGGCGAGAGAAAGGGGGAGGATGCTGGGTGGGGGGGGGCCAGGCAATCATGGTGAGCATGATGATAAAATGACAGGCTTGCGTGATTGGTGGCTGTAGAACAGGAGTGAGAGATGACACATACCTTTTCCACGTCAGCCTTAGTCACGTTAATGTCAGCATCCATCTTCTCAAAGTATTGCTGTGCTCTGTCCGCCTCTTTACAGTCCCTCTCAAACCTTCTTTTACACTGAAATAGAGCATAAGAAAGGCACAATGTAATAGAACACAGACATTAAACGTAAAATAAGTAATGTTCTAATCCAGAAAATGTAAAAATAAGGCTTGAACTTGATACAAAGTCGATTCATGACAGCTAAGACAATCACAACACTGTGCAAAGGGGATATGCAGCCATCACATGCGACCAAAGGAAAATGACCCTAATTAAATCTGGAGATTTTTTGAGAATTGTCAGAAACAACTCAACAAGCTATATAATATAGGTCTAGTCTTTTTAGACATTTTATAGCGGAAATGTTCCATATAATACCTGTGAGTCATTCATTTCCTGCTTTGAGCTGTAGGAGGAAACACTTTATAACCTGACCTTTTAATAAGCATAGTAATGACATCTTAACATGTTTCATATGCGTCATATAGATCTCACACACAGCATTGTCTGTGACAGAGGTCAGTTTATGCCATTGACACAGCGGTGGGGTCTGTCAAAGTGTGCAGCCTGCAGATTAAATAAATGTTCATAGTGGTCATTTGTGTACGGAAAACAAGCATTCATTCAACCCTCTTTCGACCCCTCCATCTGAACAATCAGTGTTTGTTGGGTCAGTGTGCACTCTGAACTATGCCTATCTGCCTCGCTCACAAAGGCATCATTGAAGAGAGAAAAGTTTGAGGAGGACAAGGCAGTTCTGCTTCTCTCTCACACTCTTTCTGTCTGTACCCTGTCAAAGTGGCCAGGCAGAGATAAGAAGAGGTGTTCTGTGCAATCTCTCTTTCAGCTGCTTCAATAAAACAAGTAAAACGGACAATCTAGGTCTAGGTCTTTGGCAAAGATAGGAATTATAACGTCATGTGTTTTAGTCTGGTCTACTGATCACTACTAGGCCACACAAGTGAAACTTACAATTCAGTTTCTACTTCAGTATTTTTCACAATGCGTCTGATTTTGAACCGACCAATTTGTGGTAGATCAGTCTTCTACCCTAAAAGACTTAAATGGTGCACTTAAACACACAAGTCTTGAACCAACATTAGTTATGTACCATAATTCAATCCTTATGTAACACTGTCCTGTGTATTATTAATATCAACATTTTGATTCAAATAAATAGCATATTGTAAGCGTTTTTTTGTGAAGATGGAACAAGTTGTCCCTCAGGGCTCTGTGCACGGCCCTCTGCTGATTTTCAGAAATGAATGTTTGCCACCCACTGACAATAAGCTTTTGATGATGATAATGTACTTTATAATAACTAAGCTCCTCATGAAATGTGTTGTGGTATCATGTGACATTGATGCTGATTGATCATAAGACTGTCAATATCAACAGAACATTTATAAACTATTTGATATGGTTTTTATTCATTTTCTGCAATAGTAGACCGATGCATATTTTGTATGATTTGATAAATAGCAGAAGCAACTAAAAGCACATAGCTAAAATTCTATGAAAAGTGTGTGTGTGCTGTTCATAATCAGAAAGTGACCTATAAAATACGTAATTTTAAGTCATAATTAAAGTTATGATACGATTGATAACTGGTTTTATCTTTGGAAAAATTACACCAATTTATTTTCTTTTTTTATAATTCAAGCTCATGAATGCTGTATTTTCATATTAAACGTTTTACTTCTCAACGTTCTCTAACGTTAACAAGCTTATCATCTTTAGCCAGCACTGACTGTCGCTTTCTCCGTATAAAATAATAACTTGATGGCGTTTGAAATAGTCGTATTGGAAAACCAAATTGCCCAGGTGCTTCAGTGATATATATAACTGCAAAAGTAAGTCACAAGGCAAGGGTTGCATTACTTTACTCGAGTTGTGTCTCCTTTGACTCTACTGTGATCAATGGCCACTGCTTCTAGTGAAGAACTGTACTGCACATTAATTGGGTCACTCACCGATTCCAGCTGTTTCCACGAGCTCTCGATGTGCTGCTGTGCCTTGCGCCCATCATGGAAGGACTGTCAGAAGAGATGAGAACAAATTATATTATCATACCATTCACAAGCGTAAGGGATTTAAAAGCAAGTGACCCTCACATAGTAAGGGTAATAAATTAGAAACGGTGGAGTGGGATTCTCAACCATAGCATTAAACACTATGCATATTACTCACACTGTGACAGAGAAGCATTCATGTAAGCTGAGAAAGTAGGGCAAATAGACATTATACTGTGGCTACATTAGAAATGATGGCCGCATAACCTACAAGCTTTACTCTCAGAGATTTGCACAAGACCAAGCATATGGCTATATGTTGATTTGATTGAAGAGCAGCCATATTATAACCCAACAGTTCAACACGAGTGCAAAAAAGGACATACTCTTACGATTTCAACATAGCACCAAAACTAACACCCAACTGAATGAAGGCTAGAGATGAATAAAAGAAGGTCAAACATAGTGTATTATATAATAATTTCACGAAATTACTAGTTCAAACCTGAATGCTATCTGCTGTTCAACAAAGAATATGTAAATTCTAGATACATATTGTTGGTTCACTGTTATCGAAACCTCTTCATCCACATTTCCTTATAATTCAGGAGGATTATTTTTGTAGTGAGAGGCATTTGTTTCTTTCAAAAGAGGCATTGTATTATAATTGAAGAGGCAGTCTGTCATTATGAAGGCACTTGTCAAAAATGTAAATATTAAAAAAATGTAAGTGATTGAGAACTGTTTCTCAGGCTTCTTCCTAATGAGCTGAATGAGCTTCTGACGATAGCTGCGCCACAGTAATGTAAGGATTGATTTGTGCACTGCAAAATGTGGCCTATTAGACTTACACAGCATATATGTGATTTTGTAAAAGACCTCACTTGGCCTGTCTCTCTCCAGGAGAGCAGAGCACTTGGCCCGGAGGCAGAGCACGCTCTCTACAGCTCTGTGAATGGACCAGAGCCAGACCTCCTGCACACATAATAGCAACTTTAAACCTGTTTGAAATAGATTGTGATTACTCATAAAGCATATAAAAAAAGTCCTCAAAGTCTGTGGTGTGTTAATATGCAAAAAATATCCAAAAGGAACCAAATGAAAATGTTACAGAGACCTGACTATCAATGAGGTTTCGCTGACTGCGGAAGCCAGGGTCAGTAGCTGAGCTGAATATCGATGCTGCAATTCAATAACGAAACCAGGCCAGTAAAACGAGCACAGAGGGCTTTGGCTTTTTCTTCTCTTGCATTCAGCACCTTAGTATTCTGTGTACTAACTCAAACACACTTAGCAAGAGATGTGAAATGAAGCAGAGGCATACAGATGAATCCATCCTGAACACTTCATGGGATGTGTTAGTCAGAACGTGCCCTGGTTTACCTCAGGTAGAAGCACTTCCCAAAGTTACAAGGGAAGCTGGGTAAAAAGGGGAAGTGCTTCAGTGTTTCAGAGGAAGTATTTCAACTGAAAATGGGACATTGTGGAGCCTCTAAAGTAGAACTGGTGTGTAATAAAGATGTTATACACTGCTTGACCTTCAAATTCCTGTTTGATAAGAAGAGTCTTATTCAGCGATGAAGATATGCCGATACGCTGAAGATACTATGAAGCTTTTTTAGGACACGCAGCAGCAGATTGGGTGATATCATTGTTACTGTTTGAATCAACCAAATATGTGTCTCCATAACAACAACATCATGCTGCCTGCATCAACAAATCCTCCATCTGTACAAAGATATACAAACTTTCCCCAAACAGCGTGATCGGATGTTACTGCTGCAGGATGAAGATGTACAGACCACAACAGAGGAACATGAGCTCATTCGCTATCAAACGAGATAAAAGAAAAACCGATGTATGTCTGTGACAAACAGCCATCTGGGAGGCAGGTATGAAATGCTGCAGGCTTTTAGGCAGATGTTCTGCAGTGTTGGCCTCTCTGTTTAAACCAATACACTGCAGGGATCCATACAGCTATTCTGTTCAGCACAAGAAAGATTAGATGCACCCAGTGTCTCTTTGTCCGTCTCAGTAACAGCATGTGACTGTTAAAGACATCTGGGGAACTAACAGGACCTGAAGCTGCCACTCTCACTTACACAGTGACAAGAGAGGAACAGCTCCAGTTACCAACACAAAAACACATCTGAGTAACAGTTACAAACTTAACTGCACTGTGATCAAAGCAGGACTGGAAAATATGATCATTATTCATCCAGAGACGTTAGGTCAGCCTGATTTAATATTTACTAAATGATGCTAAGCAGCGCTGCTCTGTGCTATGACTACATTGAACAAAATAAAGTCATTCTTCACGCTAGCCCCTGCTCCTTCGCACCTCCCAGCACAAGACTGTCTTCAGGTAACAAAACACAAAGGCAGGTAAGAATGAAGATACACAGACGTAGTTATGAACAAAGATATAGATCAATGTGTTTCTATGGACTTTTGTTTTTAGATTTAATAGATTGAATTCCAACAGAGAAAGTTAAGAGATGACTGGTTATTAATGTTTTCAAGTTCTCACAATAATCAGTATTATCACTGCGTGGTTAAAATGTCAACATTTTATAAAATGTTGTTCCCTCTGCAGTCTTACAATACCTCAAATATGAATATACTTTAAGTGTAGTGATTTTAGAAGGCAGAAACCCTCTACAGAGATCTGAGATTGCTACCAAATACCCTGAATTCTTGACAGTATTTTAGGGCTGTTTTCAGTTCTGCATGTATCCACAAATTAATGATATAATTATATACTTTGTAAAGGTTATTCATTTCGTAAAAACTTTTACTTTGTTTGGTTGTAAAACTGTAAACCACTTCCTCCAAAAAGTAGTCTATTCTTATTGTGTGTATGATGATGTCTTAACCATGAAATGAAGTGTCCAATGTCTGACTACTTTTTTGTACCATCTTTGCACCAGACATGCTCTGATGGGGCTGTGTGCCTCACAGGCTGTCCCCTCCACATATACACTCATTTATTAACTGTGTAATATGTTTGAGCAAAACATGACAGGAGAAGAAGGACGGGACATTTAACAAACATCCTCCACCACTGTCGGATCAATTAACCTACAGTATTTTCCTCTGAGTTACATTACGATTTATTTTCGCCAGAGGGAGGAATGTGGGATACTAGGTAAGTGAAGGTTGGGTAGGAGTTGATAGATGTGAGGGATGGTTAGTGTTTAATCAGTCAATGTTCTCAATACTATTGTAAAACCAATAAAAGGATTTGAGAAATTCCATTCTCTATTTTCCACACGAAATAGAGGAACGAAAACTTTGTCCAGGATTTCATTTCAGTGTTGCGTTTGTGAAGAGGTGCTCGTGGACATCTGTGTGCACACACACTCTCTTACACACTCTTCACTCATTCACTTGACTTGGCTCAGAGGAATGTGCACCTGCAGTCCTCTACAGTTGTCAACATACATATAATCATAAGGTACTAGAAATAGCCACAAGTCATACATGATGTATAGAGATGGTTGCACCTCAGGAGAGACTCCTCATGTTTAGACCATTAGGCAGTGGTTCGGAGCATTGCTGAGGTCATTTATACTAAAGTATTCAGGATGCAGATGTGAGTGCAGCTACTATGGAAATATCTAACGATCAATTCTCCTTCCCTTCTTTCTTTTTGTCTTTCTGCTGTGAGGCTTGTCCACAGTAACAGAGGCTTTGGTCTCTGCCTCTGAAGAGATAAATGAGGACAGTATGCCCTGCCAAACCCACCTAAAGATGTTTTATAGCACCTTGTAGTTTTCAGCTGACCTCTTGCTTACTTTCCAGACCCTGCCAGCTAAATAAGACATATTTTCAATCTTTCTTGCTGGTTGAACATGTCACATCTCAGCAGGATTAAGACCGATGGAACCAACCCCAAAAACCCAAAGATATCATTTGTGCTGTCGGTGCAAGTGGATCCAAAAGAGCACAAACTGAACCTAACCCTCATCTGGACACATGTCGAAATACGCAGTGAAGTATATTTCTCCTGAGGACATTTTATTCAGATTTTCAGATTCATATTTGTATGTATTGCCTCTACTAATGTCTCCATGCTTTAATGTTCAGAAAGCTCTTTATTCTTCTCATACTGCCTGTGCTGCAGCACCTCTTTTCACCCTCTGTCTGAAACCAGAGCCCAGTCTGCACTGATTGGTTAGCTGGCCTTCTCGTTGTGATTGGTCCACCACTTAGAGATGTCCCGCCCCTTTGCATATCACGTACAATGTGTTGGAGCGCTAGCCAATAGAAGTGCGAGTGTTACATAGTGATGTCATTATATTATAAAAGTAAACAAAGGAGTCCAATCAGAGGCCAGTATTCTGACCAAACACCTTTTTATGGAAAAAGATTTAACATAGATGAAGTTGTTTTTATACTTTTTAAATGCATAATGTTAGAAATGATATGTTTAAATCTAAAGAAGTACATATATTTTAACAACAAACTAAATCCAAAAGTTTAAAACAACAAGGTTCAACTTTTGCAAAAACAAGTACTGTTTATCTGCTCTCTTATAAATTCCTTTAAGAACATTCTTGGCCTCCTGTGCCACCCCAAGCTGAGCTTAGCAAGAGGTCCACTCAGGGAGTTACCAAACAACCCCACAGGAGAAACTAATGAGGTATTATTTCTCTTTCTCCTTCTGGTCTGTAGCGTGGATTTTACCTGTCCAATAAACTGGCGGACCCTCCTCTAATCCCACTGTCTGAGTCTGCCTGCACGGATTTGTCTGACATACACGCAAATATATATAAAAAAAACCTCAACAGCAAGTGCTGCTTAAAAATACATGTGATTGAAACCAGAGAAAAGAATGACGGGAAGCTGAGGAAGTCTTGGGTAAGGATTGATTTACAGACAACTTTCACAATATTGCTTTGTCTAATAACGTTATGAACAAAAATATGAAAAGCTTATTGTTGTCCGGGTACAGAGTAGCTAGGTTCTTTTGGCTTGGTTGCCTTTCAGACACTTGGAACATGTACAATAGTTTAAATCTCCATCATTCATGAGTGTGTTAAGGGCACTGATGTCTTTCAATGAACACTCAAAAAAGAAAAGAAAAGCTAATACACTACATTTACCCTACAAGGACACTATTCTGCATATGACTGAGAAACTATTTGCTCAATGCCCTTTGAGATGAAACAAGCTTCTGTTCAGAAAAGACACACAGTTATGCTATGAAGGGAAACTCCCCAGCACTGGCTAACTGGAAGCTTTTTCAATTCACGAGAGGCAGACACATGACTAACTAGGAAGACAGAGGGGGAACGAAAGAGAGAAACGGGGATATCATGTACAAATTAAATAGAGGGAAACTGCAGGGAAGTGAGGAGGAAGAGAGGAGTCAGAGTGACATCCTGCAGGCTCGGGACAGCAGGGGTCTGTTCATGGACTCTCTATTCTGGACACTAGTGATACAGATGATGTGCCAAGCCAACCCAGGCCACGCTAAAACAAAGAGCAAATGGCCTGGGGGCGGTGGATGATTCCCCTTGAGATGTGCTGGAAATTCCCATTTCTGATGCATTTTCTGCAGCTAAAACTGAGACAGAAATCACAACTGATCTCTAACAATGCAACCGAGGGCTTCCAGTATTTAGTGTAAGAAGCAGCTGCAGCAACATGGATGTCACCATCATGTACTTTGAACATTTACTCCCAAAAAAGGGTCACTGTGCCTTTGAGCAACCCTCTGCTTATGGTTTTCCACTCCAGTTCCCTCAGCTGGACGTCCGTGACTCAAGAGTGCATGAAATATCTGTTCAGTATTACTTTTTTTCCAGCTGAGCAGCTTTCTCTCTGCTCCACCTAACAACTCCATAGATGCAATGGGCTCCACACTGTTATCTGTGAATCACAAACTGCAGGTTCACCGCTCTACCAAATCACTTCATAATGGCGAGGACCAAAGTGACTTTAACGGTAAAAATAGTGTGGTTGTAGAATGGTTTATAAAAGAGAGAAATAAGCCTGTAATGATAGGGAGACGATGACTCAGTTAGTCACGTTCTGCACTTCTAGCGAGCCTCAGGGTGCATCTATATTTACTCAGCGATGACCTCAGTTCATGCAGCGAGGCAAAGAACTTCTTCATTTCTTGTATGCCTGTGTGTCTTCTTTTCTTTTATAGAATCCATTTCACACACTCCAGAATGAATGTTTGATTTAAAGCACTGGCATGTGAGAATGGGCAATAAGATATAGACGTATAAATAAAACATTGGATATGGAGAGACAGAAATAAGTGCGGCTATAAAAGTGTGTCTCACGGTTTTTCTCTCTGCTTTGAGCTCCTGCAGGTAGCGTGACAGCTCGGCGATGATTTGAGACGTCAGGTTCTCCGCTATGACCTCGTGTTGACCCGCGTAGTCATTGAGCTCATTAAGTGATGTCAGGAAGGCTCGACAGAAGGTGAACCTGGAGAGACAGGAAGTGACAGGGTTGCAAACGGAGGCAAACACAATTAATATGTTCAGATAAAGTCATTTGGAGCTTGGATTTGTGATGCTTGCAGGATCATGTTAAATGATTTATTTTTTTGCTACAGGTAGCATCGGGTTAGCTTAGCATAAGGACTGGAAATGAAGGAAACACATTCAATCCAACATATGTAGCATTTAAAAACACAAATATACATTTTCACATGGTGTAATGTATCAAACATTACAAACATAATTTTGTTTTCACTCATATAACTCTTCCTAAGAAATGAACACAGGTAAGCATTTGTTTTACTTTTTAAATATCGAAATATAACCGTTTCAATCCTGTACATTGCTAAAATATCATTTTATGTATTCTATTCCTTCACCTTTAACACTTAAACACTGTTTTGGTAATCGCTTTTTCAATCACACAATGTTATATTGTAAAATACATATTTTGCACATTCCATATTTCTATTTTTTGTTCTATTCCCTGTTATATATTGAAGTACAATGCACACATTTTACTAATTCATTTCTTCTATGAATTTGATATACTTTTTTTTATTTGTAATGGTGCAATATTGATACGATTTTTGGATAGTATATCTTGTAAGAATGTAATATCTTCAAAAACATTAAAAAAAAATGTTTTAAAAAAATATATAGATAAACTATAACATAAACGTATTTCCCCCCAGGAAACAATTGGATATTCCTTTGATTTATTGTAAGAGCGACATCCTTTCACTTACTTGCTCTCATCCTCCTCTCGTGAGTTCTTCTTGGGTTGATACTTCTTTGATAAATTCCTGTAAGGACAAAGAATGCAGCCTTGTCAGACATTTCTTTCCTAAAAGCTCATTCTGCAGACGGGTAGTGCACCCTTCCCATTACATTTCCCTGACAGCGCCTTTATGGAACCTGCCAAAGGATCATCCAGAACACCATTCAATCCAGCAGAGTGCCTTCTTCCACAACATCCCCTTTGCTCTCTTCTGCTCATAAATCATGCCCTCCAGGAGAAGCATGCATGCAGAGCCAGTCACCAGAAACAGGCCTGCTTTTCTTATGCGGCCATGGCCCTTGTGTTGACTCTGGCTGTATGTAAGTGGCACGAGATAAGTGCAGCGTGAGGGGAGAAGGAAAAATGTGACGGTGTGTAAAGATGAAAGAAAATAAAATGAAGGTGACAGTAGGGATAAGACTGCGGACAATAACCTTTGGATGGTTCTGACCATCCTTCAATGTCCTGTTTTCAACCTAGCAAGCGTTTTGTGTTTTTTTGACATGTTACAGTACATCATGTCAGCCCTTGTTCCATCATAGTAATAATACATTTCATTGATATAGCACACTTTAAAATCGACGTCATCTCAAGGTGCTTCACAATGCTATAAAGAGAAAAACTAAGTAAAAAATGATCTAAGGAGCATATTGATTAAAATATGGTAATATAAAAAAGGTTAAGAGCATAAAAGGTTAGAATAAGAAATCATGACGTTGCAACACACTGCAACACCCAATGCTCTGTTTGATGGCTGCCCTGTCAACAAAACATAATAACGTGCACCATGCTCTGATGGATTTGGGTCATTGTGTGCTCAGGCCTTCAGGATGCTTTGTTCAATCATAATTAAAGAGCACTGTTCTCTATTTGAAAAGATGAGCCAACAAGTGAAGCATGTACACAAACAACCACAGCCATTCATTTTCACTCAGACAAAGCAAATCTGAATATAACAAATACAAATGAGGGAGACACATTATCCAACCATATGTTACGTCCTACAAGTCAAGCCACAGCTTATTAGGATGTTTTGTTGAATGGCTGCACAGATTCGTTTAGATCGGATACTATTCAATTAAGATTGATTTATTTCCCGCCTCAGCAGATATTCGTCTAATGTGATAATTGAAAAGGAAAAAATGCCGGTTCAGTAACTGGAGACGGACAGGGCTTCATTAGCAGATAAGAGAACAGGAAGATATTGAATGTTTTTCTTTGTATGCCGCAACAGAATACATGATATTGTTGAGTTTAATGGAAAAGTACGAACAATTAAAGGCTGGCAGAAAAAGCTGTTTGATGAAGTGCCATTATATCACATTACATGTGTTAAACATAAAAAAACTGTTATATCAAAGAGTGTGGCGTATCTGCTTTAATGCTGCAGGGAATTTCTTGATTATTCTCTTATTTGCGTTGTCAGTTTAACCCTTTGTGCTCCACGTATGATTCTGAGCTGCTGTTCTCTTGGTTTGATTCTATTGTTGAGACGTTTATACTTGTATGTGTCTGTTCTGTGGATTTCATATTGCATCCATGTTGTACAAATGTATAAAAAGAGATAAATGTTTGCAAAAAAGTTATAAAATGTATAAACAGATCACAATTATTAGTACAAGGTCAGAAGCTCAAAAAGTCTATCCACTTCTCATATGAGAATCAAAAAGATAATGTGCTTTTATAGAGCTGTTAACAGCAGTGGTAGTTGCCCTTGTTGTGAGATTATAGCACTGCTGGAATCTGAATGCCTCAGCATGAACATGTTGTAAAAAGGTCATTCAAAATTCCTGCTTAAATAAATAATGCATGTTCTAAAGAAAAAAACCGACATGTAATGCTGTCTCGCTCGGCTCACACCCCCCACGCCTCTCCTCCCTGGTGGTGTTTGCACTGTTGCTAGGCAGATCTATCCGTCTATCTCTCTCTCCATGTCCTTCTAACCCCATCTCTAATTAGAGCTGCTTCTCACTCACTCTCTCATTCACAGCCAGATGTCATGTGTCAGATTGTGTACCTGCTCACCTCAACAACATATAACAAACATGTCAAAATGAGTCCAGCAGTTAGCTCATAATTAGGATTTAACAAGCACTGTTGCACAAATACATGTTTGTGTATTGCCTTATTATCTCTGAGTGTATTTGTCTGAAAGGTGATACATCATGGCTGCTATACACTGGTTTTCAATATAAACCCAGCCAAGACGGACTCTTTTATTTAACCTCACCCAGTCTCTTTGTGAGCAGGACTTTATTCCCACTGTGATATGGATTATGCCAGACAGGAATTTAGAGGAGGGGGAGGAGGCATGAATGCATTGCCCTGCATTAACTAGACTGAAGCATTGTGCATGTTTACACCATTGCCTTGGAAGAGGATTATTCATGGCTTACTGCAGTGTGTGGTTGCTGGGGTGATAGAAATGGTACAAAGTAGTGTGGTAGGCATTGATGGCGTTCAATTGGAGACAAAGTACAATTATTTTCATTTTGCTTTATTTATTAGTTTTTGGACTGTGAATGTCATAACATAATGACAAATGACGATCACGTTTTCTCAAAGCCGAATACGACATTTAAGAAGCTGCAATCAGAGGATTTCTAGTCCATTAGTAGATTGACAGAAAAGAAACACTCAACTATTTTTGAGTCACTTTTCCTTCAAAAATGCCTCTCAAATATAAAGATTTTTCTTCTTTTTTGGGGCCTTTTTCACTATTTTTGGGGGATTCTCAGGCCCCGTTTACATGAATACGGTTCGGGTTTTATCCGCTACTTTTCTCTTTTGTATAGCCCGTTCGTTGACACGAGGTTGTAACGGAACCGCGGAAACGGACCCCTCAAACGATAACGGGTCCCAAGGTGGATAGATCTGCGGACGGAACACTCTGGGGGTAGCGTGGTCAGTAGCTACCGCTACTGCTACTGACCATGCTACAGATGTTAGTGCACAATCTACAGCTCCTCTACCACAACCATCAGCAACAAGTGGACATGGAGAACTACATCAACTACATGTTGCTAAATCCACGCGGAGAATAAACAGAAGGGCAACCAGGCAACCATGGCAAACATGGCAACCATGCTCGGGGGTCTTCTTTGCTGCTTTTGGTGTATTTTGTGGCGGAAGTACAGCGCCACTTACAGGCCCGGCATATGTACTACAGTGTCTTTAGTGGGTCGAGCGGTCTCGTGTGAACGGACACGTTTATTGAGCCGATTGCGTGTGAACGGAATATTTTGATATCGAATTTGGTTCATTTTCGTTTGCGTTCCCGTGTAAATGGGGCCTCAAGCGCATGCTAAGGGTAGCGCAGAAGGAAAGAAATCCCCCCCAACAACAGCGCTTAGACAAAAGAAGAGAAGATCAAGCAGCTATTTCCATTACTGCATTAGATCTAACAGCCTTGCATTTCTGTTTGTTTGAGCGCCCGTTAGATTAAGCCTAATTTCATTAAGAGGGATAATTAGTCCTGAGGTAAGGCCAAGTGGCTCCACAACAAAGAGGCTCAGTGTGTTGAAAACACAGGAAACCCTATGACTCAAGCTCTCCTGTCAGTACATCCTAATTTCCTAATTTTAGCCTTTTACTGACAAGTGTGCAAATGTGCACGTGCAAGTGTGTGTTTGTGTGTGTGCTTGATAACAGACCCAGCTTGACAGCAGGTCGTCTGTGTAAGCACAGCGACTGAAAACATCCGCACCATCTGTGGAGCCTGAAGTTTAATAACAGCCGACCTGCCAAGGAGAGGAGTCCAGCCCCCGACCCTTTGTCCAACACACTGTGCACAGATGCTGACTAATTGAATTATGGGATATCTGTTTGAGTTCAAATGCAAGGGCAAATCTGTCTGTGCGTATGTTTGGGGGTTACATCACAGTGCTCTAAACTGATTTACTTTGGACACTTTCCAGAAGTTGTACACACTATCAGAAGGTAATTCAACCGCCACTGTAAACAAGATATGAATGCACCTGAATATTTTCTGTTAGAGCAGCAAGGATTTGATTTTGAATCAATCATTCATTTGATTAGTAATTTCACTAATCGTTCCATCTAGTTATTTATATATGTACATTTGCTTTGTACAATTTGTACATTTAATTTAATCTAACTAGTGCCTTCTATTTGCTGTTACTACTTATTTTATCACTGTTATTCATTCTTCCTATGTCTTTTACTATTAAGAGAAACCTAAAAAATTGTGTTTTACCCGAGTATGATGACAATAAAGATATCCTGATTCTGATTAAGTCAACGGGACAAAGAAATCCAACTACTCTATCTAACCAAATATTGTTTAGCCTCTCAGATATTGAGACATTGGATAATTATACTTTCTGTCAATAATCATTTGCTTTGCATACGTTTGACAGTGTTTCTTTTAATTCAGTAAATGCATAGAAAGAAAAGAATGAAACAAAAGTACGAGAGATAACCAAACAGTAAAAAAAAAAACACCAATTCTGTTATATATATATACATATATATTCAGTTTGATCTTTCTTCAAGTGTTAACAATTAATGGGTGTAGGGCTCTGCTTTACTGCATGCAGGTAAACACAGACAGCTAGTCCTATTATCTCAAGCAGACTTATGTTGAGTAGTAAGCTGTGGAGGATCTGTTACACAGGGTTACTATCTGAATGCTGGATTGGAATTGGCTTGTCAATCTGAAGCGGGGGAGGGGGGGGGGTTTGGGGTTGATACTTGGAGCATTAGCCATATTGCCAGGCCTCTTTAAAGATGAGGATTGTGGATTTGTGGGGCTATCTCCCACTGTGTTGGAATACATGAGGACTTAAGAGGGGGGCTGCTCATGCTACCATCCCTGCCTCTGAGGATCAGTGACTGCACTGTGAGGGGGCGGGGCCAATACGCGTGGTTGGAGGAAAAAGAACAAAAAAATCTGGGTCAGACCTGGGCTGGATAATGCTGATACCTAGCAGTCTCTATGGAAACACAAGCTTCGCCCAATCCCTCCGCAACCTGACTTCCTCTCGCCTGAAGCAGAGGCAACAACAGACAGCGAGGCAGACAGAGACACAGAAAAAGAGAGGAAGATGGAGGGAGCAGACATCCTCTGCACAGCGGTTTACTTTGATCTACAGTTGTGGAAATAAATAATACTTAAAAATATATCAGCGATAATGTACTGCTTCCCATAAGGGAATTCACGTTTCAGTTTCCCCCCCCAGAGGGAGGTCAGAGATCACGGTCAGCTACATAATGAGCTGGGGAAGATGCAGTCTCCAGTTTCAAGGACACTTCAGTAGGTCAAATCCTGCTTTAAAGGAGGGGGGGTCTCTATCAAAGCCACCTGGATGGAGAACATTCAACCCTGAATGTAGTTCAAAAGTCAGCTCACCTAATTTGTTTTGCATAGCTGGTTTCAATCTCCGACCTCTCCTTGACGAATTTGGTGTACTTCTCCACAAATTCGATCCCCCACTGCGTATGCTTCTCCAAGTTGTCAAACTGATCCTGCAGAAAAGAAGAAGACGTGATGATTAAATCACTGAAATACAAGAGACGTCAATCTATCATCACAAGCAGACAGAAAACAAAAGAAGAATAAAGCATAATCAACCTGATGACGACTTTCTATTGTCTATACTTTGGAAACTAAAGCTGAAGTCAAGTACCACACCGCTCTGAATCAAGTTCCAATATCCCAGAGTATTAGCATTAGCATTTTCGAAATAGCCTTTACACATAGGGCTTGGCCAAATGGAGTATAATGATCAGTAATTAAAATACAATGTATAATTGGGTTAAACCCAATAATAAAAAATAGAAAATGACATCACTTTGCTGTATCTCAGTCTATAACACCAGGTAAAGACAACAATTATGCCATCTAACGATATTCAAATCTAAGACTGTGTCAAGTCAAGTGTCATACTGTATAACAATACAATATTGATATATTGCCTGACCCTGATTGATTGATTGATTGATTGAAAAGTTTATGAACAGCTTGTATATTGGGTACAGTACAGTACAGCTCAAAACATACAATTGTTAAGGGGATGCAGACCAGAGAAAGGCTTTCGTCTTGTTTACATCAGGGTCCCCCATTTCCAATTCATCATGTCATTTAAGACATAAGACCCTAATGACACATCGTTACCAATCTTCTAAAGATTGAAGCTATCCTCATGTTGTGTAAATATTCTCCATTGGCTTTCTTTCAGCCAAAGCAACCATGCTATGTGTGTCAGTCAATGTGTTGTCAACGTGCAGCTGACCTGCCCTCATGGCAACAGTTCAAACATCCAACCCCTTCAAGGGGGCATTCCCTGGCCTACAGCGGCCCAGCATTGGAAGTCGTAGAAGTGAGTTTCCATTGGTTCCCCTAATCCCATCTCAAAGTGGAGTTGGAGGACTGAGTGTAGTTGATAACCAAATACAGCTGTTGGGGCAGCTGAACTCATTAATCACGATTTCTTCCTGACTTGTGAGGAAAAAAATGAGCCTCTAGTTGGCCGAGGTCACGTCTAGAAATCCATCAGTTCAGAAAAAAGCATTTAATCAACACACACACATGCTACAGCTAATCTCCACTGACAACCATACGGCTTCTTCCAAATGACCATAGCGTTGGTTTTGAAGATAAACATAAAAAACAACCTTGGTGTAGCTCCAACAGTCCCCCATCCTCTCCTCCACCATGTCTGAAGTCTTCCAGCTAACAGTCCCTCTAGCACTGCACACTAAGCAAGTGAAGCACCAGCTCTAAAAAGGTTTGTCTGATTCTCTGAGAATGAACTCTACGACTGCTCGGAGCCTCTCTGCACAAAGAGCATTTTCATATCAAAGACACAGGAAGCGGTTGTGGTGATGAAAAGTGTGAGCGTTACGTTTAGGCCTCTGTGCAGCACTTCTTTAACTGACTTTTTATTAGAATTAAGGCATGCTGAATATACAACATGTTAATATACTATTCTATTTGTATTGAGTCACATGTCCTAAGTGTGATGACATCGTTCAAACACCTTTAAAGCTGCAGTCAGACTAAACGTCTCCCAATTGAAGCACACAAAGACAACAATGGAGAACTTCCAATGAGAGGGACTTCCTATTGTTAGTCAATCAACCAACTATTCATTATAAGAATGACAAGATGAAACCTAACAATAAGAACCTTTATTTTGATAACTTCTCAGTCTAGTCACATGTTTTTATTTTCTCAGTTTCTCTACCCCCAAGACTCCTATTTGTTGATTCTGCAAAATAGCTCCCCTTCCCTTCCCTTTAATTCCCAAAAGCATGCTCACTCTCAGATCTGTGTGCCAATTAAAACAGCATTTGCTTCATTATCACATAGGTAACAACCCTTCTTGGAAATCAACAAACATCACTGCTGCTACACCATGCACATGAAACCCTCCTCTTTCACAAAATCACATTACCTTTTTTTGGGGCACCATTTTATCCAGTGTGGAATGTATACCCCTTTAAAATATCTTAATCCAAAAAACGTCCATCCAACAGCAACTCCAAAGCAGCACAATCGGCTGAGGTTAGGCTACATCCACAGCTTCAGATTAGAAAGGGAGATTAGAGTGTGGAACAATGTCCGCTGACCCCACGCGCTAACAAAGAAACTGCACAGTGGTAGCAAGTCATTCCAGATTGTCTTTGAGGAGAACAATTCCAGAAAGCAGGAGAGGAAGCGATGTAGCTCTGGATCCCTCACACACACATAACACACTGATATGAGGCCACGGCTGCACACAGCATTCAGGCTGAATGCTCCATCAGGCGTAAGGTGGAGGAAGTGGGATGGGGAGAGAGAGAGGGGAAAAGCAGAGGGAGGGGTGTTGAGAGGAGCAGAAATGACAGAAGAGGTGGGATTATATGGGAGGGGATTACATATAATGGAAGGGGGGGTGTCATACTGCTGCTGGGGTCTCATAAACCCTTCACTTTACCATATTTCATATAAAGTATAGCCTATATGAAATACACTTTATGAACCGAGACACGACGAGTCATTCCAAGCTCATCATCGCTAACATCAGATGGGATAGAAGTTGCTCGAGGAAAAAATGGAAAAGTCATCAACAAAGCTTTTCTCCACCTCCAAGGGAAAGAGCTGATTAATAAATGATGAGTCTGAGTGGGGCGAGTATCAAAGACAACAACACATTATGTGAAAGTGTGTCAGATGAGAGCATACATAGTCTGCCTGCTGTATTACATTAACCTCCTGCCTTCAACAATGACTAGCTCTGTACAGATTATTGTGCATTCTGCAAGTGATTTGGCCCTAGCAACGGAAAACAGATCCAATGAGAGAAATCTGTGAGCAAAGAAAAGCAGAAAAGCATGTGAAGTGGGGGAGGAACAGTCAATCCATACTATTTTGGTCATTGTTTAATCACGCCCCGAGCAGAAATTCACATATGCGAGTACTTTTTTACTTTTTTGTACATATTGTTGGGTTTTCCATTTTTGGTCAATCAATACAAACTAGTCAATTGAAATGTTCAGTTTATTTGTTTACGTTTTATTGAACAGACAATAATAGTTCATTGAGAATGAGAGATGAGAATGAATTGAAATGTTGAGTAAAGGCCCGGACACACCAAGCTGACACCAAAGAACTGACACGGCCGGACCCCCGACTGTTGCGTCGCCTCGCTTCTCTGCGTCTCGGCCATGTGTCGCACTGGAACACACCGCAAACACTTCAGCCGACGGCCAAGTAGCACGTACGAACTGCGCATGCGTGAGTGGCAACAACTCTCCTTACCGGTGTGTCCGGGCCTTTAGAATGATGCTGAAGTGATGATGTGAGTTTCTTTCATTACCTGGGACAGTTTGATAGTTTTATCTAAGGCTAATGTTTGCATGTGTTTTCCTATTTACTCTGTTATATTGTGATGTTTGGTATTGACGCAAGACAACTTTCTCCCATTGGAAACAATAAGTAACCATACCCTGAAGAAAACCACACATTTGATATAAATCCATTCCAATTGAGCTATATTTCAGGCTATGATCTTTACTATGAATACAAATATTTCAAAACTAAAGACAGAGGTAAAGACTAAATGACTCCCCCCGCCCCCCTCCTCTGTAAAGCAATAGGAAAATAATGTCAGTAGGAATATATGAATTTCCAAAACATGTCGAATGAATTCAGTAACTTCAGTCTGCACTGCATGCAAATGATAGTGTCAGGTGTTCTGCCACAGTACACTCACGGCCCGGCCACACAGCGGCGTGCGTTGACGCTTGCCGGCGCGCGTGTCTGACACTCGACCAACAACCAATCACATGAATCTCCCGCCCCTGACACACAAGCATGCGGTTTGATTGGCTAGAGCTTGTACTGGCATATGATTCGATTGGCTGGCGCTTCTGTCGAGGCGTCAAAAGTTGAACATTGCTCAACCTTTGCAGCGAGCAACGCCAGCAACGCTCCACGTCGCTTCCCAAAATGCAGTTCGGCTAAAAGTGACGTCACCCCATTCAAAGTGAATGGGCAGAAGCGTTGGAAGCTTCAACGCACGCCGCTGTGTGGACGGGCCGTCATAGTCAAACATGCAAAGGAATCCTGTAAACCCCCTCCTATGGCCCCCCGTACTGAAGACTAATAACTCCAGCTTCAAACTTCCCTTCTGTCATGTGCGGCCTCTGACACCTGACCTCGCTCCTGCAGGAGGGGGCTGGGGGTCCTGCAGGAAACCAACCCGCCCCTCTCTGCTTGTTATTTCAGGACGATCCCACTCACTCTGATGCATGTAGTGTTGTGGTAGTACATGGAGGAAAATAAATAGAACCGTGCAGCTAAATATTTTTTATTATCCAGGAAATTGGGAACAGGTTCAAACGGAGAACAAAGCAGACACTTAGGAGTTACTAAATATATGTCGTCTGTCCATATGTTCAGTAGGAAAAGACCCCCACCTTTCCCAACTGCTGATGCCGATTATGCTGCAGTTTAATGTATTAGACTGCAAGTTAATCTGAACTAATGCACGTTATTTACCAATCCAGATCAAATCTCTTCTTTCCATCCACACTGACGGCCCTTTGACCTTCATCCCTACAACATAGAGGAGTCCTCTGTTCTCATGTAGCAGAATATAGCAACAAACACACTTTTACCACATTGTTTCACTAGTTTATTCATGCTACTGCTGCTCCATTTTATTCTGACTGGATCTTAATTAAATGATTTAATCTTATACTGTTTTTTTTAATTTGTTTTTGCCATGAAGCTCTTCATCTCTTTTTTGTATTATTATATATTTTGTCCTACCTTCTGACTCTTCTACCAACTTTGCATGTCCCTTAAATGCTTTTATGTATTTGTTTGTGTACCATTTAGGACTGCAACTGTAAAAAGTGTAAACCTTACAGCAACTGGATATCTGATATTGAAATGTAACTACTGCTGAGTAGAATGTTGTAATCTAACTACGAAATGTATTGTACTGTAACATTTGACTTTGATCTGAACTGATAACTCCTCTTCCTTAAACACGACACCAGCATCTGTACCTGTCTGTGTGTTCTTTATTGTCCAGAAGGCAGTGATGTAACCATAACAGCAGCTAGGTTATTTGTATGTCTTCTAGGGCTGCACGATTTGGGGAAATAATCTAATTGCGATTTTTCTGACAGATATTGCGATTTGATTTGCGATATTTGTTTTTAAGCGACCCAACGGAAGTTTATTGTAAAATGCGGCCATATCTCCGGCTAGGAAGGTCGCATCAACGTGTTCCCGTCTCTAGCACACCGAAGCCCGAGCTACGAGTGAAAGAACTAAACTTACATGAAACTTCCGTTGGGTTGCTTTAAAGTCAAGCTTCAGTTTAAGATTCACCCTGTAATAGAAACATGTGATGGAGCATTACTAACCTGACCCAGACGTTTCACCAAACCATCGAGGAAAGCTCCATTGGAAGCCATTTGGAAAGGGCAGGCACTTTCAAAAACACTTGGCAGGTGATTGGATCAATCTGTCTATCACCTTCTATCATGGGCCACTTCTGATTGGTTAACAATGGCTGGTACATGTGGAGCACAGCACTTCTGATTGGTGTGGATGACTGACACACAAGACTTTGATAATCCCATCATTTAAAATCGCGATTTCGATTTAAAATGGATGAATCGTTCAGCTCTAATGTCTTCCTGTTCCTCCTGCCATCCACCAGAGAAGGCAGTAGAGAGTAATAGCACTACTAATACTAACTCCACTGCTGATGCTTTTTTTAAATCCTCAGCGGGTTTTAAAGACAGTCTGAAATAAATGGAGCATGTAGAAGAAGTGTTCTCTGACCTGACCACAAATGTCCCGAGGACCGCTGGGTCTTACATAATACTGCACCTTTCAATGTGTTGTCTTTGTTGCTGTTGCAAAAAAAGCTGCTATGCAAGAACATTTTCAGGCATGATCTGACCAAGTCTTATTCTACTTGTCATTGCCTTCAAGAGCTATTAACGGTCCTTGTTCTTTTAGTGTGGATTAAAGGCAAGATATTGTAAACGTGGATAAAGACACATCAACAGAAAGAAAGTAAGGAGCAGTGTGAACTGAACACTTTCAATAACAATGCTTTTAAAACCTCTTCAAAATCGCTCCGGGGCCCACTGCTTTCTTTATTGCAGCTCTGCCACCTATGCAGAGGTCAGTGCGCTGCTCTGACGATCACAACATCAATGTGCCATTAAAACACAAGAGAAGAGGAGAAAGTGAGCCGTTTCATTGGTGGGGTGGGGGGGATGAACAGGACACCACTGACTAATAAGGTACAAATATGTAAATTAAGACAATTATTCATTCTTCCACATACATTAAATAATGCATACTGCTGAGGACATTAGGAAACGTATGTGTTTCAGCCTTTCCTCAGTGTTGCTCTGTTGCAGTCATTGCTTCACAGACTAAAAACTACAAATATTTAACTTCCCAAAAGTGGTCTTCAAGCTCTCACAACTAAATGTCAAACTCCCCTAACTTCACTTCAAGCTTTCAGGTTGTGTCAGGGGTATCTATATGACGTCTGACAGGAAACCTGAGGAGACAAAGGAAATGAGACAGAGGCTGAGGGGACAGATGTTCTGGAGGCAGGACAATAGGACAAGAGGCCTTCAGATCCCTTTGTCTGTGTTGAATGGTTAAGTGTGTGGAGTAGGAAAGTAGGTAGGACAGACTGAAACTTTACTGTTCCAAGGCGAGCATAATGACCTGGAGTCCATACTCATTTGTTGATTAAGATTTAAGAAAGAAAAATGGTGTGACAGAAACTATAGTGGAAGGAATGAATGTGAAACCTATACCTACTTAGTTTAAAGAGTTATAATAGAAGTTGTAAGTGTTTTTTGTATCAGATTTGTGTCGTAAGAGATCACATAGTATCAGGATTATGTAAAGACATTACAAAAAATTGGTTGCTTAATATGTTATTTCTAATTCCATTGAAAATGTTGTTTAAGTACTTCCCTGAGGTTTACAATTCCTAAAGTATTCAGATAAGATAACTTTGTTTTTACCACTTGATAACGTTTCGAATTACAAAAATGGCCATGTCATTTGAATTCAGTGACTTACTACACTGCAAAGTTTTGATGCGCTTGTCTATTGGAACTATTACGGTAAACATGAAGGAGTTATTGCAGGATACTTGTTAGCTAACAAAGCCCAAACTGCAGTGAGATGAGGGGGGTGAGGAGGAGAGAGCATTCATCCAAACGTGGTCATTAGGCTGTGAGTGTCCTGCAAAATAAAATCATAAACAAGTAGCCCAATTGTTCTCAAAACTAGCCCAGTCTGTGATTAAAGCATGGCGGCAGAAAATAAATGTCTAATGCTATGGAGTTGTTCTAATTAATGATCCATGATTCTTGCAGACCATGGCAGACACCAGAGAGATGACTCTGACATCTACTGTCCTCCATGAGTGGGTCAATGCACGCTCCACTGTGGCTCAGGACGGTGGGCGTCCTGCAGGGAGAACAAATATTTGGGGGAGATGCCAAACCCTCTCTGGAACACACACTGCGCTTTGTATAAGACAGCGGGGCGGAACAATGGCTCCACAGCCTGGTGTATTAACCCATGTGTCAGAGAGGAGTACCAGGAAATAGGACAGTAGCCTCACACACAGGCATGGCTGCTTAATGCTGCCCTAAGCTATATTTCTCTTTGGCCTATTAAAGGGCAAGAAGTGTTTCTCAGCCACCGTGAGTGGCAATTTCACACATGAAAGCAAAAGAGGCAACAAGAGCTAGAATTATAAGAGGGCCAATCAAGTAGACAATTGATGGAAATAATAACGACAACTATCTTGATGATCATGTGATTTTCCGTGCAAAAATGGCAGGAAATTCTATTTTCAGCTTCTTGAATATGGATTTCCAAATGAATACTTTTGGGTTTTCAATGGCAAAACAAGACATCAGTGACATCATCTTTGACTTCGAAAAAAAAAATCAGCAGGCAATTATCACCATGAAAATAAGCCAATGGGATGGGACCATACAAATATCAAACTGCAGGGTCAGTTTATTACATGTTTGGTTTTAGTATCTTTGGTGCACCATACACTCATTTGAGGCTGGATTACTGTATTTTACCTCAATACTGACCCATCACTAACAAGTAGGCTTACATTTTCATAGACACTCCCACTGACAAGGATCAGTTACCAACTGCCTGATGTTAGGTAATGATATTCATGCAAAAATACTCCTCTGAATGTACAAAACAAACACATGCCCACTGTGAAACGCACACATGTATGTACACACACCAACGCTCTGCAAGATATGAGCAGCTGTTTTGGGCAGTGGGTGACCTTATGTGTAAGAGCGCTTGTTTGCATGCCATGCAGATATTTATAGAAACAACTCCTCTGCCAGTCTGAAATCTAAGAGTGTGTGTTGGCGTATGCACACGTGTATCACGCTTCCCTGTCCATAAAACATGTCTTCCCTGTGCAAGACCCCTGTACCATTTAATCCCACTACCTCTAAGCATATTGGTCCAGAGCAGCTTCATGTATGAGTAATTGCTTCACTCGATTAGAAAGACCAGCCCTTCTAAACAACAGGAAATTGCCGCCTCTCAGTTGTGAGTCATAGTAACGGGAAGGGTGGTCAACTCATTCATGGTCTCAAAAAGAAACTTTTACTGCAGCATTCTTCTCCACCCTTGTACAAGTTTAAAAAGCTGCCATCTAACAAGTGCTTCTTGTAATTTGGTACAACGACTACCACAGCCTTTATTGCCTGACTAATAATGCTAATTTAAATTACAGGAGTACATTTTCAAAAATCAACAATGTCTCTGCTCACTTACATCACTAGTCATCTTCATTTGCAGTAGCACCTGCAGATATTCTTCATAAGGACTCAGCTGCTGCTCTTCCTTTTGCTCCTCCGTTTCAGATTTCCCAGAACGAACATTGTCCAGGAAAATGAAAAACTCGCTTTTTCTGCGCAACATTGTGACCGTTTTCACGCAACAACAAAGTGGAAAAAACGAGCTCCGGACCAAGTTAATCCATCTCGAGGAGTACAACACGAGAGAAGAAGTCTTGATTTAGCAAAGCAGTGTTCAAAGATTTAAGATCCTGGACATAGTAATGCAAATATTGGAGACAAATATTTCAAATGTCCTGGTATTTGAAGAACAAATTCACCAATAGAGCACAGAACTAAAGGTACAATGAGAGCGACCACCACAAATGTTGCGAGTTCCAGTAGAGCTTGATAAAATGACCATTAATCTGATTACTACACCTCCCTCCTTACTACTTGAGCCACCCAATAGGACGCCGTGGCTCTGTGGATTAATCCTGCCAGGCCAGAAAACACACTTTAGCCATTGTTCTTGTTGAGCTGTTTTTGTCCTTTTGGGGGGGATAAAGCTCTTTAAATCTTATACAACACATTCTCTGGAATTAAACTAAAGGTATTGAACTTAATATGAGAGAACCGCAATGAGTCTTTATAAAGTAAACTGCTACAACTTGGCAAGATATTGGGTAGTTCATTCAGTGATAGATAAAGTAATCCAGATTTGACTGAGATAGCCCATAAGCTTGATAACACTTTGAAGGTTTATGAAGGGGTTAAAAAAGGGGGTTATTTATGGAGAAGTTAATCTGTATCAGTACAACAACACTGTCTGGCTGAATCAAAGCTTTGGCTAAATAAATCAAAGTTACCAGACTTCAGTGGACTTCATATTTCAACCTGCTAACTTGTCTGTTATGTGATAACGTAATCAAAAAATATTGGAAGCTAAAATATTGATATCCGATTTTCCCAACTCCTAGACAGCAGTATCAGACTCCAATATCAAGCGGGTAAATATTAAGTTATGGCATAAAACATGTTAAAGGTCCCATGTCATGCTTTTCCAGTTATTACCCGTCCCCTTGTGTTATGAAGGTTTTTCTGCATGTAAACGGTCTGCAGAGTCACAAACCCTCAAAGTACACCCTGTAGCGAGTAAAACTCTAACACAGAGAAGACCTGTCTGTGCTGCCCCAGAACGCCTCGTTGGACATTTTCTTTTTCAATATTTTCTTCCGGGAACCAAGTGACGTAACGACGACCCCTCCGTGGATTGGTCAAGATGGACCAATCCGTGGAGCCGTTATGCTACGTCCGCGGAGCCGTTACGTTTACCTTCCTCACACACACACACACTCAAACTTTTCTCAGCTGCAGCTCCGCAGATTTCTCCTCCCTGGGGGGGGGGGCAGGAGCTCCAACAAGCCGTGTAGGACAGAGAGTGAATACACATACTATACAGAGATGCTGTATGAGAAACCAATGTGAGTTTGGAACATTGCCCCATATAAATCTATTTTATTGTTAGTCGACCTCAACAATGGAATTATGATCAGTAGAAATGGCCATGACATGGGACCTTTAAAGATCACTTTACCCCTAAAAGATCCTTTCTATATCAATGAGTTATTGTCCGCGTGTTACCTTGAATTTGCAAAGAATTGTTTTAATGTGCATTTATGGTGAACAAAGAACCCAAAATCTTTCTTGGTGAATTGAAGTCAATGGGACACACATGATATCGAAAATATATCAAAACATTCCTAAGTCTTGAAGGTTTGGGAAAAAATCTTGTGTTTGGGAATTCCTGAGCACACAACTAGACTGAAGTGTTGTGTGATTTGTAAATGGATGTTTTCAACAAAAAAAAATCTGGTTAAACGCAGACTCTTTTTACTTGAATCCATCAAGAATATTCTCCTTGTTTGGATTCTTGGTTCACAACATTTATTTCAATATGTAAAAAACACAGGGTGAATTATTGAATACAAGTGGTCATTCTGGGAAGGAATGAACGCTTGAGGGGCGAGTCAACACTGTGTTCAGTGTTTCCCTGCTCATCTGTCCCCTCATGGTTCAGGTGAGTCTATTGCCATGGCACTCAAGCTATGTGCTGCCATGACATGTCTCCGGCAGACCTTTTTCCGCTGAATAACGTAATAACTGCAGGTTCTCTCAAAATACTACCTTTGTGATTACTATACTTCCTTGTTAATAGCTGTCAGTCTTTTAATCACAGAGCTGAACTTGATGGGAAAAAACATACAAACAAACAGCACTAGCATATAATTAAGCCTGCAGGCCAACATGATGGTGGTAAATGAGAGATTAAAATGTGTTTTGCACTCAGACTCAACTGTGTGTGTTGCTCATGGTTTCAGTTCATAAATAGATCTGAGTGACGCGGCGCTGCCTGTTTCTGTCCGCCTGATGCAAGGCTTCTCTTCTTGCCTTGGCTCTCTACTCTCTGCCTCCACAGTTTAATAACTCCGCTTCAGATGACCAGAGTCAAATCTCTCCCTTGAGGATTAGCTCATCTGGCTTTGTGCCAACAATGTATTGCATTTCTCTTCTCTTTTTTCCTCTCTAGGAATACAGGAGTGTAGTACTACTTTTCTGGGTTCCTGGTGCAGTGTTACCCCTTCTCGTACACTTCTTATTCAATTTAGATACTGCAGAAAGGCGTCATAAAATAAGATTAAAGCCATGCCGCCAAGTGCAGCCAATGAGTGGGGTTTGCTATTTTTAACCAGAGCATTGTATTTCGCTGGAAAGTTCTGCTGATGTTAACTCGCATGGCCACTAGCATGGCTAAATCTATGATGAAGAGAACTCTCCCCATCTCAAATTAGGTGAGGAATATTTGACTTTAAACTAAATGGCCTTAAATAACAGGGGTAGGCAACCTTTTCATATCAAGTGCCATTTTTTTCTTGCGAGTCAGTGTGATATCTATTAAGGTACAATTTGGTTTCATTTTGACACAACATCAAATTAAATATCTAAAAGATCTGTAATTGTATTCCTTTTATCAAAATTGGCCAATTATCAGGACATTTTAATTATAAGAGCACTTTACAAGAAGGCTGCCATCTTTATGACATTTCCACATCAGAGTTGAAATCATAAACCCAATTTTCCACCAATCTCTTTCATAGGAAATGCACTTCTTTTGAATGAATCAAGCTAGCTTAAATGACAGGTTGTGGAACTGAAATGGCTGTGAAAGAGTTCATTTAGCATGTGAAAGAGAGTGTACTTAAACTTTCCTCAAAAAGCTCTTTTGAACACTAACTACCCTTGATTTAGCTACCACAATGCTGGCATGACGCCTAAGGTTGCCTTCGCCTGTTATGGAATAAGACACTTCATGGGCGTCGCAGCCATTATATCAGGGTGGGACAAGTCCCCCCCACCTTTTCAAATGATTAGTTTAGACCCGCCCACTTTTACCACGTGGAAAGTCCGTGAATTGGTCTATCCACTCGCCGCACTTTGTAGAGCGCTGTGTCAGTGCTTCACTTTCAAATCCATTCCACTTGCTTATTGAGAGAATGCCCAAATCAATGAAACTCCGTACCATGTTTTCACTGCTGCTTTGTACCAAGGCAGATTCTCCCGTAGCGCGCATGTTCAAGGAGTGTTGCCATAGTTGGACAGCTCAGACCTGTTGTATGAAGCGATACAGCGAAAATCAAAGCTGACGATCTCTTGGTTTGATATGTTTTCTCCCCCAGACAACATGGACATAAGACATTTTTTTCAAAGAAGAGGAAAGTAAGTCATCAGCTGGTAGCAGAATCAGTTAACAGTGATGGCGGCGGCGGCGTCTCACTTCTGGAGAGGAGTTTCGTCTTTATGTCATGATAGAGAGATGCAAATACTGAATAGTTTAGATGAGAAAAGGCATCGAAATGCCAGGTTACTAGTATTTATCATGTAAACAGGGAACATGAATAACCCGATCTCTCTGTGCTCATGTAAACACCATGATGTCCATGTAGACGCAGTCAGTGTGTTTTACTGCCTCAGTTCGATAAGAGATTATTTTCTGAGTTCTTTAACTTAGGTACTCTCTCTCAAAATGGTAATGTGCATTATGTTTTAATTATACTTCTTATCATTCTGAAGCTTTTTGTGTGTGTTCATGTTTTACTGAGTGCTTATAGGCAATTTCCATCCCAGTATTCAGTTAACTATTTATTTTCTGTGCACATTACATAGACTAGCTAATATTCTACTGCTTGGGACTTTGAGTCTTCAAAATGTCCAATGTCACAGACTGGGACTTACTTTAGAGTCAGTTGTATTTACATTCAGTATGACTTGTTATGATTCAATGTGAAAGAGTATACTGCTCAATACATAATGATCACTTCACCACCTCTCTTGACATCTAGGCGCTTGAGAGTGAGTCAGAGGCAGAACACAGGGACAGTGGAGAGAGGTTCGTTGCTGAGGTGAGTGATGAAAGGAAAATGACAGTTTAGAGTAAATTGTGATGTGGACTCTCATCCTAGAATGTTAAGGAAATCAGTGGGGATATTGAACAGGAAGCATTTCAGTCAAGGGGCATCATGTGACCAATATAGACAGAAGAGCAACATTTAAGTCAATGATACCATTCCTAGGTGAGCTTAACATCTGTATGGAGTCAGATCAGTCTCAATATTAATAAATGCTCACAGAAGGATTCACAAATGTATTTTGCGATGTATATATAAATGACTCTCCACAACAATATCTCTCAATGCACAATATTGTTATTGTTATATATAAATGTACAAAAAATTGGCATTTCAACTGCTTTTTATTAATTCAAAGAAGGCTCTAAATTAATAATCAAATATGTTTTCTTTCTTTACTACTGTGTACCCATCATTTTCCTCATGCTAGTATAGCCACATAAAAGTATCAAACCACCTTAAAATGCACCAGAATACAGGAAATCTATTTTTTTTCATGGGGGGCGACCCCCACACCCCCCGTTAAAAATGTCCCCCCCACATTCAGGATGCTTCCTACGCCCATGAGACACTTACATATATGGAGTTAAGCTTTAGGGATGGACGACATAATGTCTGATCATCTTCTTCATCTTCTCTCACTGCTATTTTAGATTATTGGCTTCTTTTGTTCTACCGTCAGAGAAGCCAAGAGATGGACCTTCTAAAAGCCCACAAGCACTTTGAGTCTGTAGCTATTCTCTCTTGCTAACAACAAAAGAGTTTTATGCTGATGCTATAAATATATACGATCCTTTTTGGGGGGGAAACATCTCAAATGACTTGGTAAGCAAGTCTGTTCACCGAATCATCAAAATGAGCTGACATTAGGGCTGCAACAAACGACTAATTTGATAATCGATTAATCTATCGATTAATGAAACGATTAATCGACTATTCGGACTATTACTGTATGCCTTGCACAATTTCTCAAACGCTCTTATTTAGCCATCAACTTTTAGATTTAGCTTGAGATTGTTTTAGGCATGTGGAAACTAACAATGAAGACAATAAAGATGAATACTTGATTCAAAAATACATATATTATTAAATTAACTAAACAAATTGTGAACACAACTAACATTGCTTAGTATTTAAATTAAATAAATAATATTTCACATAAAAAGAAACAACAATCGTACAAATCGTATTAAATAATGTGATAACATAATTGTAAACAGAATAGTGGAAAAGTTACTCGTGGACGGGGCTACAGAGCAAGACAGTCGAACCCGGTGCATTTCTCCGTCTGAATGTGGAGCACTTTTGCTAAATGTTTAGAGAAATTGCTCGTGTTACCGCCCTTACATGCCAAACTCTTATTGCACTATTGGCAACGAGCATTGTCCACCTCAAGACGGGTAACATTTAACCCCACCTTGGAGCGCTTCTCTCCGCCATCTCCTCCGTATGTTGCATGCATGTAGCAGCCGTGTGTGTGTTGCTGCATGTAGCAGCCGTGTGTGTGTTGCTGCATGTAGCAGCCGTGTGTGTGTTGCTGCATGTAGCAGCCGTGTGTGTGTTGCTGCATGTAGCAGCCGCGTGTGTGTAAACTGCCCCGCCCCCTCGCACACATACGGGGGAGAGAGAGATCTCGTCTCGATTGGAAAGATCGAAAATACACCATAGACACATTTGTTTGTCTTTTTGCATATTATAAACAAGTTGGCGACACTAAGACTGCGATATAATGTTTATGTAGCAATAACACATGACATATTTTTTAAATGTCTCCAGTACCGATAAAAATACCGATAACGTTGGAGTTTAACGGCGCGTAAAACACACGTGATGACGTCAACAACGAATCGACGACTGAATTAGTTGGCAACTAATTCAGTCATCGATTTTAATCGATTAAGTCGATTAGTTGTTGCACCACAAGCTGACATATCTGTGGGGTTTTCCTGGAAGCACTAACAGTTTATCAAATTCTCTGAATTGGGTGGCAGCGCTTTAACTCCACCCTGACATGTCTCATCTCATGATATGAGTAAGTTTAGAGGATTCAAGCAGGAACCTCATCTTAGAGAAACTCAGATTTGCATTTTCATGTGTCACCCAGTGTTTTCTATTTCAATGTACAGCATACTCTTAAACCATGGAAACGTATTACGGCCCGTCCACACAGCGGCGTGCGTTGAAGCTTGCCGGCGGACGTGTCTGAAGCTCGACCAACAACCAATCACATGAATCTCCCGCCCCTGACTAGGGGTGGGCGATATTGAAAAATATAATATCACGATATTTTTCAAGCAGTATCACGATAGACGATATTTATCACGATATTTGTTCATGTCGGTTATTATGGTTATTTTTCAAGTTACTTAACAGTACAACCACCTACAAGGTAACACAAACTAAAATAAAAAGGAGTAACAGACCAAAATACCATTTCAAGCTGGTTTTGATTCTGCAGTGAATCAGGAATGTTGATATGGCTTCCTCAGTGTTCAAGTAGGTAGGCCTACACCCTACAACAAACGTTAACACTGGTTTATTCACCAAGTAAAGTGCACTCTCTTGCTAAATAAAATTAAATATTCAAGGCACAGTTTCTCAGTATAAAAATGCACTTTCTGTTTTAGGCAGCACTAGCAGTGATGTAACATCAATACACATGAAAAGGAGAGTAAAACATAACTAAGTAAAACATAAAACATCAATGAGGAAAAGTCAGTGCCAAACAATTAAAATGTAAACTTTAGACTTGAAGTGCAATCAAAGACTTTAACATAACTGAACATCTGTTTCCAAAGGGAAAAACAATATAAATACCTTATTGATAAAATAAAATATAAGCCAACAGAATCAACCAAGACAATAAATGAAGTGCAATACTGTCTGAATCCTGACTAGACAGCTTGGGTTTTACTAACCGTTATCAGTATTTAGTTACTTCGGCATCATTTTGAAACGTGTATTACAATTAAATCACGGTAAAATAGGTTCATTTTGTCGTAGTTGGTTTCCACCACAGTATTTACATGGATACAAGCCCCGCCCCCTCTCCAGCGCGTCCTGTTTGAATGACAGGAGTAAACACTGACAGCCGCGGTGAAACTCCAGCGGTTACGGTGTGTCCACACAGCAGCTTTGACCAAATCTTGAAAATCCTGGAGCTGGGCGTGTCTGACAGCTTGGGGATTTCGCGACCAACAACCAATCACATGAATATCACATGAATATCCCGCCCCCGACATACAAAGCAAAAAAATCCGGTTCTTCTACACTATTGTCAAATAGGAAGGGCTATGATAAACATTTATTTTTTTAACATTTTGAACATTTATGAGATTAATGTTTATGGTGCTATTTTATGCTACATTCCATGCTGGCTAATGATACTGTCTATGCTTGCTAGCAACGAAGTAAACTAGCAACGAAGTAAACTGGATATAAAATCCCCAAACAAGCGAAAACCTACCAGTTTCACCCACTGCCTCTGCCACCTCCCTCCATGCCTGGTTCCTCCGGTTTGTATCCCGGTAAGTAAATAGGGACTGGTCATAAAGAACCGGGTGATTTGCTACCGCAATAACTAAGTTCTCCTCCATTTTTGTGGAATATAGAAATGAACTGCGGGTCTCGTTCTCCCAGCTTGCACGCGGTTTGATTGGCTAGCACTTGAACTGTCAGATTTGCATAAACGGATCTGATTGGCTGTCGCTTCCAGCTCAGCCTCAAAAGTTGAACATTGTTCAACTTTGGAATCCTGAACATCCTGGAAATCCTGGAAATCTTCGCCTCGCCCCCCCACAATGCAGTTCGGCGACAAGCGAGGGAAAGTGACGTCATCCCCATTCAAAGTCAATGGGCGGAGACGCGCTGGAAGCGGTGGACAAATCGCCAAAAGCTGCTGTGTGGACGGGCCGTTAGGGTGAGAATATTCGCATTGCGTCCGTTGTGAACGCACTGACGCAGCATAACGCAGTTCAGAAACCACTGTTCTGACGCTTTTAAAGCAACTTCGATCAGTATCAGGGTATCAGAGGCACGCAGGCCACGGTGGCCGTAGGACTACAATTATTTTCGGGGCTTCACGGCCAGACCGGCCGTCATGGCCGCCGTGAAAATCCTACCCTGGTGCACTATCACGATAGATATGATATCTCTGAAAAGGCATATCGTGGAGACCTAATATCGTCATATCGCCCACCCCTACCCCTGATACACAAGCAGCGGTTTGATTGGCTAGAGCTTGTACTGGCATATGATTCGATTGGCTGACGCTTCTGCCGAGGCGTCAAAAGTTGAACATTGCTCAACTTTTTCAGCGAGCCACGCCAGCAACGCTCCGCGTCGCTTCCCGCAATGCAGTTTGGCGAAAAGTGACGTCACCCCATTCAAAGTGAATGGTGAAGCGTCAACGCACGCCGCTGTGTGGACGGGCCGTTAAAGAGGACATATTATGCTCATTTTCAGGTTAATATTTGTAGTGTCTCTACTGTGTGTGTGGGAGAGGGAACACAGCCAGAACCCCACTAGAGGAAGGAAGTGATAGATATTACACCAAATGCCTTTAACTGCCTAAATAATTCACTAATACAATCAAAAACTCAAGCCATCATGTACATTGATAAATATCCACAGTCTGTATCATAAAAAACATCTAAATGAAGATGGATAATCCTGCTGAAGCAAATAGGTTTTGACGTCCTGCAGATTGGAGAGCATTAACAGACCACAATGATGTAGTATGATGCCAAGAAGCCTCCTCAAGCCCACACAGCCTCTCAATAATCACAACAATGTGATTCTCCCACTGTGAGAGAACAAAGCTGAGAAATCTAGAAGAAGAAAGTTAACTGAGGACAAGCTCGGTATCCATCGGTTTCACAGAGGCAATTACAGGAGAGGGGAATGAGTCAGAGTGATGAAAGCTGTATTGAGAAAAAAAAAACGGAGCAAATGAGGAAATGTGAAAGAAGGCAAGAGTGGGCTGCTGCAGTGAAAGCTGGTAATTTCTCCAGCAGTTCAAATATTCTTAAGCAGTGGGAGACAAGTGTGTAACTGCATGGCTGCACGGGCCTGTTTTCTTTATGGCTTTGAATCATTTCACATCAAGCAGCTCCGTAGAGTAACTGCTACATATAAAATGCTTCACATGGTGCCCACAATGTCCACTGACCACATCTGGTATGACATCTTCTCCTCCCTGAGATTTTAGGAAGAAGAAAAACAGACCAGCACTGTCCCACAAGCAGCAAACCCACGGTCTGGCCTCAAACATTCCCTGGCTTGATGATCACCATAGAGGACAGATGGAGGATTGAGATACCAGAGCTAATAAAATGTGCAACAGTATCTTTAGTTCTTCACCACGCGTACATCTGGGCTATCACTATGTGCTCTTTAGGGATAATAAACACACACTGACCAAGTACTCCAGATGTCAAATCGGTATTCAAATAAAACGATCTTTGCATTCAGTCCAAACATGTAACATTTACTTCACACACTAAATGTTTATTAGTTGTTGTGTACAGGAAGATATGAGCTTGTTTCTAGAGATGCACAAAATGTAATTCCGGCCCATATTTTCATACTTATTTCATGAATTGACTTTTTTGGGTGCACCTACCTAATTGCAGAGAAGATCAAGACTCCTTTGTAATGAAATAAACATATTATTATCTATTTTTATCATGATTAACCAATGAATAAAACCTCCAAATTAGTTTTTTTTAAATTGTTCTCAGTAGCTATGTCATATTGCTGGAAATGCTTATTGCTAGAAAGCGATACAGATGATACTGATGGGGCGCCAATATTTCATGCATTCCTGAGCTCTAAGGACAATTGCTTCAACAAAAAATACATGAACAAATATTATATTGTGCCAATTCTATGGCTTTTTTCACTGCTTACTTCTCTTATTCTATGCAAACACAATCACTTCACTACTACTACACAATGACCTCCACAATGAGGCGCACTGAGGCCTGAAAGCATCAGCAGGTGAAATGGAGATGTTGCAGAGAAAAAAGGATGTAGCCCTGTGTTCATCCTTCACCTTGAACAGTCGTAAAACAGAGCAGACAATCACTGGGCTGATGTTCCTCCATTACTCTGTGGAGGGGAACTCAATGCTGACACAGCCTCAGGAACAAATGACACCTACAGTATGTAGTACAATATAACAGTCATTAGGAGAACATGGAAGGGGAGGGGGCTCAGGGGACAAAATGTCAGAGTGAGTGTGAGATCAGCAGCTGTATAATATCCAATGTCACAGCAATGATTAGAGGGCGACTTTACAAATACCAGAAGAGGCAATGATGACTCCAGATGAAAGGCTACACAGGGTGTTTCTCAATGTCGAGTAAAGCTGCTCCAGAGCCACTATTTCAAGCATACTACGCCATAGAGTGCCGCCGAAGGACCGTTCCAATGTCCAGCATACTTGGAATTCTACCGAGCCCGGCGTACTTCGTTTGGAGACATTTCAAGGCTGCACATGTGTAGACTCCGCGGCCTTAAAATCCCCACAATGCTTTGCGCACGGACCAATTTCCCCAAATCTGTGGTGGAAAATGTAAGACAGGGCCTCTCATATGACGCACACCTGCACACTTGCTCGCCTGTTCCACTCTTCGTTTTCCGAATGCCAGGAAGCATTATTGCCTCGCTTCTGAAGCAAGTGACTCGGAAGACATGTGCTACCAAGCAAGCGCACTCGACATTGAGAAACACCCACAGTGTACCTGTACCAGTAGGTATGTGGTTGAAAGGATTGAGTCACCTTTTCATGGATATAATAACTAAATGGCCCAGAGCCCTGCTATCGGGATGCAAGAGCACTATTATGGTAAGATACAAACTGGTGTACAAAGAATCTACAAAAATCCATCACATTTTAGAAGCAACACAAATCTGTCATATTTCCTGCAGTCAAAATAGATGTCTTTAATATCTTGTTTTGTTCCAGAAAACAGAGGCAGCCAACTAAAGAGACAATGAGAATTGTATATTGCTTACATTTTAAGATATAGTGGCAGATTGATGTTGTAGTTTCTACCTCCATAAATATCAGAGGATAGTCAATTAGCTTAGGTAAGAAAGGTCGGTACCACTTTACAATAAGACTACCCTTATAAAGGATTCATAAAGGGTTTAGGTTGTAAACACTTTATTAATCATTAAGAACCATTTATAAACCAGTTCTAACATAGTTTTCATACATCAACACAGGCTCACTATTTGGCAAGATGACTAAGCCTTATATTGGCTACTCAGCGAGAATCAACTCAGTGAGCAACAGATACCAAGGATGCTGGCTGATGAAGGAGACGAAGTATGCTAGGTAGCCAATATAAGGCTTAGCAGTACAGATACATGTGGGCTCACTATTTGGCAAGCAACCGGTCCCAGTTGCCCTGTTTATCTCATGTCTTATAAAAGCTTATTCATGATTTATAGTGTTTACAACCTAATTAATAAATGAATTACAAACTATTCGTTAACCCTTTATAAGGGCAATCTTATTGTAAAGTGGTACCGACAGGTCTTTCCTTATCTTATCATTTAAAGGACTTTCAAAATATAAATGTTGTTACTAAAGTATTTTACAAAACATACAAAAACAACACTACTTTCAAACTGTATTTTGAGAACCCTAACCTTGTTCAATAGGAGGATTTTCTCGACAAACAAGGATAGCCTTATTAGACAAGAGAGAATCCCTTTTTTTTATTTCATGTATCTGCATGTATTACATGTGTCAATTGAAATACCCCTCCTCTCTTTCTGCTCCTCTCCCCGGGGTGCAGTCTTTACCATGATGGAGGTTCAAAGACTGAGGAGAAAAAGGCCTCTCTAAGGGCTCACTGAGCCAGTAGGTGGGTGGTGATGAGTATAAGATGTAATGGGGGGTGAAGGGATGTCTGTTGTAGTCTGCTAAAGGTTTCAGACTCTGAACCCCCCCCCCCTGACTTCATCACACTGACAGAGGGAAACAAACTAGCTCAGGTTTCAGTGCTGGAAGTGGCCTGAATGTCAAGTGATCAGCAGGGGGGAGGCTGACCCCGGGGGGGGTCGAGGTACAACACAGAGGAAATCTCCGTGCAACACTGGCTGTTTCATAAGAACACCACCAGGAGACCCTCCCTGATATCTGCTGTGAATGCATCCCCACACAACAACACCATGAGGTTTAGACTTCTGTCTGCTCCCCTCTGGCAAAGTCTGGAGCCCCAGTTAATGACATGAGAGAAACAAGTGGCATTTAAAAAGCCTCTGCAGACAATGGCACTTTCCCTCCTCAAAAGAGCGATGGTTAACAGAGAAGAGTGTGCCTACAATTGAAAATCTCTCAAGCTGTCCCCAAAGGCAAGGCAGATATTGGCGACTCAAAATGTGTTGAATACTACAATTAACAATTATTTCCAATACCAATTAATCTGCCTTTCATTCTTCAGGCTATTCAATTAATTGTTTGATCTATAACATGTCAGAAAATGGTGGGAAATGTTCAGCCCGGTTTATAAAGTCAAAGAGGTTGTCTTTAAAAGTTGTGACAGTCTAATGTGAAATAAAATCAAAGATCACTGGCATTTTTGAATGAAAAAATAATTAAACGGTGAACCGATTATAAAAGATTGTCGGTGATACTTTTCTGTCTAGCAACTTGCTGAGATGGATCTACTGATCATTGTGACTGTAGAGCGGAACAAACACCGTAACACACTAATGGAACACTGCAAGGTTCAGTTAAGGGCAACATGTCGACCTATTTGCCTACTTTCCTAAAGCTACTGCCGAAGACCCCGATGCATCTCAACTTACCTTAAGCTGCTGCTCTTTGAGAACAGTTTCAACCATGTTTCCTTATCAATAAGTCGTATGATAGGACAAGATGCTTTTACATCCTATAGACAGAACATTTAGTGGGCTCCTGTGTGCAACTGCCAGAAAAGTAGCTCACATCCAGTTCCCAAATCAGCCACACAAGAGAAGTGAAACATTCGAGGTGTGTCATAATGGAAAGGTATAGGAGTTCCTTTGTTTGACGTAAAACCTGAAAACCAAGGTTTAACTTCCTTTTTTGTATTCTAAGCTACTATAGATGGTTGATATTTAGTCTATGTGTGTGCCACTGCCACAAAATAACGTTGGCCCTCTGCTGCGTACAGTGCCAGCTAGACCTGACACCTGAGCCCTCAAGAGGAAATACTTCCGTCATGTTGCGGTCTCCCTTTCTTCTAAATGTCTAAAACAAGCTCAGCTAATTCGATCTACATGTAGAGTGGTTATTTTAGGTGTGATGTCGCTGTCGTTAGTTGTAAAATAGTCCTTTTTGTGTTGTTTTTTTTGGACCCCTGTTCCGCTGAGAAACAATCACATGTCTCACCACATTTTACTTCCTTGTTTCTTAGTTGCATTTCTACATGTTTTTTTTTAAGGGGCTTGGGGTCCTTACTGTGCATACACGTGATCTTTAACATTCTTTCAAGGTCAGCTCAGAGTTGGAGTTTCTTTAAGCCAACAATGCTTTTGCAACACTTCTAAAAGACACCTTGATTGTAATGTTAGATAGACAGCTCAGTGTTGGTCATCATTTAATGGCGGCTAACATTCCCACAGTCTGTCTTTAAGTAGATGGTGAAGACTGTAATCATTACTGTGATGTTGCCCAGAAGGCATTCAGCATTTTGGAGTCTATCAGCTGACTGGTGCTTTACTCATGCTGACACACACAGCATAAACAAAGCCCTTCCAGCCATGACTTCCCATAACAGGTCTCTATTGAAATGAACTTTAAATCCCATGCTTCTAACTTCATAAACCAGTACTATATCACAGCAAGGCCGGTTTGCACTGCTTCACCAGAGCAAAAGATGAGTGTGTAAGAGGTTGAGAAACGAGTGTGACTTTACTTCCTGACATATCATTTGGTTTCCTGTTAACAGCGAGGAACCACATTGAGCAAGATAAAATGTGAGGGGCCAAATCGTACATCTGTCATGGCGCTTCATCTCTTCTTTATCAGAAAACTAAACTAAAATATAAAATACAAAAGCAAGTTGAGATTGTCGAGTTTCCCTTTAAACGCCTGAGTTCAGAATAGCTAATGTTGAGTAGAATTTTGCATCTGAATGATTTAGGAGAGGAACTTTCTGTTATATTATTATATTCAGCGGTGTCTCACAGAAAGATATCACGGGTCCTTCCTTCCTGCAGCAGTCAGGCTGTAATGGTGCGTTCACACCGGACGCCATGCGATTTTTTGGGGGAGGCGCAATTACATTTAAAGGTGACATGTCATGCTTTTCCGGTTATTACCCGTCCCCTTGTGTGTTATGAAGGTTTTTATGAATGTAAATGGTGTGCAGAGTCAAAGCCCTCAAAGTACACCATGTAGGGAGTAAAACTCTAACACAGAAAATACCTCCCCAAAACGCCTCGTTGGAGATACGTCACTGTCCATTTGATTCTTCCGGGGACATCATGATGTCATGTCGTCTCCGGAACGAAATGGACCAATCCGTGGAGCCGTTACGTTACGTCCGCGGAGCCGTTACGTTAAGCCCCCGCTGATTGGTCCAAATTGACCAATCCACGGACTTCCTCACACACTCAGTGCAGGCAGCTCTGCTGATCTCTCCTCCCTGGCTGCAGGCTGATAACAGACAGTTGGGATCGCGGCGAAATTCTCTCTGCAGACCCATTCTCTCTGCAGACCCATTCTCTCTGCAGACCCGTTCTCTCTGCAGACCCATTCTCTCTGCAGACCCGTTCTCTCTGCAGACCCGTTCTCTCTGCAGACCCATTCTCTCTGCAGACCCATTCTCTCTGCAGACCCATTCTCACTGCAGACCCATTCTCTCTGCAGACCCGTTCTCTCTGCAGACCCATTCTCACCGCAGACCCATTCTCTCTGCAGACCCATTCTCTCTACAGACCCGTTCTCTCTGCAGACCCGTTCTCTCTGCAGACCCGTTCTCTCTGCAGACCCGTTCTCTCTGCAGACCCATTCTCACCGCAGACCCATTCTCTCTGCAGACCCGTTCTCTCTGCAGACCCATTCTCACTGCAGACCCATTCTCTCTGCAGACCCATTCTCTCTGCAGACCCATTCTCACAGCGTTTATCAACCTTTTTCTTACTCAATATCAAGCCACACTTATTGTTTTTACTTCGGCTGTGACTTTGTGTGTGCTCAGGGTGAGTTTGGCTGTGTTTTGCTGTGTATCGCTAAACAAGGAAATCACACCTCCACGGAGCTCAGCGCGATTCACAACGTCCCGACTGGTCCCGACCAATCGGAGCACACTGGGCTCACAGGGAGGGGGGGGGGGGGGGCAAGAGCTGCAACGAGCCGTTTAGTGGAGAGAGTGAATACACGTAGTTTACAGAGATGCTGTATGCGAAACCAATGTGAGTTTGGAAAATTGCACAGTATAAATCTATTCTAGTAGAACTCAACAATGGAATTATGATCAGTGGAAATGGCCATGACATGGGACCTTTAAAGTCAATGCAGAGACGCGGACAGACGCGAATTAGCTCCGACGGCACGCGTTGATGCGAATGTAAAATATAAATATATAATTTAAAAGGTTTTTCGCCTGCCGTCTGTCTGCAGACTTGTCAAAGCATTAATTCATGGTTTTTACTAACCGGTATCGGTATGTTGTTACTTCGGCATCATTTAGAAACGTGTATTACAATTAAATCACGGTCAAATATGTTCATTTTGTTGTAGTTGTAGCCCCCTAGCCAGCGCGTCTTGTTTGAATGATGCCAGTAAACACAGCTGACAGCCGCGGTGAAACTCGAGCGTTTAGAGCGATGCGATTAGAGCGAAGCGAACATTCGCATCGCGTCCGGTGTGACCGCACCATAAGACCACCACGGCCCCTTGTAGACCACCCCCACATAGACTGGAATACCCCTGATGTGAAATAACACAGTCTGATTATATAAAATGTTGTGCCATACGCAAATGCAATATAACCTCCTGCAATTTCACACTTATTACCATGGTGTATTATCTGCTATTTTGCTTTTACTTATTTTGTTATTAATAACGTGTGCATTAGCCATTTAAAAAAAAAAAATCCTAATTGTATCTGCTGTTATAATAATATGAATATCCCCGTAGTGGGACGAATAAAGGATTTCTGATTCTGCAGTGCAAGGGAGTAAATCAATTAGTTGATCGGCAGAAAATTAACCCAGAAATTGGTCTCAGAATCATTACAGTGGATTTATTTATTTGTTATCACAAATACCAAACATTTGCTGATTTCAGCTCCAAAAATGTGAGGATGTTCTCTCATACCAATGTAACCTATTTATTTGGGGGTTTTGACTCATAGTATGACAAAACAAACAATGTGAAGACATCGTCCAACACATTTCAAAATGTTTTAACATTTCAAATCAATTTATCTGCCAATTAGTTGTCGTTATAAGTCCTACATGTATCTACTAAGTATTTGTAGTATAACTCACAACATCCTGCCCTTGCTCTGCAGAAATATCTGGGTCGGGGTAAAAAGAAATCAAGCTGTGTGCATTCTCCAGTTGCATAATCCACCTGTAGAGTGTTGCTCCGCTCTGTCAACTGCCCATTTGTGGCAGGGCCTGAGATTAAAGGAACAAGTGTCTGGATTTCATTCAGCCCCGCTACAGGAAAAGAGCCAGCATCTGGTTGTGATACACTACTCAGCAAAAGCTCAGTCTCTCTATTTAAAAAAGGTTCAAATGTTTTCCAGACTTAAGGTACACATGAAAGCCTGCAGAATGTCTCCAGGCTACAGTCGCTTTGCATCAGTACCTGGGTCGCAGTGTTCTTCGGTCAAGCATTACAGAAATACACTGACATGAGTGGGAAAACGCAAGAATGTGGGAGTACTAGCTGTTTTCGCTGTGAACTTTAGACCAGGTAAATTACTGGAGAATTCAGGGGAGGGCATTCCCCTCCCTTTTTTCTTAGAAAGGAAAACACATCCCATGATTTACCTATCTCCAGGCCCCTTTGCTGTTTTGTAGAAAGGGAAAAACGCACTGCAAACTGCAGAAGGGAGATCAAATGTAGCATTGTTGTTTACCTACAGATCGAGACTTTAAGACAATAAAATGTGACCCTTCCTGCTGGGTCAAATGCAAACTCCATGTAGTAACCTGCAGGCAAACACATGCATGTTTGCACTGACACACAAACACGTTAAACACACCATCATTCAAACTCAAGGTGCAATGATCCTGCAACAACATGCCAGCTCCCCTGCAGAATGACAGCTTTTATTATACAGTGGATCATTGCCACAACCAAATAACAACAATGAGCTACTGAAACAAACCCTAACAACAGGAACTCCTCTCGGACAGCTGCTTATTATCAAGCCGTAAAAAGAGTCCGACACAGTCCTATAATCTTCATTATTCCCATGGTGTAGTTTACAATGCAATGCCGTAAACGTCTGAGTATCTTTGTGTCTGAATAAAGTGAAATACCACTGACAGTGTCTAGATTGCACAGGAATTTGTTGTAGTAAGGTCACCAGGCTTCTACTTTGTTTCTATCGGGGCTCACAGAATGCCTGATCAACCAAATAAAACATTCATAAGATATCAGGTCATTCCTGGTCCCTTTGATTTTGTGTGCAGGTTTAGGTTACTCATTGAATTGAAATGCAAGTGGTGTTCAATCCAAGACCAACCTATCTGACATTTCCCTTTGTAGCTTTATAAATAGTTTACAAACCACAGATGTTATGTTTATATATTACATGATGTTTGCCATACAACTGTCAGATGTGTCTCGTCCTGGTTATATGTATGAAAATACATGAATAAAAACAGCAAGCTATAGTTCCAGTCATGGTGAAATGAGATCAATTGGAAGTGAGTTAATCAGTGGTGGAAAGTAACTATAGATGAAGAATACATACAGTACCATTTCCAGATACTTATCACTGTTTCATTCTTCGTATTCCTTTACTGCATCCCATTTTAGAAGCAAATATTCCTCCAGTACATGTATCTAACCTCACCAGTCACTATCGTCTTTACAAATTCTGATTATTTATACAACATATGAACACATTAATTATAAATTAGGCCAACCAATAGTATATAAAGTAGATGAGTCCCACCTTAACCAGCTGCAACATTAGCCTGCACTAATTATAATCCAGTTATATAACAGGCATTCACATTATTCTGAAACTGGCCATTCTGCATAATGAGTATTTTGATTTTGCCAACACGTTTTACTTGTATATTTTTGATTGCCTGACTTTAAGTGTGGTATTGCTTTTTTGTATTAAGTTATCATCAAGCTCTGGATTTAACCAGTTGCGTTTCACATGTTACCAATGAATTAACCAGCAGTGCTCCAGTCCCCATTGTGTGCAGCAGATAGATCAATCTACTTCCTCTACTGACAGTGATCATAGCATACTACAGCATAAGTATGCATCACATTTACATACAAAGGTTATGAAACCGGTGTAAAAAAAAACAAGTGTCTGAAACATGAACATACAGACTCAACAACAACATGTTAAATTGTGAGGGGGTGTGTGCAGAGCGTGGTTTGAATTCCCAAATGTAAACTAAAATGGATGGTTCGGAATAAATAAAACGCATACCCTGCTTGCCTTTATGTTGCACTGGTTGAACCCAAACAAACACCAATGATTAGCGCTACAAATTAGCTATCGACACAGGACTAGAACCCTCACAAAGCGCCGCGTGCAGACATGGTTTTAGCGGCTAAAACAAAAACATGGAGCCACTGCGGCTTGTGTCAGCCTCATATTATGTTATCTAAGAGACCGTTAGGTCCACACGCCTGTATAAAAGAACCACAAACGGTTCAGAAGAGACTCACCCATAGCTCTGCCCCCCAGCTCATGGTTTCAGTACGGTGTCCTCGGAATAATCCACAACTCGTCGGAGGTGTTTTCAGCACACCGCGGTGATGTTCGTGGCTTTTTTTCGCTGTTGGCGACCGTATTCAGTTGGAAAAAAACAAAAGGTGCTCCTGTGCGCGTTATTGTCTCAATCAAAGTCTCATCCTGTCTGATACAAGATGGCCAAGAGCTGCAGCATAATCTTCGAACAGGATAGTCTCGCTATATGCAGAGAGCGGGCACCCGCTTCGACCCAATGACAGCTGCTCCTGCGCGCGCACGGCCAAGAGGAAAAAAAGAGAGCGAGGTGGTGGTGTATGTGGGGGGGGGTGTCTCTGCAGGGATGTCCAATTTTTACTAAAGTCGCTGCTCACTAGCTTTTCCTGGTGCGTTTGAACCGAGGAGCTGTTGAAATGTGGGTTGAATGCATTGCTGAGGGAGCATGGGGGGTGGTGGAGGGTCAAAAAGGTCACCACCCTCGGCAGATGTTTCATTGAATTCCCCCACTGAGTTTAATACAACTACTTTCTCTTCTGTCATTGTCTCTCTGTCTCTGATATAAGTGGACTGGCCATGCATGATCATGGCACCCGCAGCAGCCTCAGCTTCTACTGAAGTGTGCACACAGGATGTTGATGCAGAGTTTAGAAATGTGCATGTACTAAAGACAAGAGATAAAAGGAAAGCTAAAATAGACCTTTTGCTCATGTCTAAACTTAAGGCCTTAACTGGTGACATTTGTCTGCAGACAGAACCAGATGTTACTATCATAATACTAACCTAATATGAGAAGCTATCAGATACATCTACCTACAAAACTGGTTGTGAATCAAGTTGAGGCATCCATACCAACATAATTCTTCCCATTCTGCAAATGGTCATTGTATTTCCCCCTCCTTTAATTTCCCTGGCTACTGAAAGCTTCACCATCTTGTTACTATTAATAGTATTTATTTCTTGACAATTAATTAAGTATATCACGGGACTCAGTGACTTTGACAATAAAAAAAAGTGTAGTTTGTCTACACTCTAAACATTGTGCACACTATTTTGAGTGGGTGACCGTTGTCTTCGTTTGTTTATGTTGTTGGTATTTATTGAAGTAACTTGTGTTTTTGTACCCTTTTGGTTATTGTCTTTTTTTGAAAAAGAGACGTTGACCTTCATAAATTATGTTTGTGTTCAATAGTCAAATACAATTTACTTCATACAGTACATTTCAAACCAACTGTTGACAAAGGTGACATTCAGAGAAATACAATAAATGGGTAAATAAATAGGTGGATACCTATATCAGACAAAAGCAAAGGCATCAAATAATTGTATTAATTATTAAGGGGAGTCAAAAACTGTTGAAAAAAATACTTATTTTTGTGGGAATCCAAGCAAGATATACATAATGGCACATATCATGGCAATTACGATCATTGTGATTAATAAGTAAGTAAGTACAGTAGATATAAGTCTTGTGCTTTATTATAATAATGAATTTGTGATTTAATTAGAACTTATGAAATGAGGTGCATTTCATTGTCAATGCTTTGGTCATATTGTTACAACAGCGCTGCCATCTAGTGGTTGGATGTTCACAACATGCAGAGACAGAGGGGCAGTGAGTTCAGCTGAGAGAAATTAAGGGAGGTCTGTCAATGAAGGCTTTTAAAACAAAAACATGTTCAGAATATAATGCCCAGACTGTTCATAAATTAGTGGTGTGACTGGTGCATCTGAAATGTCAATCACTCTTCTGACAGAAAACTGTTTTATATGTCTAACACAATACAATAAATAACTTTATGTTGTCAACTTGTCATTCTTTTCAGGTGTGCTGGATTCAGGATAGATGCATTATTTACTGAGACACTTTCATTACGTACACCTGTGGTTTCCCTACTGTGATCATAGTGAAAATGTCTGCTGCTGAGTTCATCTGTGAGCATTAAAGGTGGGGTATGTAATTTATTTCAGAAACACTTTTTGTTATATTCCATGGAATGCTCTTAACATCCCGATAGCAATGAATATCTTAAGCGCTTTGACAATAAATACGTTAAAAAAATGTCACCTGTGGAAGCCGTTGTACTGTACCACGACCAATCAGCTGAGCCGGCCCGGCTAAAATAACTGGATGGCCCATAGATATATATATAAACTAGGGCCGGGACTTTAACGCGTTAATTAAGATTAATTAATTACACAAAAATTAACGCGTTAAAAAAATTCACGCATTTTAATCGCACTTATTTTTAGCACCGCGGAACGTTTCTCACTGGATGAGTTTCAGGCGTACCCAGGGGCGGACTGGCCATCTGTAGAATCTGGAGAACCACAGAACGGCCGGTCGTCAAGGGCTGTTGACGGCCGGCCGGCCCTTTAAAAAAACGTGTTTAACGTCATCTTTTAAGTTGCGCTGACGGCCGACAGAGGGCGAAAGCGACCGCTAATGCAGTTGTGTGGTTATTATCTGTCAAATAATCACACACGAAGAAGAAAAAAGACCGGCCACACGAAGAGAAGGGATTAGACGCCGCGGCAGACCCATGCGGCAGACAGGGAGATTGAAAAAACATGGATACAAATCAAAGAAAACGGTGGGGTTCTTATTATACATCCATGGGCGAGAAGGCAAGAGGAAAAATGGTGAAGTCACTCGCAGGTGAAGCATATAAATGTCGCAAATTGACAGATCTTTTTGGCAGCAGCGCTGCTACGAGCACTATCATCAGCAGCTTAGAACAAGTGCAAGATGATGAAGAGAATGATGATGAGGGCGCAAGTTCAGAACAGCCAGCCTCCTGCGTTCATGATGAGGGACAGAGAGTTGAGCTGGTGGAAGAACCAGCTCAACTGGCACATACAAGAGCATGGGCAAGAGCAAGAGGTGGGTGAGAAGTATCCCTTGAACTGCATTAATGCATCCTAATAAACAGCTGATTTCTAATAACTAGGCTAATTACAAATAGTACTGTATGTTTGTGTGTTTACGATGTCCCATGTGTTTAAGACATCTGAGGAGTGTCTGCCCTCTTTAGGTGAGAATTATCCCTTGAACTGCATAAATAGTAGGCTATTGTAATTTCTTGTTCTGATGCCACCGCCCCCCACCCCCCGAATGTGGCCGGTCTGGGTCAGATTCCAGGGCTGAATTTTAGTCCCAGTCCGCCCCTGGGCGTACCGATTATACTGGAGCACCAACTAACGTTCATGACTTCAGACAACAACAAACCAGTGAACAACAGTGGGAAATGTTGTTTTAAAAAACGGACGGATGGAAGCGTCGATAAGAGCACGGTTGTGTGCAAATTATGCAAAAAGGAATTCGCATATCACCGCAGCACATCAAGCCTCAAGTATCACCTCAATGCAAAACATATAGCAGCTAGCGTGGACGTTAGCCTCTTTTATCGCGTTCACACCATAAAGAGCCGGTACTAAAATTAGTTCATGAGAACCTTTTTACCACCACGAAAGTCCCTGCTAGAGAGCAGAGAGCTGCTAGAGAGCAGGGACTTTCGTGCGGCTCTCTTGTGAGAAAATAGCTATATTTCTGATTGGCTGGGCGGATTGCAAACCACGCCCCGTAAAACTCCCAAAAAGTTTTGTGAAGCCGCCATTTTATTATCCTCGCATTAGCATTATTAGCATTAGCCCAGCGCAGAAACGCAGAGAGACTAACTTATGGCAACACAAAATAAAACATGGGAGCGGTGGAGATGAGGAGGTGTCGGCGTTCTGGCGATTTACTCGGAAGGCTTCAGTAGAAGCTGCTGAGAGCAGGGCCGCCCCTGGCCAACTTGGGGCCCCAAGCGACATTGTGAGATGAGGCCCCCCCCCCCCCCCAACCGACAGGAGTGAACTTTTTTTTTTGGAAACAAAGTAGGCTACTTTGCAAATATAATTCCTGTTTATTATTATTATCAACGGTTACTTTTTTATACAGTGAGGTAAATGGTAAATGTGCATGTATGTCGTTCAGTATGGGTTTACAGGTGAATTTTGCATTTCCTGCCAAATACTAGCCTCAAAAAGATAAAAACATAATTAATGCAAATAAACTACTTCTACTAATAATGATAATCATAATCAATTCAATAATAAAAATACTATATTGTTTTATTATAATATAGTTGTATAGTCAAGACAAAACATGCTTATGACATGCTCAAAAACTGATATTTCTTAAATCTGTATTCTAGTTCCCTCTGTCAGCAATGTATCAACAACTACACACACATTTCTATCAGTATTTCTCTGTGTTGTGGTTGACATGATGATGACTGTTAGGAGTTAAGGGGAGAGGCTGAGCATCACCATGAAATGTGCAAATTGACATAAAAATGAATAAAAGGGGAAAAAATGCTCCATGTTTTTTAGGCTGTAAACTTTAACTGTTATGTAAGCCAACTAGACAGACAGTGTATCACTCTTCCTCCTGTACATTAGCAGATAAAAGGCATAACATAATGAATTAATGGTAAATAAAGAATGCTGGAAATAACTGCATCTCCATTAGCCTATATGCTATGCAGAGACTGCCTTCTTCGTGTCGTGAATTGCAGCTGATGTTTTAAGATGGCAATTGGCAATTTGACTTATACAACATTCGTAAGTTGTACATTTGACTCATACAATAACCCACCTTCGAGTGATGCGCTAGTTTCTTCATGTTTTGTTTTTTGCGCCGGACTGAAACTGTCTTTTCACCGACATCTCTTCACCTGCACTAGTGGCCGTATCAAAGCCGTGATTGGTCAGATGTCGATTCATTGCAACGGTGTCGGGTTACAAACGTGCTCCTCCTGTCACCTCTCACGGCTCGTCCACACAGCGGCGTGTGCCGCACTCTGACTCTCGCGGGGGGTGCCCGGAGAACTGAGCGGAGAACTGCGCACAGCAGCTGAGGCCCTCTGGGCGGGGCCCCCCTGCGCAAGGCGGGGCCCCATGCAGCCTGCGTGATTGGCCTGTAGGGAGGGGCGGCCCTGGCTGGGAGTCCCAGCAGCTTCTACTGAAGCCAGTCCCCAACTCCGGGGACTTCCGGCCGGGGACTTTGGGCGGCAGTATACGCCGTGAAGTGGTTTGCGGCCTGCCAGTAAACCCAAAGCAGAAGAAGAAGAAGTGACGTCAGCGGCTTCATTTGCCTAATCCTCCCCCAGGTTCAAAGAGTTCTCATGAACTAAATTCTCATGAACCTTTGTGGGAAAAGTACTGCGGTGTGAATGCGCCTAATGGTATACTAAAATCCATGTGAAAAAAATTGCTTCTCACTGTTCTTAGGTCAAATATTTATATGTGATTAAAAATGCGATTAATTTCGATTAATTAATTACAAAGCCTCTAATTAATTAGATTAATTTTTTTAATCGAGTCCCGGCCCTAATATAAACACTAGATGGCTCATGGGAGATTTTCCAGCGTAGCTCACCGGCCGCCATCTTGCTACAGTCAACAGCTACTCTGGTACGCGTTATGGTAGCTGTTGTAAGGTGAGTGATCTGCACAAAAATACTCTTAAATCGCTGAAATCTTGACTGATTTACAAACGGTTTTGTTTATTATAAACGTTATTAGCATGGCTATGATACAGGATGCTTGGACATGTTGAAATTGCAGCTTTTCTTTGTGTATGACGTGGTTGTATTTATTAGCTGGCTAATAACAAGAGGCTGTGAGTGAGACCTAGTATTACAAAGTTGACCCAGCAACTTTACACCAGTGGGAGAGGCAGAACTGCTCTTTCTTTTCAACATAATTTAAGTTACACATGATTTCTTCCAAGTGGTTGGGCTTGTTAAAAACATCTTACATTTTAGATACAGGAAATTGCTGACTTTGTGTTTACAGAAGTACCTGACTATGCCTGACTTTTGTGCAGCCTACGGCTGCTCTAATCGCCGCAGTCTGCAAACAAGAACCCGTGGAATCACCTTTTACGTGTAAGATATGACAATATTATGATTATAATTAGGATAATCGTTAATTACTTAGTGGATGTATGTACATTACAAGTCCTGCTACACAGGATCAGTGGGGCTATGTGAGATAATAGTATTGCAAGATTGATGTTGACCCAGCCTCTTTAGAATATGTTGCTACCATTTCTTTACACAATTATGTAATGTTTCTTTTAGACACCTTTTTTATTACTCTTAGTGTGGTTGTCTTATTCTTAAAGTATACATACATTACATACATATATACATACATACAATTACCCCAAAAATATGATAATTTCGGTGTGTATTTTTGTCCTTACCCTTAATGTTAAAGGAAAAAAGGGCGGACAATGTTGACAATAATTTATATATCTGGCTACCTTTCTCATGTTTTTAAGGTTTCCCAAAACCGGAGAGAGGAGGAGGAAGTGGGAAGTTGCCTGAAGAAGGGACGGTTTTGTTTCCTCTGGCAGGACGCTGCTCTGCAGTGAGTACTTCAGGAGTGAGGACTTTGACAGGACGGGGCAGACTGTCCGGCTTAAAGATGGTGTTGTGCCAACAGTATTCAATTTCCCAGCTCATCTTCAAAGGGTATGTGTATCATTGGCCAACAAGAATTCAAGGTGTATAAGATTGATTGATAAATATGTGATTAAATGTCACACTTTAGTTTTTCTTTCTGCAAGTTTAGGAATACATAATGTGTTGTGTATTACAGCACATTTTAAACACTCAAAATGTCTTTAATTATGTTTATTTTAGCCGGAAGCAACAAGAAGCACAACCACTTCAAGAAGAGCGGAAGATGAACCTCAGCCTAATGTTGTGAGTATTCTGAATGTGGCCAAGACCAGAGAGATGGTCATTGATTTCAGGAGGGTGAGGATGTCTCTTCTACCCCTGAGCATTCTGGATGTGGCTGTTGTGGAGGACTACAAATACCTGGGAGTGCACTTAGACAACGGACTGAACTGGAGGATCAACACTGATGCTGTGCACAAGAAGGGGATGAGCAGACTCTATTTTCTGAGGAAGCTGAGATACTTCCACGTGTGCAGCAAGATGCTGGAGATCTTCTACCGGTCTCTTGTGGCCAGTGCACTCTTCTTTGCTCCGGTCTGCTGGGGGGGCAGCATCAGAGCCGGTGACACCAGCAGGATCAATAAACTGATTAGGAAAGCTGGGTCTGTCATCAGCATCAAGCTGGACACCTTTGAAGCTGTGGTGGAGAGGAGGACACTGACCAGGCTGTTGTCCATCATGGATAACCCCACCCATCCTCTCCACCTGCAGCTGGACAGTCAACGGAGCTCCTTCTCCAACAGACTGCTGCAGCTCCGCAGTGCCATAACTCAACAAATCACCTCTGGCTGGAAGATAACTCTCTGCTCCATAGTTTCTCTTGAATATAACCACGTTGTACATTTTACACATATATAATCTATTTAATATGTAACATTAATATTCCATATGCCTTATATTTATGTATATAATATCCTGCCAAACTCAACATGTATATTTTCCTCTTTCTTTATTTTCTTTATTTTTCTTGCTTATTTCTAATTCATTGTAAAATGCTTTGTCCCTTATGCTGCTGTAACTAAAAATGTTTTCCCAAATTGGGATCAATAAAGTACCATCTTATCTTGTTTTATTTGCATGTGGAATGTCACTAACAAATGAGAGCATCATATGGCTTGTCATATTAAATCCTTTATCTCGGTGGTACCCAGGAAGGTCTATGATGGTGTTACTAGGAGAGCCCAATATAATTTGAGGTGGTACTCTGTGTAAAAGATTTGAGAACCACTGGCCATCTCACTTGCTCTATGTCACTCATACACTTGAATAAACATGTGCAAACATTGAGACTACACCCAGGGATTGGCAACCTTTACAATCAAAATAGCCATTTTTGTCCAGAGCCTCAAAACACATGTTTGCCTTATAAGGGGAAAAGCCTATTAAGATCAATTTCTTAAAAGTACGCTGAGTTGTGTTTTCTGTTGGAGAATGTAAAAAAAATCAGGCTCACAGTATTGATAAGTGAACATTGAATTGTTAAAAAAGTAACTTATTAATTTCCATATTACTATTATTTATATATTCGTATAATTGTGATAAATGAGACGGAACTGGCCTGTCTGTGAGCTCATTTTATGTTGGTTTGGTTCTTCTGATAAAGGTGTGAATATCTAAATAATATACCACCATATGCTATTGTCATTAGTTGTGTCCCTATTCTTTAAGCTAAGGCATTGCTAAATTAACAACTCTTGGCTTACAGAGTGGTAACATGAGAGCGATTTTTATATATAAAATATAAATATATTTTTATTTTATAATTTATTTTAAATATTAACAATATAATAAAAATAAATGGAAATATATACACCGGCAAATATTTAATATAAATACCTTGTGTGTGTGTATAGCTATTGCTTTATCTGCTTAATGTTATTTTCATAAGAAAGTCCATGACTATAAGTATACAGTATCATAACTACATCTTTGATGTTTATAAAAAACCAAACCGTTTGAAAATTGAGCAAGCTATGGTTATTTAAATAGTAAACCATAATGTTATGAATGAGAGCACTACCTGTAGCAAGATGGCGGCCATGTGGCAACGTCGGTCTCCATTGGCCAGCAGCGCGGGTGTCATCTAGTGTTTATATATATATCTATGGGATGGCCTACCTGCCTGTCAGCGTTCCATCTGTGCACAAACTTATCTCGTGCCCTCATTGGTCATGTGCGCGTTCGTGTGTGTTGGAGGAGGGGCTCTGTAAGGAAGTGGCAGATTTTTTTCAGTTGTGTATTTTCAAATTCTTGCGCACTCGAGCTGGTTTCTCCAAAATTACCTACCCACCTTTCATAAACAAATGTGGTTAAAACGGTTAAAACTACCATCCAGTATTATTAGGGAACATTTGTACTGCATTTCATACAGGACTTTATTGCTGTTCTCAATAAACCTGTTGCGCTCTGTGTGGTGGCACTGTCCGGCACTGAAAACGACACGTCTGTGACCTCGGAGGCCCCGATCGCTGCGGAGACTCTGGTGAATGTTGAGTCTCATTTGGCACACTTGCCAGACGCGCAGCGTGCAGATGTTCTGGAGCTGATCGTAAGGTGGAGCGCTCTTGATCGCCACCAGCGGGTGTGTTCCACCATCGAAAGGGAAGCACTGGCTAGGGTTCTGGCTTTAAACCACCTTAAAACAGAGTGTGTTTTTTTGTGTGTGTATTGAATGATATGTAGCCTGTTCGGTGTGTGTGATGTTTATTGTGTGTTTGACTGGGGTCTGCCTGTTCAGGATGTGAACTGAGTGGTCCCTAAAGACAAACTTATTCGTGAGCACGTTTGTTAACTAGTTGATTGTTGTGATTGTTTTGTATAAATATTTTTAAAAAATCACTAACTTATGGTGGGGATGTTACGTGCTCCTCTCCTGTTTGTCTCTCTGTCTCCCTGCTGCACAGACACACCTGGTCCGCCCCTGGCTCCGCCTCCCCCAGGTGTCCTAATTACGTTCAGCTGGGGACTTGAAAAGCAGAAGCTGGAGGAGAAGAGTTCTCTTCCCCAATCTTAACGCCGGAGGAGGTTGTCCGTGGTCTTCCTCCTTCTTCTGCTTCAGGATCTGTAGATTCCGAGTGTTTTGTGTTTTATGTACTCTGGAGGAACAGGTAGTCTAGGTTTTCGCGGCTTTGTTTTCTCCCGCAGGGATTTGTTAGGTTTCTGGGTAGCGGAGGGAAGCTCTGGGTCCTACGGCCCGTGGTGTGGCTTGCCCAGGCCCCCTTTGTCCTTTTGTTTGTTTCCTGTCCTCCAGTGGATTGTTATTTGCCGGTTGGCCATATAAGTACGGATGTATCAATAAATGAACACCGTTAAATGCTGCGTGTTTGCTGTGTTTTCTATGTTGCGGGTGAAAGGGGTGGTATTTGGAGCATTCGACCAATCACAAACATGGAGAAGCGCACTGACAGCGCAGCGTCATACTTCCTGAATGAAAAGTGAACTTTAATACTAGTCAAAAATGAAGAAGTTAAACTTTAAACATCCATGACTTAAACACTTTGTCGAGGATAAAAGCCACATAGCTGCACCTGCAAGGTGAATACAGCTGGCAAAAGAAAAAGTGTTTGAATGCGTACATTAACAGGTTTATGATATCACTGCCCCGTCTAAAACACGATTTGACTTTAATTACATTTGTCTCGAGTGTTTCGTCAACTTAATGTGTTGCTTAAAATAATACTTCTGCATACAGTAGGCCTATGTGACACTGTGAGTGTTGCACGGCCAGATACGGCTCAGCTGACTCAGATAAGAAAATATGATACATTATGAAGTGATATGCGGCGGACTGTACTTAATGTTACTCTGATCCGGTTACTTATGTTGTGGCAGATATTTAAGTAAGCTTTCTTAACGCTAATGTTATAAAGTCAGATTGCTCTGAAGATGGGAGGTGATATTCTATTCATGTTCACGTTCACACAGTCGGTGATTTTTGCCGGCCGTCTTTCCTGCGACGGCAGCTTTTCTGTATTTCCTTTCTCATGTAATATGACTTGATCGCTTTAAACTCCGCACACTGAGCTCTGATTGGTCAGCAGGCAGTGCTTTCACTGAGTTGAGCTCTTAGCCTGCAACCTAACCTGCTCCCGACCAGGTTAACCGCTAAGCATAAGTTACCATGGAGATCTAGCCTGCTAAAAAGAGAACCAGCTTCGTAGGACTGGAAAGCCGGAGTTTTCCCTGAATTTAGCCGGCTAAGCGAAAATCCTGCTTCGTAGTATACCCCCCAGGTCTCTCGATGAGCGGTCGGGCTGTGAATAAACGACTTGTGTTTTACTTTTAGGCTGTCTGAAGGTATGGACAGCTATCAAAGCTACTATACATCACATTAAGAACGATGTACAAATGAAAGTCGGACACAAATATATAATTTAAATGATTTATTCAAGTTTGCAATATTTTGAACAGGCATCCACACAGTCACCTACTTTGTAATGTTCGATACCTCCCTGTAAGCGTCACGATATCCACCTCTCACCCACAACCTCACATACGAGTACTGAATCTGCATCAAAGTCATCTTAGGAAGGCAGATATAGCAAAAGATTAACGTAAACGACAAACAAGGCGATCGACATGGTAAGTCAACAATGGGTCCTCAATGTACACGCCCCGGATTCCTATGACGAAAATAATAGAATGTCGCCAGTTGTCATGACTCAAGTTATACTGCAACACCCCGTCTAAGACACGATCTGACTTTAATTACATTTGTCTCGAGTGTTTCGTCAACTTAATGTGTTGCTTAAAATAATACTTCTGCATACAGTAGGCCTATGTGACACTGTGAGTGTTGCACGGCCAGATACGGCTCAGCTGACTCAGATAAGGAAATATATGATACATTATGATGTGATATGCCGTGGACTGTAGGCCTACTTAATGTTACTCTGATCCGGTTACTTATGTTGTGGCAGATATTTAAGTAAGCTTTCTTAACGCTAATGTTAGGCCTAATAGTCAGATTGCTCTGAAGATGGGAGGTGATATTCTATTCATTTTCACGTTCACACAGTCGGTGATTTTTGCCTGCAACGGCAGTTTTTCTGTATTTCCTTTCTCCTGTAATATGACTTGATCGCTTTAAACTCTGCACACTGAGCTCTGATTGGTCAGCAGGTGGTGCTTTCACTGAGTTGATCTCTTAGCCTGCAACCTAACCTGGGGGGTATACTACGAATCTAGTTTAACATGTCCTGGATATGTTTTGAGTTATCCAGTTGACTTAATGCAAAACAAAGCCGCTCTCGCTAAACTGTCCTACAACGCTGGCTATCAACTTGTTCGCTCAAGCCAGCCGTGTCCTATCTAGTTAGGTGCACGTTCACATAAAAGGGGTGGTATCTGGAGCATTCGACCAATCACAAACATGGAGAAGCGCACTGACAGCGCAGCGTCATACTTCCTGAATGAAAAGTCAACTATAATATTAGTCAAATATGAAGAAGTTCAACTTTAAACATCCATGACTTAAACAATTTATCCAGGATAAAAGCCACATAGCTGCACCTGCAAGGTGAATACAGCTGGTAAAAGAAAAAGTGTTTGAATGCGTAGCCTACATTAACAGGTTTATGATATCACTGCCCCGTCCAAGACACGAGTGGATCTGACTTTAATTACATTTGACTCGAGTGTTTCGTCAACTTAATGTGTTGCTTAAAATAATACTTATGCATACAGTAGGCTTATGTGACACTGTGAGTGTTGCACGGCCAGATACGGCTCAGCTGACTCAGATAAGGAAATATATAATGATACATTAATGATGTGATATGAATGATAATGGGACACATCGACGTCTGCACTCACAGTGCCGTGGACAGGTACGGGCTATTGTTGCCCGGGCAACGGCCCGTTTTACCTTTTTGGCTGACGTGCCCCTCTGGAGAGAGCAAGAGGTTTTTTTTCTCTTTCTGTTGTGGTCGAATCAACATGATAAGCCCACAATTAGTATTGTAGTGTCTCGCTGCAGGAAACACACCAGCTTCATTCTTCTTCTACTACTTATTTTACTTCTTCTTCTTCTTAGCCTATGTAATTGCCCGCGACATTTTTAATGAATAACTCGTTTCAGTGTGAACTCATTCCACATGACCACAAAAGTGTTTTAAACCAGGTTGGCCTACGTTTTTATTATTTATGTTCTATTATTTACTTCCTCTTGACACCGTCGGTTATTTACAAAAAAACACCTATAGGCCTACTTATTGTGCTTCTGTCATTCTGTGTCTTTTCATCTGCTCCGTAAACTCCTGAGCAATGTTCAACTTTTGAAGCTGAGCTGGAAGCGTCAGCCAATCAAACCCGTTTATGCAAATCTGACAGTAGAAGCTCTAGCCAATCAATCAATCAATGTTTATTTATATAGCCCAATATCACAAATGTTACATTTGTCTCAGTGGACTTTACAGTTTGTACAAAATATCAGTATGACAATACGACACCCTCTGTCCTTAGACCCTCACATCGTACAAGGAAAAACTTCCGAAGAAAACCCACAGTTTAAAGGGAAAAATGGGAGAAACCTCAGGGAGAGCAACAGAGGAGGGATCCCTCTCCCAGGACGGACAGACGTGCAATAGATGCCGTGTGTAAATTGAAAAGATAATACATTTGCAACATAGGTAGTCCAAATGTTTGGAAATGCATGTGTGTATAATAGGAAGATGAATCCACGAGGATATCCATCCAGGACCTATGATCCAGGACCACAGCCACGACTCAAGATCCAGGGCTCGCGATCCAGGACAGAGGAGCGCAGAATCATCCATGACTCCGGATCCCGTTGTATATAGACACCAAAAAGAAAGACATTTGGGGAAGCTGGGTTAATCGGAACATGAGAGTACACAGGTATAAGGCAAGGCAAGGCAAGTTTATTTATATAGCACTTTTCAACACAAGGCAATTCAAAGTGCTTTACAAAAAATGAAAGACATTATATAGACAGAGAGAAGGAAGAAGTAAGATGTACCACAAATCATTATTTTAATTCTCCAGTTCTAATTGATTAACTAAAATAGTTTATGCCAAGTGTGATACAAATGCAAAAAAATAAAGATACTTTAATGATAATTTTGTTAAAAATAATAATTTTAGCAGAGATTTGGACCAAGCATGTATGATGTAGTAATACAACAACTCTTTTAGTTCACACAGTGTGACATTAGCTAGTCATGTTAGCTTGTAATATATAGAGAAGAGCTCACTAGCAAGTTAGCCAAACGTTAGTGGTTAGCAGTTTATGCTATGATAGCTGTTGGCTACTGAACATTAACAAACTGGATTCCGCAGTAAAAAAAGCTGTGAAACTTTACAATAAGATTGGCGACAACACTGTGACACCCTGCTGCACGTTTATGTGTAATCGTCCCGCTTTGGAGACGAGAGGATGGTGGCAGCACTGCAATAAGCTGTAAGCTAACGTTAGCAGCCACCTTGTTAACCTGTATAGCCCGATTGTCCCGCCGGTGGGACATCTTGCAAGAAACAGCATCTCAGGACTTCTTAAAATGTACGAACAACCTATTAATGATGCTTACCCACTTAACGGGAAGAAACTCAGCTAACTGACGATATTAACCATTTTTAACTAAACGAAACACAAGCCTAACAGCTAACGGGGCTAACGCTACTTTAGCACATAACTGGCAAAAGCGATCTTTTTTACTTCATGCTATCTGCACAAACGTATCATATGAAAGCTGAGATTCCACAGATTCCCTTAAAATATATGTCTCATCACTCAAAACTCACTGAACTAGAAGAAGAAACGTAACCTTAAATACACAATTAAACATTCACAAACTAAGGATTATCTAAATACATGTTTAACTCCACATTACAGTTGCAGGACTCACCAGATCTCAAGTCTTCTGTTCTCTGTTGACGTCCCGATGCTCATATTTAACGTGTAGATGTAAAACTATCCCGATATTAGTCCATAAACTCGTGAGCAGACATACAGACAGCTCTGTAGCTCCACAGGAGAGCCGCTCAAACTGACGTGGAAGTTTCAAATTGGATTGAAAGGCACGGACAGTGCTCATTGGCAGGTTTTTTCGATTACGTTTATATCAACCAATCAGGAGTGTTATGGACTCATTCCAATCCTGCTTGTCTTGTCTGCCGTTGTATGGCTGGATTCCATTTCAAGTGCCGTAGCTTTTTACATACATTTTACGTTTTTTTTATTTGACGCTTTTTTTTTACAGTTAACTATTTTAGTATACTATGAAAACTACTTTATTTACACAAAATCATTTTTGGGTATTTCTGCAATATATTACATTTTTTGTGAAGATGTATACATTTATTTAACATTTTAGAGATGTTTTATAATAAGATTTCTTTTTATTCTACAACAGTACAGAATACAGTTATTTTTTATTTTTTTACATTTTGTTACATTAAATTTAAGGTTTTACTGCAACAAAAAAAAGAAAGTTGCCTTCATTTTACATGCAGTAAAATTATGTGTATTTTATGTGTTTTTACATAGAATTCAATGTAATTTAACATTCAAGACAATTAAACAATGGAATTATCCTGTAAAAAAACGATAATTTCTCATCAAACCAATTTACAGAGTAAAACCTTTATTTATTTTTAAATAAAAGTAATTTACTGTATTTTTATGATATTTACACGTAATATAGAAAAACAAGAAAGGTCTGTAAAATAATACAGTACATTTCTGTGAAAAAACTTCTTTTTTTTTTACAGTGTAGGCTAACCCAACATCCACACATATCAACACAACACAAACACACTCAATAGATCTCCAGCATTGTTTGGCATAACTCTAAATGTCAAGGTTCATCCTTTTTGCATTAGATCTTGACGGGACACTTGTTACTAGTAAACAGTACATGAGACTTATCATAACAAATGGGTGTGTTGTGTACCTGCATAAGTGTTTCCTAGATAGGGAAGCAGAATAGGAAACGTACAAGTATAAAAAGCCTTTTGCTTTTCAGCTTAAAACTGTGTCAAAACAACTACACATATATATTTGTAGTAGTTGTCATCAGGCTCCGCTCCAGGTACAAACCTCCTGAACGATCTTGATTGGTGGTTAAGAGAAGAACTCCCATGATCCCACGCTTCTTGGTCTTTTATTGATTTTATAGAGACCCCTAAAGGCAGAACATCATATACTGTGTGTTCAATATCTTATTTTCAATCAGGAATATGAAAGATATTTAAGGATTGTGAATGAAGAGTTATCAGGGGCACATGATTTAAATTTGAAAACACACAAATATGAGACTTTTCACAAAACGTCAAAAGTCAAGTTCTTTGTACTGTTTTACCAGCCTCTCTTATAGTAAATGCATTAGGCCAACTAATCCATGACTTTTTAAACACCAAGGACCCCAGTTTGTTGACATAAACTTCACCCTAACACAATCGTGCCATACCAGCTCTAATGCAAACACTTAATGACTCAATGTTGACACTTTCATGTGTAAAGGACAGTTTGTGCAGCAGAGTTGTTATTGCCCTGACTCCCTTGCAGCCTGCACAACTTGAAACTCAAAAAAGATGTGGCCTCTGGATATGTTGATGCATGGAAACGTGAACTCAGTTTTAGCCATTTTAGCAACACCTCCACCTTTAAAAAAAAAAAACACCTTTTAAATGTAAAATATGTCCGTCCTGTGGTACCTGAGAGTACATGTAAAGGTCAGTTTAAAAATGCCTGCAACAACACAGTACATTTATACATTTAACTATAGACCACCATGAAACTATATTTATTTGTATTACAAGTTTTCTGCTGTGTTTATATGTGCAACGGAGGCATTATATAATAATACATATCTTTATAAAAAACATCTTAATAAAAATCTGGACAAGCCAGGTTTAAGATTCTTGTTTTATTTTGATACCCGACATATTGGGTGTCAGGTTTCAATTCTGGAAACTTTACACCACACAGACATATCCTCTGCCTCTTTATCTTACATAACTGAGGCGGCAGTGGCTCAGTCTGTAGGGGACTTGGTCTTGGAACCGAAGGGTCGCCGGTTCACGTCATGACCGGACCAAAAAAAATAGATGGAGTAAGCTGGTAGCTGGAGAGGTGCCAGTTCACCACCAAGGCCACTGCCGAGGTGCCCTTGAGCAAGGTACCTAACCTTGAAACTGCTCCCTTGGTGCCGGGTACCTGGCAGCCTATCTGCTCTGCCACCTCTCCTATCGGCATGTGGTGTGTGTGCATGTATATCCTCCCCTGTGTCGTGTGTGTAATGTGTGTAAGCACAACAGAGTGGGGAAAGAAATGTCCCTGTAAGGGATAAATAAAGTGTCTTTTTCTTCTTCTTCTTCTTCTTCTTCTTCTTCTTCTTCTTCTATAATCATAACAGGGTTTAATGCCAAGAAGATGTTCCCTTACAAGGAAACAGTGAACATAATAGGAGGAAATACAAATAATACAGGCTATACATTGCAACATAAAAATAGAATGGAATAATTACAACAATAATATAAAAAAGATATGTGGCCTAATATAACAACTACTGTAACAAATATGTACAATAAGATATGTTTAGTGGGGCATATGGAAAAAAGAGCAAGGTAAAAATGAGCATCATAGCTGCTTCCAAATGATTGGTCCGATGCCAGGTTTAGAGTCTGCCAATGATTAGTATAGCTGCACATATTACATCAGGATGAATGACTGATGGATCCTAATCATCCAAATCATGTCAAGTAGAGCTCTAAAACACGGCCGAGACTTCACAGTGAGGCTACTGGTCAGAGTCAGATTAGAGCCGTGGATTGGATTATCACTGCTAATCCAATTACACATGTTTTGCTTTAACCCGCTGTCCAACTGATTTTATTCTGAAGATAACCCGTGTGGAGAGAGAGAATCCTAGGCCTGTTATGTTTTGGCAACATGAGATTTATATAAAATATCAACGTTCTAATTAAAGCTTTGACAGATATTGATGTAATTGAATACCAGGCAGGCTATGACATAAACATGTCATTCTTTTAAAAAAAAGTTTAACTAAATGTGTCTTTATGAATTGTCCATTATAGGATAATGATAGCTAAAGCTGTTATCATCACATTCCAAATAAGTGATAAATAATTGTTGATTCTCTGTGTTGTTTTGCACAAAATCTTATCATGAAAGTCTTTCCAAAATGTAATACAATATGGGTACCCACCAAACAGAATAATTATAAATTATAATTATTCTGTTTGGTGGGTACCCATATTGTTACCCAAGCTACTTTCTGGAAAGCTGAATAAGACATTATAATTTATAATGTCTTATTAATCCGTGTATACCGTCCAATTGTTTTTCTTTATTAAACACGTAAACGGAAGAGCGTCTAAGAGGCGTTTTTGCTTTTTGCTTTTTACCTTACTAAGTGGTCTACATGGTCAGTTTAATTAATAACAAGTACAGACCAGTTGAAAGTGAGAGGATAATTATGGTGGCCCTGAAGTGCAAGACACCACAGCATTTCAGAAAACACTACAGCATTTCATAAAACGCCACAGCATTTCAGAAAACACGACAGCATTTCAGAAAACACCACAGCATTTCACAAAACACCACAGCATTTCACATTGGACGGAAAGGGTATTCGTTTAGGGAGAACACTTCTTGTTTGTGATTGGACAGAGCCAGCCAGAGAAGCACTGCTGTGATTGGTTGTTTTTGCTGCCAGTCAAGAAATGACGCTTCGTGATTGGTCAACACCCGACAGCGAAATATGTCCCAACACATCAGCCGTTAGCACACACTCAGAGCTCACAGCTGTTCAGAAACTGGACAAAAGTTAAACATGTACAAACCACAGACTGTCTATGTCATGGCGAATACAGTCGCTGCTTTATTTATGTCTGTATGGCGTTGTTGTGAGTGTGGACGGAGCAGCAACAGGTTAGTTTAGCCTGATGGATCCGATTCCATTCAGAAAACACGCATTTTAAAAGCTTTTCGTCTGCCGTCTTGTTTGCAGACTTGTTAAAGCGTTAATTCATGGGTTTTACTAACCGTTATCAGTATGTAGTTGCTTCGGCATCACTTTGAAACGTGTATTACAATTAAATTACGGTCAAATATGTTCATTTTGTTGTAGTTGGTATCTCCCATAGGATTTACATGGAGATACGCCCCGCCCCCTCTCAGCGCCTCTTGTTTGAATGACAGGAGCAAACACAGCTGACAGCCGCGGTGAAACTCGAGCGATTAGAGCGATGCGAATATTGAGTAGTCTACCATAGTATTTACATGGAGATAAGCCCCTTAAAAACCATGAATGAATAAAGCATTAATTCTGTGTTTACTCCTGTCATTCAAACAAGACGCTGGAGAGGGGGCGGGCCGTATCTCCATGTAAATCCTATCGGAATCGGATCGATCAGGCTAAACTACCTGTAGCTGCTCCGTCCACACTCACAACAACGTCATACAGACATAAATAAAGCAGCGACTGTATTCGCCATGACATAGACAGTCTGTGTTTTGTATATCTTTAAATGTTGTCCAGTTTCTGAACAGATATGAGGAGCTGTGATCTCCGAGTGTGTGCTAACAGCTGACGGCTGATGTGTTGGGCCAATCACGAAGCGTAATTTCTTGACTGGCAGCAAAAACAACCAATCACAGCAGTGCTTCTATGGCTGGCTCTGTCCAATCACAAACAAGAAGTGTTCTCCCTAAGGAATACCCTTTCCGTCCAATGTGAAATGCTGTGGCGTTTAATGAAATGCTGTTGTGTTTTGTGAAATGCTGTGGTGTCTTGCACTTCAGGGCCACCGTAGATAATGCATGTTTAAACATACCCAATGATGCAAGAGATCTAATAGCAGCAGGTCAAGTATTCCAGTCTGTTGGGGCTTTGAAAATGAACGCTCTTGTGCCAATCAATTTTTTTGCAGAGGGGACAGAGAAATAAATCTGAACAGAATGCCTAACTTGATGATTTGGCGAGTAGGGTACAAAATACTGCTTTAAATAAGGGGGATAGTTAAGATACATGCATTTACATATCAGCTGAAGCCAGAGTATTTCTCAAAAAATACACAGTAAAAGTACTTCAATGTATTGTAAGTAGTAGGCTAACTAATACAAAGTCAAACAGTATCAATTTCATTAAGAACTAATGGTAAAATTATATTTTTATCATTCATCAAATATAGCAGAAAAACATGCATTATGTACTAAGGAGGGGACTCTGACAGGGGATTACTCACCAAGTAGCAAAAGTACTTCATTTTATTTCTGGTAGAAGTCAAACTAGAACCGAGTCCAACAGTGTCAGTTGCATGGGCGTCGCCTGGGGTAGGCATCCGTAGCCCCGGATGTTTTTTCTTTAGCCCCGGACAAATTCTCCCTCAATAATATAATACATTAACCGTACTTTACCTAGAGGACGGCAGGATTGTAATTTCCCGTGTTCAGTGAATACAACAGAGGCAAGACACCACCAGACCAATCAGAGAGTTGCATGGAAATAAACTTGTTTTATTGGCTGACAGTGACAGGTACGTACCTCTCCTCTGTGACAGTGTTTAAACTTTCAGCCGCGGACGCGGAGTTTCTGAAGATGGACATTAGACATTTTTTTAATAAAAAAGACGGCAATTCTCAAATGGTGGCTCACACAACAACCCCAGAGCCACCACCTGAGCCAGGTGAACAAGGTATGTACATGTCAGTAAACTTACAAGTTATGTCAACATGTAAGCAAAGCATACATTATAGCCACGTTGACGTTACTTTGAATCGCGCGGGTAAGCTAAACCGTTAGCAAGTAGCTATAGCTAGCCAGATATATTACATAAACACTTTGTCATACAATCTAAATGTTGTGTTTTTTAGCGTTACCTGGTGATTTCAAAGAAAGCTCTCTGGGAAATGTTGACTTACTGTCAGTGTTCGACATGAAGCTAGAAGCTACCTTACATTACACAGTTGATCCTGAGTCCTGTCAGTTAAAGTGTTTCATAGTTAGCTTAGCTAAGCATCAACTTAGCACTGAAATATATGGATATTATGTGACAGTATTTCTGAGAAAAAGTCAGCTGAAATGGTGGCATAGTTGCCACTGCTTTACGTCGACAGCATGTTTGAACGTATTTGCAGCCGTAAATGTGGCTGTTTGGCCACTGACGTTGCCATAACAACACCTGCATTTAAATGTGCAACCTCTTTTGTGACAGATTTTTGCAAGAAATTATAATTCTTCTGATTGATATTTCCTATTGACAGCTAGTTTCTATGTGAACATTATGAGATGGACAGCCAGCTAACAAGCTTTTTATACAAATATTTCAGATCAAAGCCAATCCAGTGGGGCTCCTGAAAGGGGGAAGGGACACTATGCTCCCAAATATTAAGCCTTGACCCCCATCTTAAAATTGATATGATCCAAAAATATCTGCATTGTCGGAGGCCTTTTTTCCTCATTATCATGTCAAATTGTACAGCTTTCCTTAGTGTTGAATGCAGAAAGATGACTATATTAGAGTATTAAGTGAAAATGACTATATTAAAGTGTTAAGTGAATATATTAAGTGAATTACTCAAACTGCATTTGTATAGGAATGATTCTGTCCTATTGGCAGATAACTACTCTTAACACTGATATCTAACAAGAGGTTTCCAATGTAAATGTAACTATTTTCAATTGGTTAGTATTACATTGTGTGAGAGTGTGGTGACACTCATTTTAATGAAGACAAATGTGTGTATCTTGAAATTCATTTATTTGACAGAGCTGGAAACTGATTGACTTACATACTTGTTTGTGTTTACCTACACAGTCATCACAGATGAGCCAAACAGAGTAGAGGATGAAGAAAGGAGAACAGGAGAAAGGGACACACAAGAAGGAGATACAACAGACAAGAACAACAATGGAGACAACAATGAACAGGAACACCAGAACAGACGAGAGGCAATGGGTAACTGGGGAACTGATTTAGGGACTGCAGATACAAGTCAAGGCAAGTGAGACATCACTGCTTTCCATTTGGCCAGCAAAAGAGATCATTTCAACCGCAAACAGCAAGAGATGAGGGATTATTATTTCCTCCTTCCATCCTTTTGTTCTGTTTAATCTGATTACTAACAACTTCTAATAATTTGACATAGTTTATGATTTAATTGGAAAATGAAGTGTTTTTAAATAATAAACCCGTTTCTGATTCTTTGATTTATTTTTGACATATGGGTGTTGAGAGATGTATCCATATCTCTTAATGTTGCTCTCAAAGTGCACAAGATTGATGCTTTTAACTTCAATATTTAAAAAAAATCTTCCTGGGGGCCCCCCCAGAGGAGGTGAGTTCCCGCCAAAATAGCACTTTATCTCTGCTTAGGTAACTCCGGTGTAGTGTCCCCTCGGCAACAGATCACTCAGAGCTGATTACTTTCCTGCATTTCAATGGACAGCATATAAAAAGGACACGTGAGCTGCATTGCTTAAGAGATCCTCTCATGCTATCTCTTTTACAAAATAAGTGTCCAGTCAACAACAAAACATCAGTGATCGTATAGTGGTAGTATATTTTTCACAAGCAATGTGAAACATTAAACTTGTTCGCTGGGCATGTCAAAAACCTCCCTGCTTTGATCAAGACTTTAGGGAGCCTTTAGCCCCTCTAGCAAAGGGACTGGAAAGCAAGCTTTGAAAATTCAGTACCATCTACATGCTGTCATGTTCCAGACACTGCTCTCAACCACTGCCTGCACAAATACCTGCAGAAAGAAACAATTGACTTGGTGCAGGCAGTAGATTACAAAACAGCAGTTGAGAACACACTGAAAAGTTACCAAAGTAACGAGAAAGCACATGAGGTCTATGACAAGACCAAGGCCCTGTGCAATGATCTTGATATTCCCGAAACTGTGACACAGAGGAAGAAGCGTAGAAACATGGAAGACTTTGTAGTCGAGGCATCATGTGGAGCAATGTGAAACATTAAACATAAATAAACTGGTGTACAAAACTCACATACCTGCATTTCAATGGACAGCATAAAAGGACACGTGAGCTGGGTTCTGTTGGAGAAATAGCACCATGCTGCTCACATGAGCTTATTAGCTCAGATTAGCTATTGATGATCACGTTGATAAATCATATAAAACAAATAGCCAATCACACAAAAAACATGTTGCTGTGACTGTGAGCATTACACAATTAACATTAAACTAAACAAACACAACAGTACGTTATTGTCCTTATAAAATAAAAACATACATTTTGTCCACCGAGATAATACAGGCACCTTACCCTCAAGTGATCCTCAGGTGCTATGAGAATCTCCCACAATGCATTGCCGTAACAAAGCTAATGCAGGCACACGTTTGTGACACCAGATGGCGCAATTGTGTATGTGAAATTGTAGAAATGTAGACAATTCGACTGTAGCGCCGCCACTGTGGGCTAAGCCCCGAATGTTTCCAGGTCCAGGCGACGCCCCTGGTCAGTTGTCTTAAGAACTTGTGGTAAAACATATTTGTATCACTCGTCAAATATAGCAGGGGGGTATACTACGAAGCAGGATTTTCGCTTAGCCGGCTAAATTCAGGGAAAACTCCGGCTTTCCGGTCCTACGAAGCTGGTTCTCTTTTTAGCATACTAGATCTCCATGGTAACTTATGCTTAGCGGCTAACCTGGTCGTACCAGGTTAGGTTGCAGGCTAAGAGCTCAACGCTCAGTGTGCGGAGTTTAAAGCGATCAAGTCATATTACAGGAGAAAGGAAATACAGAAAAGCTGCCGTCGCAGGAAAGACGGCCGGCAAAAATCACCGACTGTGTGAACGTGAACATTAATAGAATATCACCTCCCATCTTCAGAGCAATCTGACTATTATAACATTAGCGTTAAGAAAGCTTACTTAAATATCTGCCACAACATAAGTAACCGGATCAGAGTAACATTAAGTACAGTCCGCGGCATATCACTTCATAATGTATCATATATTTTCTTATCTGAGTCAGCTGAGCCGTATCTGGCCGTGCAACACTCACAGTGTCACATACTGTATGCATAAGTATTATTTTAAGCAACACATTAAGTTGACGAAACACTCGAGACAAATGTAATTAAAGTCAGATCGTGTTTTAGACGGGGCAGTGATATCATAAACCTGTTAATGTACGCATTCAAACACTTTTTCTTTTGCCAGCTGTATTCACCTTGCAGGTGCAGACTATGTGGCTTGTATCCTGGATAAAGTGTTTAAGTCATGGATGTTTAAAGTTTAACTTCTTCATTTTTGACTAGTATTAAAGTTCACTTTTCATTCAAGAAGTATGACGCTGCGCTGTCAGTGCGCTTCTCCATGTTTGTGATTGGTCGAATGCTCCAAATACCACCCCTTTCATGTGAACGCGCACCTAACTAGATAGGACACGGCTGGCTTGGGCGATCCACTTGATAACCAGCGTCGTAGTACAGTTTAGCGAGAGCGCGTATGTTTTGGATTAGGCCAACCGGCTAACTCAAACATATCCAGGTTAGGTTGAACCAGCTTCGTAGTATAGGCCCCAGGAATGAAGAGCAGCTGATTTGAAAAAACAAACGCGAGAGGCAGCGGAGTGACAGCAGAATCGCTGTATAGTTTAAATCTCCTAACAATGTTGTCCATTTTAGACAGAAGCTTATTATATGTAGGCTACAGCCCTTAATAACATCAATTTTCTGGGCTCAATATGTGTCTTGGCCGTTTTCGTTGTGATCGCTAAATTCACCTTGTTTCCCTTTGTTTATAATATTATCACCGCTTTTGTTTTGAAATCACTTCCGTGAGTTTCGCCCCGCCCCTCGCTCCAAGGACCATTAGACCATTTTACTAAATGGTCCTTGGAGCGAGGGGCGGGGCGAAACTCACGGAAGTGATTTCAAAACAAAAGCACTCGTTTGCTAAAATCACACTTTAAATCACTACACTACAGTATCCAGGGGGGTATACTACGAAGCAGGATTTTCGCTTAGCCGGCTAAATTCAGGGAAAACTCCGGCTTTCCAGTCCTACGAAGCTGGTTCTCTTTTTAGCAGGCTAGATCTCCATGGTAACTTATGCTTAGCGGTTAACCTGGTCGGGAGCAGGTTAGGTTGCAGGCTAAGAGCTCAACTCAGTGAAAGCACTGCCTGCTGACCAATCAGAGCTCAGTGTGCGGAGTTTAAAGCGATCAAGTCATATTACAGGAGAAAGGAAATACAGAAAAGCTGCCGTTGCAGGAAAGACGGCCGGCAAAAATCACCGACTGTGTGAACGTGAACATGAATAGAATATCACCTCCATCTTCAGAGCAATCTGACTATTATAACATTAGCGTTAAGAAAGCTTACTTAAATATCTGCCACAACATAAGTAACCGGATCAAAGTAACATTAAGTACAGTCCGCGCCCCGGCATATCACATCATAATAGGCTATATCATATATTTCCTTATCTGAGTCAGCTGAGCCGTATCTGGCCGTGCAACACTCACAGTGTCACATACTGTATGCAGAATATTATTTTAAGCAACACATTAAGTTGACGAAACACTCGAGACAAATGTAATTAAAGTCAGATCCACTCGTGTTTTAGACGGTGTAATGGAAACTTCTGTGTAGCTATGCAGTGGGAGTCACCGACTCAGGAAGGAGACACGGGAAGAGCAGTAGCTTTGATGTCAAACACATGATGGTTTATTTGGAGTTAAACGGCCGGAGGATTCACATCACAAGTCCAAGAGTCAGAGGTTCTGACTTCACGGTAGAGTTGCCACGTCAATTCTGGAGAGCCTCTCTCTTGCCAGCCCATCTAACTGGTTTCGCAGAGAGTAAACAACATATTTGAGGAGATAGCCTAAACAGTGTGGGAACACAGAGCTACTTGCCTCGGACACTTATGACCTCGAAGATTTTACCTTGGAGTCCACAAATACAGAGAAGGAAGTGTCCCAGTGTACCCACAACACAGACCATCTGTATCCCAGTATTGACCGGTCACAGAATGGGAACAATAACATTATTGGCTAAGCCGCCTGTGTCCTTAAAGAAGGTAAACAGACATCGAGGTTTGTCCTGTATGTTACAAATTGGCATGATAATTGATGATGATAATTATTTCCACAACAGACGGGGCAGTGATATCATAAACCTGTTAATGTACGCATTCAAACACTTTTTCTTTTACCAGCTGTATTCACCTTGCAGGTGCAGCTATGTGGCTTTGATCCTGGATCAAGTGTTTAAGTCATGGATGTTTAAAGTTTAACTTCTTCATATGTCTAATATTATAGTTGACTTTTCATTCAGGAAGTATGACGCTGCGCTGTCAGTATGCTTCTCCATGTTTGTGATTGGTCGAATGCTCCAAATACCACCCCTTTCATGTGATCACGCACCTAACTAGATAGGACACGGCTGGCTTGAGCGATCCACTTGATAACCCGCGTCGTAGTACCGTTTAGCGAGAGTGCGTATGTTTTGGATTAGGCCAACCGGCTAACTCAAACATATCCAGGTTAGGTTGAACCAGCTTCGTAGTACAGGCCCCTGCTGAAGGACCGGTGATTATTATAAACGAGGTGAATTTAGCGATCACAACGAAAACGGCCAAGGCACATATTGAGCCCAGACAATTGATGTTATTAAGGCTGTAAATATAATAAGCCTCTGTCTAAAATGGACAACATTGTTAGGAGATTTAAACTATACAGCGGTTCTGCACTGCGGTCAACTCAGCCGCCTCTCGAGTTTGTTTTTTCAAATCAGCTGCTCTTCATTATTCCTGCTATATTTGACGAGTGATACAAATATGTTTTACCACAAGTTCTTAAGGAAATGGACACTGTTGGACTCCATTCTAGTTTGACTTCTACCAGAAATAAAATGAAGTAGGCTACTTTTGCTGTGCACTTTGTGAGTAATCCTCTGTCAGAGTCACCTTACATAATGCATGTTTTTCTGAGTGATACAAATATAATTTTACCATTAGTTCTTAATGAAATTGATACGGTTTGACTTTGTATTAGCCTACTACTTACAATACATTGAAGTACTTTTACTGTGTATTGTTTGAGAAATACTCTGTCAAAGTCCCCTGCTGAGAACAAAATCAAGCCACTTCTGCTAAGTTTGATGAGGGAATTCTTTTTTATTGCCATTAGTTCTTTGTGAGATTGATCCTGTTGGACTCAGTACTAGTGAAACTACCCCCACAAGTACTATGAAGTACTTACTGTGTACTTTTCCAACAATCCTCTGTCAATGTCCCCTCCTGAGAACAAGAATGCATGTTTCTCTGCTATTTTGAATCAGCGTTAAAAAACCTTTCTTCATGAGACTGATATTGTTGGACAGAGTATTTTAAGAGGATGGTAGACTGCACAATGACACACTCTGTCACTCTTGTTGGCCTCTTATGATGCTGCTGTCTTTTAATATATGATTATTTCTCAGCCGCTAGTTCGTCACAGATTCTTCAGTCTCATCAGCCTCATTCTTCCATCAGTCCCAGTCAACGCATCAGCCTCCAGCACACTTCCAGTGTCTGACTCCATATGATATTGTCCTGATGCTGTAAGGGCGATGCCCCATGATCACACAGTGCCAAGGACCTCATATTATGTATGTCATTAATGTTACATCACCCATTATAACAATTTGCTTTCCTTTTTCTCTTCTCTTAACTGAATAGCCCTGTCTTTAAGTATAATACAATGTAAAGTCCTTTTCCTGCACCATTTGAAGGCTTCAAAACAGGCATGTTTACTGTATATGTTTGGAGAAATGACACAATCAATGGCCCAGAATTGTACTTTATAAACTCTGAATCTTGTGGTGCTTGAAGAATTACACACTGGTTAAGCCAGGTTATAACACCAGGTTATATATGCCTTTTTTGGAGCCCTTTTTTGTAATATTTATTAAAATGTCAGTAGTTATTTAAACAAACATCAATATTTTGTATTAACTTCAATCACAGTCAATTTAAATAGCGGGCAAAAATGGGTTAACTGCCATGCATGTGGTGTTTGATATAGTTCAATTTCAACTATTTTAGGCAGAAAAACGTATATTCACTAAACCTTTTTTAATAGTTTACTATAATTTAGAAAGGTTTTTGTGAGAAATAATTTCAAAAGTAAACTTATTTTTCATTTTATATTTAAATTTGAAATGTTTGCACACAACATTATTAATTATTATTAATAATAATTATGAATCCATTTATTTTTATTGTATTTCCTTGAGGCTGGGGAAGATATCATGTAGTTCAACATGCAAATGTTCTAATGCAAGTAAGTATTGTATAACATGGAAAAGGAAATAAAATACGTTTCATAGGAGGATGTGGATTTATTTTTCTCTCACCTTGTAATTACACAATCAAACAATCTATAATTTAGCATGGCCTTCACTCACAAAAAAACATTTTGTTGAATTGGATACATTTTTCAAAGCTCTATTGACTGACATGCAATGACTGGGACTGATGGAAGAATTTGCGAGGAATGAACCAGGAGCAGAGGAATAATCATATATTAAAAGACAGCAGCTTCATAAGAAGGCAACAAGAGTGACAGAGTGTGTCAGCTATCCAGGCAAGTTTCTATAGACTTTCCAAGGGGTGACAATGCTGCTGCCGGAGTACTGACTGGAAGTATTGCTGATATCATGTCCACCATATCCTCTTAAAATACTCTGTCCAACCATTTCAGTCTCATGAAGAAAGGTTTTTTTTTTTAACGTTTATTCAAAATAGCAGAGAAACATGCATTCTTGTTCTCAGGAGGGGACATTGACAGAGGAGTACTGGAAAAGTACAAGTAGCCTACTTCATATACTTGTGGGGATAGTTTCACTACTAGCTTATTGAGTCCAATAGGATCAATCTCACGAAGAACTAATGGCAATAAAAAAGAATTCCCTCATCAAACTTAGCAGAAGTGGCTTGATTTTGTTCTCAGCAGGGGACTTTGACAGAGGATTTCTCAAAAAATACACAGTAAAAGTACTTCAAATCAATGTATTGTAAGTAGTAGGCTAACTAATACAAAGTCAAACAGTATCAATTTCATTAAGAACTAATGGTAAAATTATATTTTTATCATTCATCAAAGATAGCAGAAAAACATGCATTATGTAGCCTATGGAGGGGACTTTTGACATTACTCACCAAGTAGCCTACACAGCAAAAGTATACTTCATTTTATTTCTGGTAGATGTCAAACTAGAACCGAGTCCAACAGTGTCAGAACTTGTGGTAAAACATATTTGTATCACTCGTCAAATATAGCAGGAATGAAGAGCAGCTGATTTGAAAAACAAACTCGAGAGGCGGCGGAGTGACCGCAGTGCAGAACCGCTGTATAGTTTAAATCTCCTAACAATGTTGTCCATTTTAGACAGAGGCTTATTATATTTACAGGCCGAGGCTATATACAGGACGGTCCTGTACACAACGCCAAATGGCTATATACAGTACCGTCCTGTACACAGCTCTCTGAAATGGCTATATACAGGACGGTCCTGTGGATAAGATATCTGAAATGGCTATATACAGGACCGTCCTGCAGCTAACGTCAAATGACTATATACAGACCGGGCTATTATAGCATGCTTAAGCAAGTTTCGCGGGTGGTAATGTAGGGATAGGATTCACAGATAAATATTCTCACGACAACATTATTTTCAATGAGTTTCCCCTCAATATAAAATTGTGGCAATTAAATCTCTTTCCATGCCAATTGCTTAGCTTTTTATGCTGATTTCAGTCTTTTTTTTGGCTTATCTTTTTATGTTGTTTCAATCATTTTCTACTTTATATTTTCCAATGCACAATGTTTTACTTGTAAAGGATATCACTGCATACTTTAAAGACTACTCGGTTTTATTAAAACTGAAGGTTTTTTTTTAAAGAATACGCCGACATTTCGTTGACGTGTAGTGATTTTGCATTGAAAGCAACACAAATCATTTATCGGCTACGCCGGCATTTTTATTTTAGAAATCGGAGAAACCGTATTTTGAATTGTATGTAGTATGCTGTACATTTTTGTAATTTATCCTGCTGTAAACGTTAATTGTACACCAATTATATCCATATTTCTGTAGACTACATAAAAAGCGACTCGATTTTTCTGCCGATAAAGACGTGAAAATCCCATAAAATGTCAGGTTTCATTTCTAAAATTGGTGAAGGTCACCCTCTGGTTTCAAACTGGAACACCTTTGATACCTTATCTTGTCATTTTGTAAATCCAAGTGCTGGCCCCTTGCCACAATACAATCTATTTTTACCAGGCAATTACATTAATATCACATTACATTAACGGTAGTTAGGTTTTGAATTTTGCCTGTGATCAATCTGTTATTGTCGTTTTTGCTTAGAATACTATATATACAAATAACCAAATTAGTGGCAATTTATAAGTTAACGGGTGAGGCATGTTAACACCGGTTGATCTTCAGCGCGACCTTTTAAACATAACAAGTATTAGCTCTTCCATGAAGCTTGTCTACCGCTAGCAAATTATTTTTTTGTTATTAAAAAACAAAAGTTAATGCCAGTGAAGTAATATTCGGAGAATCAAAGCCGTATCGACCATGCTGCAATGATTTTCATGGTTGAACCCGTTAAAGCTGGTCCATCTTTCATGTAAGAGCTACTAGTATACGCAATGTGAAAGAGTGCACGTTTCCTAAAAGGGTACGTGGTTTCTAATTATTCTTAATATCAAATAAATTGCTCGTTAGTTCTTCACTTTGATATGAATTCTTTGAAATACCAATCCGCAGTTGTCAAATACCGGTTATGTGTACCAAGTAGAATTGTCAATACTTTGATGAAGAGAACTAGTTGGATACGGGCCATATTACAAAGCTATCTTACGTGCGTATATATTTTTAGCTCATCCGCAGATGTGTAGTCCGACAGGGCAGGTCTTTCTGAATTTGTTTTTATTGTGGAATAACATCAAAGGTATTTAATAAGTTCATACACTGATTGTTCAATTTTAATATTCGGATGAAAGATCATTTCTCCACCAAAAAGGACAATGGTTATTTGAGAAAAAAGAAAGTAAAAGAATTCAACAAATTAACGTATTTATTATATAACAACACAGAGTTCCCAGTTTTTCTTGAATATATCATTTGGCATTACGTCTATTATCACAATGATCACTACAGTCATACCACCAATTAAAAGTAAGACAAACACGATCAAGCAAACTGGTGCAATCTTACTTCATAGACAAAGTGTTACAACTATAAAAAAAAACACACATAAAAAACTAGTCGTAACTATACTGAGTGTAATCTAGGTATCGGTAATACGGGAGATCCGAGCTCTCTAGGTTTCCAGTTACGTTTAGCGCTATATTGTGACGTCAATCTCAGAAATGTTAGGCAACGTCACATTGTCGGCGATCTGACACGTCAGTAAAAAGCTCTGTGGATTATTGAAACAACTACATCAGCTTTCCGCGATCAGCTTTTTTACGTTTTTACCGACAATGTGACGTTGCCTAACATTTCTGTGATTGACGTCACAATATAACGCTAAACGTAACTGGAAACCTAGAGAGCTCGGATCTCCCTTATTGGATAGGTTTCTGCAACAAACTCGGTAGAAATTGAATAACTGTCTCTTATGAATTTACAATAGCAACACCTAGCTAAAAAAAAACCTCAAGATATGTCAAATACTATTTGTTGTCATGAAGCTATTTAGGGGCTATGTCCACTGATCGAAGCAAGCGGCGCCAACACATATTAACTGGACCCCCCCCCCGAAATGGATTGCCGTGCGTATAATGGGTTTAGCGTAACGCTTGCAACACGACGATCTGTAGCAAACTGCAACGAATCGCCTAAGTCGGTCATTCAGTTTTGACAAGGGACATGCAGATAAGTTTTGAAACAAATAATAATAATAATATATAAATAAATAAACATAAGAACTAAAGACTATCTTTCATTAATCTTCAATTTTTGCAGTTTCACGTTGCAAACGTCAGCAATCTAACTAAAGCCATCTCCTTTAATCTCGCCGAGCTCGTAAAACTAATCCATCAAGGATTCGATAAAATACATACACAAATTATAATTTTTGTAAGCCTACGACGTGAGGAGCGACTGTTAACACTGACTACCCCTATTGTCGATTTCTCTCAAAACAGATTTTTCGAAACTAATACATACATAATCGAAGATTCGACAGTTCTTTATTAATATTTTGATAACTGACTATGTTATGCATTGATTTATTCAGTGATGAAAGTGCCTAACGTCCCGAACATGCACTTGTATGCAACACCTTCAGATCCTTTTACGAGCTCGGCGAGATTAAAGATAGCTTTAGTCAGATTGCAAACGTCAGCGGTCAGTATAATTAAATAGGAATTGCTTCCCTTGTCACATTAAGATTGCAGAATGGACCTACGAACCAAGCAGAACGAAAATCAACCGTAAATGCCAGATATTAATATATAATATATAATTATTTTCTTTATTATCTTAAATTACATAATTAAATAATCGCGATTATTTTTTGGCACAATAAATTAATTAGAAAGCCCGATGGATGTATTTAGATACACCAATTTAATCTTATGAGACCTTACTGTTCTGCATCCATTGAAACCGGCAGATCTATTTTGCAAGGCTGAAATACACCACATATTCGTAAGTTCACCCTTGGAAAGGAAAATAATAAATATCTTTAACAATTTAATAAATACAGAAGAATACCATTACATTTGATTGATAATATGAATAAATATGCTCTATTTTTAATACGAAGAAGCTTTGAAAAATACATATTTTTATCTGAATCAACGAGTTCGTTTTAGTTACGACGCGTTCTGAAAAATAGCTACAATGCATCGCAATGCTATGATCAACTAACTGTACACGAGCCCCTGACGGAAAACTAAATAGCAACTTATTTTAAAGAAGTAAAATAAATAAACTACAATCATAAAATCTAATGTGTTAAAACCTTGCATGCAGGAATGTTCATACTAGAAATGGTGATGGGCCATTTCATCCGCATTATGTACAAGATCCAAACATTCAGTCAGGATTGCCAGCATTTTTGTTAAATAAACTTCCCCGACTTTTCCCCCGACAAAATTACATTTTTCACTGACGGCCTCCTTCCTCCCATACCGTCTTTTCCTTCCAGTTTACTATTTCCATAATCAAAGTACATAATTTGCAAATCCCTTTCAGCCTTCTGATTTCCTTATAATATATAGTAAAACTTCAAAGATGGCCATAGCCTCATAGATGATACTCGACACAAAATTACTCACCCCCCCCCCCCCCCCCCCCTGACTTTGATGACATTTGCAATTTCCCTGATCGTGAAAAAAAAATTCCTTGACGCTGGCAACCCTGCCAGTCCTTGACATTGCATTTCAATAAAAATAAATATTAAAAAAGCAAGATATTTTAAAACCATGTACAACCATGGTCAGGAAAACTCACTGACCTCCATCTTTGTCACATTTCAAACGTTATCAACTTCGTACAAGCCCCAACCCCCACATGAATGTTCTATATAGATAATATCTAGATGGGTTCCAGACCGAAAACTAACTAGCAATCTATTGAAAAGTTAAAAATAAATAAACAAACAATAATTATACAGTCCAATATGTGATAATTTGCATGCTTACAACAGGGATGTTCTTTTGCATATATGAAATATTTAGGTTCAGTAAGGGCCCATATTCAATCTGTTATCATCATAAAATATATTTTAAATGAATATCTTAAATATGCTGGACGGATAACACTAGTAGTCGACTATATACTGTCGTTGCTAGACAGGACAGAAGATATGCGTCATAAAACCTCAAATAAAATTAGACTAATTCATATCGCATCCAATCTCCATGAACTTACATAATGATTAACAACTTATGACCCTCACTTTACATATATGCTGAACAGTTACACTAAACAAGCCTATTTGAATAATAAATAATCATTTCTGTGTAAAACTTTACAACTTAGATAGGACGGTATATATCACGTTCTTTTGTATATTATATATACTATATATGGAATATTTATTTTAGGTTCAGTAAAGGCCCAGATCCAATCTGTTATAGGGTTATCACCATAAAATATATTTTAAATGATTATCTTTGGACGGATAACACTAGTAGTCTAACAAAACTCAAATCTGATTAATAAATATTCAACTCTATAATGTCATTGCTAGACAGGACAGTACATAAGCATCATAAAACCTCATATAAAATTAGACTAATTCATATCACATCCAATCACCATAAACTTACATAATGATTAACAACTTGTGACCCCCACATTACGTATATGCTGAACAGTTACACTGAACAAGCCTATTTGAATAATAAATAATCATTTCTGTGTAAAACTTTACAACTAGATGGGACGGAATTTATCTTGTCAAGTCAATATTATACTTTGAATATCAAATATGTGGGACTGATAAACATTGAAACAAACCCATTAGAATAATAAATAGTCAATCTTGTACTTTAACTTACATGAGTATGCTGGACGGATAAACACTGAAACAATTCATCTGAATAATACATATTCAATTCCTTGCCATGCTTGTAACAAGAGATTGCCAGATAAGAGAGTAAATATCCATAACTCCCTCCCTAACAAAATGACTAGTAGTCATGACCGACTAATGATGAAAATTACTTCATTAATTCATATCTCAGTCCACATTATATATGAAAATCACCAATATCCTGGATGGATACACATTGAAACAACCCTATTTGAATAATAATTATTCAATTCTCATTAATACATTTGTTAAGACAGTAAAGTTTATATGACAATGACTAGTGGCGTTGACTAATTGAGGATGAAATCACCATGACTCTTCACAATATTTCTTTACTTGACAGGTCAACATCATGTATTTTCATACATGCATATCTACCAGAAGAATGTTATAAACACTTTTTATCACACAGTCATTTTCTTCTTCACTACCAGAAACATCACAGTGCGACATGAACTCATTTGGCCATGATGTATCTGAAGTTTTTTCAGTCACACTTAATGTTGGTTATTTTGGGCATGCACTGTTATTCACCCCTTCCATTTTATGTACAGTTTACTGGGAAGTATCAACACAATCCCGACAACGCCATTCTTTAGCCTTTTGGTTGTTCTGGAATACCTCCCTGGGGATGGAAGCACAGGTCTTATGGTAATAGTCATCACACCCACCACACTCGGCCATTTTTTCTTCTCCATTGTCTGGCAGGCGGCAGCTGCACCACAATGGGACCTGAACAGCTTTCACTATTTTGCTTTTGACAGTGACAGACTCAGATGGGAAAGGAAGCAAGACCGCATCTTTTAGAGCTTGCAGGAGGTGCGACCTCATCTCAGTTTGTTTATAGTTGCTTGTACTGGGATCTCGCCCATTGCACAGATCAGTGGCTGCTGCTATTGCAAACAGACCACAGTCAACACCACCTTGCTGCCTTTGGAACTTCTGAATTGTAACATGCATGCTCCTTTCATTGGTCATGATGATGGAGGCAATCTGCATCTTAATGGACATGGGGACAGATGAGTACAATGAATCGTAGAGTTCAACTGTGTTGTCTCTGCTGAAAAGATTTCCGACTGTCACCCAGTGCAGCGATCCATCATGCAGCACTTGAACAAAACTACCATGAGCAATCTCAAAATGAAGCTTTGTTCCCAGGACAGGATCTTGAAGTCCTTTCATTTGTGGGAACTGATCCTTCAGCATTCGAAGGGCAGCAGCAATATGAATGTCAGTAAGCATGGAAGTAGGTGACTTCAAGACTTTTTCAAAGTTATGAGTATTATATACATTGGTCCTTGTGTCCCTCTTGTTTGTTTGCTTTTTCTGCATTTTTCTTTCTCTGGACATAAATACATTTTCACCTTTCTTCACTTTGGTTTTGTTTCTTTTTTCTCTGACATTTCCTTTAACAGGGACAGACAGCGGCAATTTTAGAGATTTCAGTTGTTTTAATGCATTAACTGTGTTCTCAGCACCACCTGTAACAATGTTTGAAGTCTTTTTATCTGCTTTATTTCTTCCATCTTCCTGCTTATCTTCTTGTTCCCCGGCAGACGTTTTGGCGACATCAGCTTCAGACTGTTCATGGAACTCAACCTGGATGTCCTCAGATGTTTCTCTGGCAACTTCATGCTTGTCTTCAAAAAGTCTAGACCTCCGTTTAAAAACCGGGGATGCCCGTGGTATACTGATGTGTGATAGTAAAATTGGAGTAGATGGGGATGAAAAAGTCTGGGCTGGTGACGGCACTGGAGTTGTATCCTCAGCTGGTTCTGTAAGTTCCTTTCTTGGTGTGAGCAAGTCATCATCAAAGGAAAAGCCCACACCAGATGTTTCATCTATCCACTGGGCTGGAGATGGCATAGGAGTCATGTCCTTAGCTGGTTTTAGGCCTCGAACCTTTTTGGGTGTCAACATGGCATCACCAAATGACTCTGAAATTTCCAAGGACAGGCCCACACCAGATGTTTCATCCATATGTGCATGATGTGAATCCTTAGCCAGAGATTCTCCATCTTCAGGGGACAGTGAGTTATTCTCAGTTTCTTCAGATGGAACAATAAGAACTTTCTTGTTCTCAAGCCACAATTTGTATAATGTCACGAGTGTGTCATACTTCTCATTGAACTCTCTGGTACCATGTGTAGATGAAAGGTCAGCAATAGACTGACAGACAAACATCATTTCTTTGTATTTTTCTGTTTTAGTCTTTGCAGATGGCTTTGTCCTCTTAGATATCTGAACCAAATGTTGACTTGGCTCCTCATTAAGGACAGGAGACTCTTCGTTGGTTTCCATAATTCGCTTTCTTTTCTGGACCCCAGTTAACTGCAGCTGACAGGTTAACAGCCATCTATCACTAACATCATCACATGAAAACAGGTCCTGGCCATCTACAAGTCTTTTGGCAAATGTGTGTCTACATGGCAGTTCCATTGTCTCTTTCATGGGGCAGTGGCAGCCATCTCTGGCATAACGACTCGTTTTCAGTTTGGCAGCATCTAACTCGTTGATAATTATGCCAGCTGAGTACGGGGTCACGGTTTTCACGATTAAGTCTTTAGTGGGACAGCTGTCACCGAGAACATACTGCGTTTTGTACGCCTGGTTGAATTCTTTGTGTTTCATTTCTGCAATTTTGTTGTCGTGGAATATTAGGAGTCTCCTCACACAGGTTGACAGTGTCATCTGTCTGTCCAAGACATCTTTTATTTTCTGGTTGTGTGATTCCATTCTATTATTTGTTGTGTTGCCTAGATTAATGTGTTTCATGGTCAGATAATACGCCCATAATTTCTTGCAAGTGCCCCAGTTTTTATGATAGTACTTGATGAAGTCATCAGTTGACACTGCTGTAAGGTGCCCAACTGCCCTTTTAAAGGAAGCTTGTGTCTTTACATAAACAACGGACCTGAATGCCTTATTAATAACTTCTTTGCTTTCTGTGTCAATAGACAACTTGGAAACATGACGTCGGACAGCCTGCAAAACATGGAACTTGCACAACTGTATAGTTGCATGGGGCATGACATCTTGCACTGCCCCGATCTCGCTCATGTCTTTGTCTAGAATCACCACCTTAACAAGCTGGATATTGTGAATCCTTGAAAATTCAGACATAAGTGAAGCCATTGTGAATTTCTTCTCATTTCCGATAAAAGCATAGCCAACTGTTTGTCCAACACCATTTCCATCTTCCACTAAAAGTGAAAAGAGGGGCATCCTTAAAGGGATAGTGGAAATCCGCTAATTTTGGGTTTAACTTATGTATTTGTATTAAAAATAAGCATAATAAACAATTTTTTAAAATTTCATGCGCCTAGTTTCATTTTATTTTCAATTTTACTGCGCCCTCTCAATGAAACAAAATACTTCGGGAATCGTCGGGAATCTTCGGATGATGACGAGAGCAGAGGAAGACGGGCACAAACAATGGCGGACATTCAATAGCATTTGCATGTGAATAGCCGACCTTTATTATGGTGAATAGATGTGTTTTGTATGGCTGTAGTGCGACAGCAAATGCAGAGAATGGCGTATCGACTCATGCGTTTCCAAGAAACCCAGCCATTCGTCGTCAGTGGGTGAAATTTGTTCAGAAATGTTCACTATAGGTAATACTATAAGACTGTAAGACGGCAATACTTTATACCAAGTATATTGCCATAAATATGATGATTGATTATCAGTAAAAAAATCTACGTGACACAACGACATTGGATTAACCTTGAGATGCGTTTTTATTCCGTTGAACACAACTTTTGATCACAAATCAAAAAAGGTAAGACGTCATTATTGTAATATTTTTGGAACCGGATGTTGTTTACTTTCTCTTTTCTGGCTGATAGCTCCAGGAATTCGAGGTCTTACAGTGATGACATTACATGTGTGGAGTCTCAGCTTTAAATCGTATATCTTGTTTGTGCAGTTAAGATAGTAATAAGGGCATTTCCACCGTGTGTTGTGTGTAAAAAAGCGTTAGCATTAGTTAGCATTGTTTCGCTCAATGCTAATTCAAAGGCTTGGTATTACTCTTGTGTTTTTTCTAGCTAACAATTGTTCTTATTGTCAGTTAGCGGAGTTTCTTACCTTTAAAAGGGTATGAAACATTAATAGTTTCATAAATGTTAAGAAGCCCTGAGACATGTGAGAGAAAAAAAACTGTGGGAGGGGTCCACTGGGCGGACCTTCGGGCTTAACTGGTTAACAATGATTAATATTTGTAAAGGCTACAGGTGATCTTAAGATGCGTGAGCTATGCTTAGGGACCTACCAGTCAAGATTATTTGTGCGTAGGGGTGCATCATCTGGCGCCTGGTCCTGGTCATCCTCGCCATTGCTCATGCCGTGAACCATCACCTCGGGCTCGGGCTCGAACAAATAAGGACGTAATGGTCCATCGTCTGGCTCAATATTGTCACCATCGTCGCTTACTGAACCGGATTCAGATTCAGTTCCTAAAACGACATTTTCGTAGGAAAGCCGAGAGGATGTTTCTGACTCGCTATCATCACTGGATACCTCGTACAATCCTTCTTCTTTGTCTGGTATATTTGCCCTTCCACGTTCATTCTGCATAGACGCCATAGTTTGTTATCGTATCGTCTTCCTGAGTTTTCGTCACTTCCGGTTTGGCTGAGTCGAACATTTCGTTTCTAAAAAACTTCGGGGAAGCTGCAATAAAGTGCTTCTAACATGCGTAAGGCAATTATTATATTTTTTTAATCAGGTGTGATTGTTTTGGTACGTAATTATGCTTGTATATAAGTTAAAACGAAACTATTTGAGGTTCCATTTCCACTATCCCTTTAATGTGTTTGTTCCATAGGTGGAATCAATCATAAGTATTTCTGGAAATCTTTGAAACACCTCTCTCATTTCTGATGTGACAATGAGGAGATATTCCAACGTTCCTTCTTCACTGGTCTGTACAGAAATGAATGCACCTGGGTCACGAGCACCTGAAAGACCAAAACATTGTAACTTCAATTATACTGCTCCATAACCATGACATCAACATTTAAGGAGACCAATTAAAAAGAATGGAAAACAAAACAAGAAATTCATTGAATTGTAGTCCCCCGCTTTTCCAGTGTGGTTAAGTAGTATTGATAGTGTTATATGTTAAGCTGTCTGATATATTCCATGCAGTGCTGGAATTGGGCCGGTACTCACCGGTACGCAGTACCGGCACTTCTGGTTCTGACCCATGGAGTACCGGCACTTCTTGCTCAGTACCGGCATGCTGGCGGTACTCCGGTACTCATGCACCGTGCCAGTACTCAACACTCTCCCGCCGTTCTTATTATACATCCATATATATATATACAGCCGCCCGGTACTCAGTAGATGCGTCATGAGGTGCCGAACGGACATTCTCATCGCTCTAACCGCTGGAGTTTCACAGCGGCTGTCAGCTGTTTACTCCTGTCATTCAAACAGAACGTGCTGGAGAGGGGGCGGGGCTTATCTTCTCCATGTAAATACTGTGGTGGAAACGACTATGTCAAAATTAACCTATTTGACCGTGATTTAATAGTAATACACGTTTCAAAATAATAATAATAATAATAATAATAATAATAATAATAATGCCGAAGTAACAACATACTGAAAACTGTTAGTAAAACCATGTTTTAATGCTTTACAATTTACATACCTAGATGCACGTGTGTTGTGTTTATGCAGTGCAACTCCCACCCAGTGGGTGGCTATGTAGAGTGATAGAACAGAGCAGGCACGCCCCCGAGAGAAGGAAAGCAAGTCACGTCACAAATTAGCATTTCTAAAATGTTAGCGTGGATTAATAAAAGTGCAAAAAGACAGCGGTTGTCGCCGGAAGAAACTTCAAATACAGAGAATGCTGTGCCTGTGTTGGAAATTGTGTCTGATGGGGAGCTTTCTTTGGTTGATCCTCCTGCTCCAAGTTCTAGTGCATTAGCATTAGCACTAGCTCCGCCGCCTCCTCCAGAGCCTCTAACGTTAGCTGCTGCTGGCGCAACTGCCACCACCAACACCGGGCAAAGCGATGCACCTGACTGCTGGACAACGGACCAGGTGCAATATTTTTGCAAGACCAATGCATGGCTCCTTCTTAAAGATAAGAAGCTAGGATGTCGGATATGCAGAGATGTCAAATCTTTGGGAATACACACTGGACAAGGACTGAAACTGTCAACTGAATGGGGTGAGTGTGCAGTGTCTCATTTCGGTGTTGACAAGGGCAAACAACAAGCTAGCCTGAGAAAAAAAAATCAAAGAACATAAAGAATCACAAGCCCATGTAAAAGCTGCTGACATCCTTACATCTGCTTCACGTGAAACTATTCAACATCAAGTGCAGTCTATGCATAAATCTGAATTAGACACCACTATCAGAGTTTTTCGAACGGCATATAAAATTGGCAAACATAGCCGGCCATTCACAGACATGCCAATTGATTTGAATGTACAGAAACTGAATGGGCTGAACGTGGGCAGGGTTTTGCACTCCAATAAAACCTGTGGCGAAATCATCGACCACATAGCTCATGAGCTGAAGAAAAAAATGGCAAAAGACATTACAGAAAAGCAAAGAAAACTCTGTGTTTTGGTCGATGAATCTACCACTATTAGTGGTAAAACGGTGCTTGTTGTGTGTCTACGCTCAGCATTAGCTGATGCTGAGCCCGAAACGTTTTTTTGGGAGCTGATCGAGTTGGATGGAACAACGGCTGATGACATCACAAAGGCGTTCATGGAGTGTCTTGGAAGAGATTTTAACAAGGACTTTTTAGGTCAGTGTTTCGTTTCTTTTGCATGTGATGGGGCTTCAGTCATGCTAGGGAAGAGAACAGGCGTTGCTACCCAGTTGTGTAGTAAATTCCCAAGCCTGTTTGTGTGGCACTGCTCCAATCATCGTCTAGAGCTGGCAGTTGGGGATGTGGTCAAGGAGGTCTCAGGGCTCAATCATTTCCAGATCTTTTTTGACAAACTCTATTCCTTGTTCCATGCCTCCCCCAAAAATCAGAGGCAGTTAGCGCAGTGTGCGCAAGCAGTCGGACAGCGTCTCCTGGTGATAGGGCGTGTTTTGTCCATCCGCTGGGTGGCTTCAAGTTAAAGGAGCGTCAGAGCAGTCTGGGAAAACTACCGAGTGCTTCATGATCACTTCACAAATGCTGCAAACGACACGAGCAGGGATTCCAGAGACAGAGCAAAGTACAAGGGCCTGGATGATGTGCTCACATCTGCAACGTTTGTCAGCAATCTGGGACTGATGTACGATGCGCTCACAGAGCTCAGCGACCTCTCTCGGCAACTCCAAAAAAGAGAGATGACACTGCCTACAGCAGATAGGCTCTTAACTCGAGAAATACGAGTTTTTGAATCCATGGTCACCATGCCTGGCCCACACATGACTACAGTTCATACAGCTCTAGCTGAGAAGTCCTTCAAGGGTGTTGCCCTGCGTGAGAATGGCAGGCTTGTACAGATTCATGCAGGTCAGTTTTTCCGCAGTATGGTAGAGAATCTGAGACACAGAATGACTTCCACAACCTCCTCTCATGTCAGCACAAGAGAAATCCCATTACATGGCCGGGAGGCCCGGGACAATCAGCTAATCCAGGACATGAAAGTTATCCATCCTGGAAGTTGGCCTGAAGAGGAGTTAGACGTACAGTATGGGGACGTAGAGGTGCTACGTTTGTGCGAAGTGCTGAAAGTGGACAGAAGAGAGACTGTTCAGGGCTTTCGCGAATACAAGGAAACCAGGGCATCCCGTACACCTGCTGCCATGGAGCCTCTACTGAAAGCAGTCCGAACCATCGCTGTCTCCACTAGTGAGTGTGAGCGGGCATTCAGCTGCATGAACGATATCCTTACTGCAAAAAGGAATGCTCTCTCTGTCAGCCGACTGTCCAGCCTGGTTTTCATTAAATGTAATGGACCATCACTAGGACAGTTCAATCCGGAACAGTATGTGAGGTCCTGGCTGGCAAAGGGAAGGAGAAGTGCTGATGAAAGAGCCTGTCCAGCTCCAGCCCCTGATACTGATGTCCCCAAGGCCTTCTGGAGCCTTTTCTAACAATGTGAAGTATATTGCAAAGCAGCTCACCCAGTGAGAAGACTTTTGGCATAATGTGCCGATTTGTACAGATCCTGGAGATAGAAGGACTTCAGACCAACCAGGGAGTTATCTGATCAGCTTGGTGTTCAATGTAACTCTTTACCATGGCTCAGACTTTGTTACTTGCAGTTACAGTTTCTCATTTTAGATTGTGCAAATTTTGCATTTGTTTTTACATGTTCTTTGTTCATGCTCTTTATCATTTTTCTGAGTTGGAAAGTTAGATTGCATCATAGTTTACTTTATACATATTTGTATTCTTCAGTGGTGAAGTATATTGCAAAGCAGCTCAGCCATGTGAGAAGACTTTTGGCACTTTTTCGTTTTTCGTTTTCTGAGTTGGAAAGTTAGATTGCATTCAAAATGTACAGAAATACTTAATTTTGTTAAAGCTTTTTATAAAAAATGCTTCTGACCAGAGCTTTGTTTCCTTGTCATTAATGTTGAACACCACCAGAGGGGCTCTCACCTGAAAGGTCTCTGCTTCATGTGTCTTCTGCTGAAGATCTAGACTTTGATTGCTATATTTTCAGTTAATATTGACCTTACTGAGCTTTAGCCATATCCGCTGCCTATCATAAAAAATGTTAAGTACAGTGAACCTTTCTAAAATATACAGTAGTAAAGAGACAAACCCACCAGCATTATAGTAGCCAAATTCTTGTTTGTGGGCTGTATATATAAAATTGACTTGAAAAAGTTGCTGATTTTAGAGTACTGGCACCTTTTTCATTCCAATTCAAGCACTGATTCCATGGCCGTGTTTGAAAAAAGGGTTTAGGGGGGCACTAGATTACAATCTAAAAACTTGCAATCTATTCCCCTTTTTATTACCAGTTCTATTAGATATATTACGCTATGTTTGAAAAAAAATTGGGCTCCGTCCCCAAGTCCCTCCCCCCTCCCCTGATTCAGTTGATTTTGAATTTGAAACGCACCTAATTCTTGAAGTTCATCCAGTAAGATCTCTTCCTCAGACTTCGCTCCATATAGACGTTTCTTCATGCCCTGCCTTATGTTATGGATGTCCTTGTTAGTAATAAACTTTGAGCCAGTGGACTGAATGTGGTCCCGTAGATATTTGACTTTCACACCCAGTTGCAGCATTGTTTCCACCTTATCTACATCGTCTTTTGCCAAATGCCTTGAGCCAGGATACTGTCTGAAAATCTCCCTGAAAAAGTTTATTATAACCAATCAATCACCTGACATACACTGGTACAGATTTTCATAAAGACACAATAATTAATGCAAACATCAGCATGATTAGACACATACATTTATTTTATTGCCTGGTTTAGAAAGTTTGTCAGGATTTTTCACTTTGTCAAAACTAGAGCTCTGCGCAGGCGATGGCACCACCATCCAGAGATGGGGACTCGAGTCTGTGACTCGGACTCGAGTCGCACTTAAGTCGCACACACAGAGACTACAGACTTGACTTGGACTCCTGCTCAAAAGACTTCGGACTCGACTTGGACTCGTGTTTTGGGACTCGTGAACAATCATTGTGTTTTCTATTTTTGGCGTATTAAAGGTGGGGTAGGTAAGTTTGAGAAACCGGCTCGAGATCGCTAGAATTTGAAAATACACAACCGGAGAAAATCTGCCACTTCCTCACAGAGCCCCTCCTCCAACACACACGAACGCGCACATGACCAATGAGGGCACGAGATAAGTTTGTGCCCCGATGGGAGGCTGACAGGCAGGTAGGCCATCCAGTTATTTTAGCCGGGCCGGCTATCGGGATGTTAAGAGCATTCCATGGAATATAACAAAAAGTGTATCTCGAGCCGGTTTCTCAAACTTACCTACCCCACCTTTAACATTAACATTAACATCATGGTAACACCATGGCGACCAGCGGCACACCTGCAGCTGTCCCGCTTGTAATTAGGTTCAACTATAAAAACTTCGAACAAAACGCCGGCGGCACCAACAAAAGGAGCGCACACTGCAAAGTCTGCAATATTAAAATCAAGGATGCTGGTGCAACAACGTCAAATTTCATCAGGCACTTGAAAACTCACCCGGAGAGGTCAGTCACATTAACGCATATGGACGGTTAGCAAACATGTTTAGCTCAGCATCAGCTATGTAATGTTAACTTAGCTTGCTACTAGCTTTGTAACTGAATATTTGAAAAGATGAGTGAATGTTTGCTTGTCACACTTGTTTGCGTTGAGTGGCGTTGACATCCAACTCTTGAAATGACATAAAAAAGGTCGGTAACGTTAATCATTACGTTCCGCTGCCACCATCTACTGGCTAACGTTAAACGTAGAAAAATACATAGTTACAAACATAAATACATCTGTCGGTTTATAGGCAGGTTACAGGTTTATTGTTGACCACGTAACGTTAATGTTACAGGTTTATCAGGTTACCATTACACTGGGTTTGAGTGAGAGGATAGAGGAATATGTTTATTTATAGTAGACTTAAAATATGTCATAAGAGACCCAGTGTAATTAAACAATACGGTTGCAGAGGTCACATTTGAACAGTTTTGCCCACTGGCCAAATGGCTAGCCTAGTGAATGTTGACATTTTACCAGCCACTCAATAGATTGCCATTGTTATTTTTGGCTGGTGCGTGCAACATACAGTACCAGCCACTTGCATGATTTACCAGCATTTGGCTGGTAAATGGTGTTAATGGTAGATATCTCTTTTGGAACAAGTCATGTTTTAATATCACCAGTTCAGTATATTTCAGATAATATTGCAGCAATAGTTTTTTAGTTGCAAATGGCACAGAACAAATGTTAACTTTTAAGTACTTTTAACACAGTTTCCCTGCGGGGGATTAATAAAGTATTTGTGATACTGATTTCTGATTCTGAAGTGTTTTGCTTATAAGTTGTTTGCATTTAGCTAAACTGTGATGTTTTTCCTCATATTGCATTGCAATAGCCTGTTTAAAGTGATCATATAACAAACAACTAATCAGTACTGATACTGTATGCTAATAGATATAGGAGTGATAATAATACAGTAAATGCTTTGAATTTCTTAGATATAGCTGTGCAGTATTCTTAACAGACTGGATAGCAGCAGACAATAGAAGGCTTATTACAACCAGAAGAGACATGAGACTTTTATTTTTTAGAGACTTGAGACTTGACTTGGACTCGTGACCAAAGACTTGAGACTTGATCAAGTCTCACCCCACAAAGACTTGAGACTTGACTTGGACTCGTGACCAAAGACTTGAGACTTGACTTGGACTTGCAAAAAAAGACTTGTGAACATCTCTGCCACCATCGCATATCCCCGTGCCATGCATTCACCCCTCCTCATGAGTGAAAGCAAACTGCAATTGCATTTTATGTATTCTATTTACCATTATCTTCAATTTATCCCCCCAAGCCCTTAGCCCTCCCCAGAGCAATAGATTATAATTTAAATACTTGCAATGCATTCCCCTTTTCAATACCTCCTATTTGATATATTGTATGACTGTGTTTGAAAAAACATAACTTTGAGGCCCCTCCCCTTCCCCAGATTATAATTTAAATACTTGCAATGTATTCCCCCTTTCATAACCTCCTATTTAATATACTACATGACTGTGTATGAAAAAACTTAATTTTGGGACCCCTCCCCAAGGGGGCTAGATTATAATTTAAATACTTGCCATGTATTCCCCTTTTCATATAGTACATGACTGTGTTGAAAAAAAAATCCTTTTTGACCCCCCCCCCCCCTTTCGTTACCTCCTATTTGATATATTACACAACTATGTTTGAAAATATTTAATTTTGGGCCCCCCTCTATACATGTATGTATAAGGGCCCAAGTCAGTGATCAAAATTTCAAGCTCATAATTAAAAAAATTCAGCTATTTTGTGACAAAAAACCTCACCCCTAGCCCCGCCCCCAGGCTAAATTCCGAAACATTTTGGAAGGTCATAATCATGACAATATCGCACACATATTAAATCAATACATAAATAAATATGTATGGGTTGCTTTCTGGTGGAGACAGGTACATAAATATTCCCCACCTGTCACCTGAGACATGTTTGTTTTTTCACACATTTCGACACCATTTTTTTTATTAGGCCTAATTAATAACAAAAGACAATTAAAACCCTAATATATAAAGAACTTTTTTTTTGAAGAGCACAAAAATGTGGTATTATGCAACCAACCTGCTTATCTCATGATTGTGTGACAAGTTTACTGTCACAATGACCAGCTTCTCTTTCTCTCTATCAACAGACAGAAACACTCTTCCTGGACAGCCCTGCTTGAAGGAGCTGAAAAAGACAACAAAAAACAGTGCCATAGGATATGCTGCTTAATATATCCAGTTTTTTGCACTCAATAACCCTTGCCATGTATTTTATTTGTATATGTTAACTAGACATATGAATTTGCACAGCAAATTCGAAGCACCCCCTTGGTTCCTCAAGATACCCTTCAATTTGATATACAACACGACTACAGGGCTAGAAATATCACCTGTCTACCTGTCCCTGACAGGCGATTTTTTTCGAGGGACAGGAAGAATAATGTTTTACCTGTCCCATGTGACAGGTAAAAAAATTATCAGAGTTTTCTGTTAAATACTATTGCTGCTACACTATAGCTAATTAAAGCAAAGCAATAGGTCATTACTATGTATATTATATTTGATATATTATCTTGTTATCTTTGAAACATTTTGAAATGTCATAATTATGACAATACATCATATATATCAAGACATAAATAAATATGCACAGGTTGTGGTCAGATGGAGACAGGTAAATAAATATTCCACCCGTCACCCGAGACAGGTAAGTTTTTTCAAACATTTTGACCCCTGGACTATATTCGATGAAGTTTAAAATTTGACCCCCTCCCCCCCCATCTGATACTTCCTTTTTGAAATGCATCTGATTGAAGTCATTGAATTAAGCATTTGAGTCACCATTTATTCCCTATACTGATCTAGAAATTGCTTACAATAAATACACAGGTTATTTTATGCATTCTGACAAATTTTCATTTCTTGCACTCATTGACCCTGCCACACACCCAGTGCCACATTAATTATATATATAAATGTTAATTACAACTGCAGATCATTATACAGGCCAAAATTAACAATACCTGTTTAGTGCTACGGCTCCAAAAAAACAAGGGCAATCCCCTCGCATATAGATTTGTCGCAGAGATGTGAAATACAAGAAGACAATTCTATCTTTATAATATCTCTCAGCCAATCTGTCAAAATGTAGCTGCTTCTTCCTGTCTTTAAAACCAATCTATGTATAAAATTCCATGAAATTCTGTTCATCAGAAGGTAATATATCAACTAAAATGAAAAACTTTAAAAAACAAAATGGCTGCCAGTGATCTTGACCTTCGAATCTCAAATCCGGTTCTTCCTCTCACCAAGTCAATCATGTGTAAATTATCATCAAATTCTGTTCACAAGAAGCTGACATTTCAACTGAAATGCAAAACTTTGAAAACAAAATGGCTGCCAGTGACCTTGACCTTTGACCTCTGAACCTCAAAATTGATCTGCTTCTTCCTCTACCTAAAGGCAATATATGTGTATAGTTTTAGCAAATTCTGTTCATAAGAAGCTGATATATCAACTTAAACGCAAAACTTAACCAGAAAAATGGCCAGTGACCTTGACCTATGAACCTAAAAATTGATCTGCTTCCTCCTCTACCCAAAGGCAATATATGTGCATAGTTTCAGGAAATTCTGTTCATAAGAATCTGATATATCCACTGAAACGCAAAACGGACCGACCGAATTCTATATCCCCTTCCCCCAACTACGTTGAGCAAGGGGTAATTAGGGCAGGTATGTATGAAAAACAAATTATTTTGTGATTTTGATTTTTATTAAGATATAATTGTACAGTTATATTTTCATGGTTTAATTTTAAAGTCAATACAATCTAGAAAAACCTGGCAAAACAGATAACAAGCATAGTTGATTTTCTTCTGGGTTGCCAGCACTTTGGTTAAATAAAGTTCCCTGACAAAATGACATTTTCCCTGACTAAGCAAGACAATTTTCCCTGACAAATGAAAAAAAATTACGATAAAAGGAACAAAAATGAACGGCCTCCTTCAACCGCATTTTCCTTCCATTTTACAAATTTCCATAATCAAATTACATAACTTGCAAATCCCTTTCAGCTTTCTGATTTCCTTATGATATATAGTGAACATTCTAAGCTCTTTAAAGTAACATTACAAAATCAGAAGACTGCCATAGCCTTACAGATTATTTTCCCCTGAAATTTGCAATCCCCCTGACCTTGAAAAAAAAATCCCTGACGCTGGCAACCCTGTTCTTACTTGAAATCTCAAAAGTAAAGTTGTTTTTCAATTGGAAAGTACTGTAAACATAGATTTGATTTTTTGTCATTGATGTCTTTCCCAGACATGCCAGAAATCCTGATAAAACTTTAGGGCAGGGCCCATTTTCAGAGCTGCAAAAAAGTTAAACTTGTTTACACTGCCTTAGGGGGTGCTATAAATTAGCTAATCTTATTTACAATGCCCAAGCCCCAAGGGCATTGTTCACCTAATCATCTTAGATAGGTGATATGCACACTGATAGTGATAGAAAACAACAGTCTTAAGGCTGACAGGCTGTGACAACACCATTATAGATGCTTATTATTGAAGTGGAGCTTTCCTAATTTGGGGACAATTAAATTAAACTGGACAATCATTATCAGTCAGTGGTGTTATAAAACTACATCCAGCTTAAGGTTCCACGGGCCACTTTGCTTTACAGTAGGAAATTTGACATCCTCATACACATGCGCACGGAATTTGTGACAGAAGAAATTACATATTATTAATTTATGTTGTTAGTAATAGTACTGACTAGATGATGTAATTAGAAATGTTGCCATTTTAACATTAATTAAGAATCCCCTCCCCCAACAAAATTATGTTATTCCTACCATAAAAATGTTTTATGAATTGTGAATAGGTATCCTAGAGGATAAGTAATCGAGTAAATAGGTCAGAAGAAATTCTGAAATGTTAAATTAGTAGCAATTGGGGGGGGGGGGGGAGAGAGAGAGACGTCTTGCACCCACCCACATTCACACCTTGTGTACCTTGCTCCCGAAGCATGTGGAAGTGAGGGGGCTGTGTCGAAATAGAAAATGAACTTTGATTTTTTTCAGTTTTAAATTCCTACGAAAAGCAGCCAAGTGGCCTGTGGAAACTTAAGGAGAAGTAGGTGCTTGCAGTCTGCGTTGACAAATATGCTACGAAACTGGTCACTAGGGGTGGATGGGTCAAATTTCAATATTAATATACTCTTAGATCTATGAGCGCAACACATCCAGAATCATCTACTAGTTAATTAAAGCATATACTGTCTGCATGGTTCATTGTAGTCTGCGTAGAAGACTGTAGGATCTATACTATGCGTGTCGTGCAGACAATTATTCGAAATAAGACACTGATATTGAAGCATCAGCTTAGGTCCATGGTTTTGGGGGGTTGATGGCGCGATGACTGGGGTTGGTTTTGGAGGGAAAATTATGCTATGGACCGCACCTGGTTTTCAAATGTACGCTTAAAGTTATTCTCGAAAACAAGCACTTAACTTAACTCAAGTTAATTACTAAATTATAACTGTATATTTACCTTTGGTGTGGACGAAGTCCACGTCCAGTCGTTCGGATATCCCCGCCATGTTTACAAATATATGTAATATTACGGAACTTGAACCGATCTGGTATCGGCTTGACTTTTGCAGATAGCGTTTTATTTATGGCCGCAACTGTTTTGCTGCTGCTCACAACCCAGCTTATGCTACTATTGGCACACCATAATTTGAAGCGCTTTTCAAAATCTTCGAAGGAATCGAATTCTTCCCCCTCCTTCAAGTCATCCATCTCGTTTTCATCCATGTTGAATTCTGGCGCGCGGGCCTCCGAGCTCGTTGGCGCCAACATGAAATCTCGCGTGATTTCAGGGCCATTAGCCATTTCAGGGAATTGTGTACAGGACGGTCCTGTACACAACGCCAAATGGCTATATACAGGACCGTCCTGTATATAGCCATTTCAGAGAGCTGTTTACAGGACGGTCCTGTATATAGCCATTTCGGAGCTTGTATACAGGACGGTCCTGTATATAGCCATTTCAGAGACCTTATATACAGGACCGTCCTGTATATAGCCATTTCAGAGACCTTATATACAGGACCGTCCTGTATATAGCCATTTCAGGGCTTCTTTGCAGGACCGTCCTGTATATAGCCATTTCAGAGGGTTGTGTACAGGACGGTCCTGTATATAGTCATTTGGCGTTGTGTACAGGACGGTCCTGTATATAGCCACTCCCATATTTACAGCCCTTAATAACATCCATTTTCTGGGCTCAATATGTGTATTGGCCGTTTTCGTTGTGATCAACACATCCTCACTCCCAGGTCGGCCTATGTTGACGTTATGTCAAGTCCCCTGTCGGCTTTTTCCAACGCAAGGGGGGGGCCTTAGCGTCCATTTTCAACGCAAGGGGGGGCCCTTAGCGTCCATTTTCAGCTTTCCGGGATGTCCATATGCTTCTATGGACGCTCATGGAAGCACGGCATTCGTTTGTGTCGGCTGCCCTTAAAGGCAATGTGAGCGTCCATTCTCATTGGATAACGGAGAATTGTACACCCGGAAGTAAGTATTCCCCTTACTGTCGATTGATTTTACAGTGATATCTGCACTACTCATTGACTAAAAAACACCAGATTATCCTTGTTAATTACACAACATTGATTGGTTTAAATTGTTTGCAATGCTTTTGTATTTTTCCCCTTCGATTCGGAGAAACAAATATTTTTTCGGAGTAAAGGATGGCAGAAGACACTACACTACCCAGAATCCCCAGCTATCGTTTGGACTACACCATGTGCTCTGTTTGACGTCACGTGATCTTCAAATTTCTCCCTGCAGAAAAAAAAAACATGGCCGAACTTCGTTTTATTCTCGATGGAAAATGCCTATTTTAAAGTTAGTTTGGCCATTAAAATGCGTTTTGATGTCATTTGATGCGAGAAATATGAGTTGTTATTTCAGATTATGTGTGCAGTGGATGTACATGATCTTTAGTTTGCTAGTTATTACGAAGATTACTTCAGGAAATTGCGTCCATAACGTTTTCATTGTTACCAAGGTGGTTGCTAGGGACGCTGCTATCGATATTATTTCTGTTATGTTGTGTAACTGTTTAATGGTGTTATCTTTATTGCTACCTCCTTCCACGTCAATGTATAGTGTTGGTCCACAGCGCAAACATATTAGTTTAACAAAATCCGCATCTAAAGATAGCCTACGTTATTTTCCCCTGTGCAATTCCAGTCTCACATCTCACAGCACATCGTCATTAACAAATAACGGAAACAGACCGAAAACATTTAAAAAAAATACAATAATACTTTATTCCGAGTGTGCTTGCTTTTCTCTTTGGAAGTCATCACATAGCGGCATTGTAATACACGGTTCGGCTGCATTAAATATTACATATCTGCCGTAGTTCTGTATTTATAGAGCCCTGATGAGAAGACTTCTAGACAAACATGAGGAACTGAAAACGTGACGTGGATCATAAATATATCAGCTGTGAAGGTAAACTTCTGTTGTTGCAATGTTGAGGTAGAATGAAGGAGTCTGGAACCGTTGTTAGCCAAAAGCACTGAAGAGTTTATTGATCACAGTACATTAATTACATACGGCCGGGGAGATCATCTAAGTTTCACACATGCCCAGTGCTCCACCAGCGATCTCTGAACCAAAAGACACAAAACATCTAACCAACACGAGGAGAGGCGGGCTTCCAGAAAGCCCGCGTATAATCAATAACCGATGCAAGACAATGATCTGCTTGTCTCAAAGAGATCCTGCCAGATCTCAAACCCCCCCACGGATATCGGAGCGTTTGACCTGTGACCTCAACCTACAGAGAAGTCTCTGACTGACTACAAGCAGATGTTTGCAGTATCACAGACTCTAAGGAACCATAAAAGACTCTATAAACAGATCAGATGAAAATATTCTCTTACAGATTCACTCTTTTTATCAATCTATTGATAACCAATTAACATTAGTCTAAGAATATTTCAGTCAATACTTAAAATCAATAGGCGTCCTCAGAGTTGGGTGGGCTCAGATACATTCATTACATTAAAAATAGAACAAGATTGAAAAACACTTCAATCACCATGATTGAACACAGTCAATCATAATAAAAATCATCTCTCTTCAGTGCTTGGCATTTTTGTCAAAAGGTACAATAATAAACACATGGGGTACAAAATATTATAGCAAAATATATGTTTCAAAAATAAGATCTTTTATCATTTATCACTCAGTTAATCTCATTCATCAAACACAGATTCTAAATCAGCTTACATCTTAAAGATTTACTTTAAGGCAATTACTTATTAAAAAACACAATTAGAATTTAGGATTATAAGAAATCAAATGAGGTATAAAATCAGAATCATGAGAGATCCAGCTAAGGTCCCTAGTTTAAGGTATAAATTCACAGTGATGAATCGATCAATCTGTAAACTGTAAAGTTACAGTGTCCTCAATCTTTAACATTACTTTACGTTTACTTCATTACGCTTTATTCAAGAGTAAGGCACTTAGTAATACATTTATTTCATTCAAATACACTTGTTCAAAATCTGAAAAGGAAAATCAGACATTTTATTTGTATCACAACCTGCAAAGGAAAAATCAGACATTTGTCCTTTAATCCAGTGTATCAACTCTAATCAATTATCAAAACATCTGTTCTTTATTCAGAATATCAACTTTAAACAACATCTCAATCGCTGAATGGAGGTACCCACGGGTCGGAGATCACGATGGAGACCCAGGGGTCCGGAAGCTCGGCATTGTACATTAATATTGTGTCCTGTACAGTCGAATGTCCAACTAGCCTTTGTGGGGCCTGGAGGGCGGTCTTGGCAACCCTTCGTATGGCTAATTTAACCACAGTGATCAAACAGATTAGCACAACCAAGATAAACACTGAAACAGTAACAACAAATTTAACCAGCCCCGCTCCCCAAGATCCAAAAGTTCCACTTAATTCCCCAAATTTAAACCCATGAGTTTCATGCAATTCTTTTATTCCCCTGGCAGTATCATGAGCCATGTCCATAACTTCAGGTGTGGCATCAGATATGAAAGAACAGCACTCACTTCCTATCACCTTGCATGTTCCTCCTTGGGCCGCTAAGAGGAGGTCAAGCGCCATACGATTCTGTAGTGCTACTGTCCTAACTTCCTGCAATTCTTTGTGTTCAGCTAACATCGCTGTGTTGGATACATTTAAATGATATTCTACCACTTTAGACAATGCGACAATTTCCTGCTGAGTAACATAAATACCGTACCAAGGCAAGAATAGGCTAGCTATCTGTTGTCCTTGTGTAATTGACCTGCTGTTCCTGTGTAGAGAGGGAAGTATTGCTGCAATCTCAGTAGCCTCTACTTTACGGATTAAAGGGATTAGGTAGGCTAGATAACAGGTACCATAAAAAACATCATATGGCACACATCCATAGGCCCGGTCCCCACAAACTAAGTAAACTCTCTGTGGGAGGGGAATTCTGGCTATATGTACTCTCACTATGGCATTACAGTCGCTGTGTCCCACATCAGGAGAGGTGTGAGATCCTACTGCATTCTGGAAACAGATGGACACATTCTTCCATTCATGTACAACAATTGGGGGAACATATACTGAGCAGTCACGTGTAGGGGGCTTGCCTAAGGGTATTGGCTGCGTACAGTCATGTATTTTAACCTCAACGGAGTCCACTGTCCTAGAGCCGAACCAGGGCACCACTGTTACCAACGCTTCCACTAACAAAGCGGGTGTGTGTGGTTGCATTGTACATGTTGGACTTGTAAAGTTAGCTGAACAATTAGTCTGAGCTAGAGCTAACTGGAATCTATATTCAAAAGCTAGGTTAACGTATTTCTTCATATATATTAATTTTAAAAACATCAAACGTTTGAAACCGTCAGGCAGGTAATCTGTATTTACTGTATCAACAATGAGAGAGACTAAGCCCTTGTACTGTAAAGGTTTTTCAGAGTCTATTGGGTAGGAAGGAGTGTAACAATCCCCAGCCTCATCGCTAATTCTAGATGCTATGTCATTCCAGTTTACTAAACCGTAATCAGCTTTTGTGAAAGGAATTGGGCTAAACATGGGAGAATGCATTGATTCTGGCATATTTTGGCACAACCAACAGTTGCTAACATTACGTTCATGTGCATAGTCTAACATTAAACTTACTGCAGAATTAGTTTTAGTTTGTTTATAAGGAGTAATTAAGGCCTTTTTTGAAGAATCTACCTCGCCTCCTGATTGTTTAAGTGGAGTAGATGGAACATTTGTTTTGCTATTTGGTCCAGTAACTGTGCATGCAGTATCACCTAGATTGGGAATGCGGTAATCTGGCTTCCGCACTGTACATTTTACCTCCTTCCTTATCAGTGCCTCGAACTGTTCTATCGTGCTACACCACAGTTCTGGGGGCATTTCTTCGATGGGGTTAAGAACCATCCTTACCCCCTCTGGTGCGACCCTGAACCAAGAGTACTGGTTTTCTGGATATAACTCCCATGTTGAGTAAACTGAGAACACAGGAAACACAATAATACAGTTAGATGAGTCACATATTGAACTTGGGCAGTTAACGGCAATAGTCTCTGACTTATGATCAGGGAGGGAGACAATCCTCCTTATTCTCCCTCCTTTTCTCTCTCTTTTTGTCTCTTGCACCATACTGAGTGTCTGTGTGGTGTTTGGATACAACCTGTCCTTGTCGCTAGGCACTTCTTTGCCCGTTGGTGTTGTTTTGCCCTCAGGGTCTGGACCCTGAGTGGTCAAGTCGTCTGCGCTCTTAGATAAGAGCACCTTATTTTCTCCCTCAGAGGGGCGAGAGCCCTCGCCACCTGTCGTTGGGATTGTCACAGCTTCATCTAGCAGGGCGTTCTTGGCCAGGTACAGTAAACCCAGAATGATGATGATGGTGACTGCCTTCACACGCCAGCATCCGGTAGAGGAGAGAGACGACATCTTGAAGCGTGAATCCACTCCGCTCTACCTTGTACTCTCAGGGCTGTTCTGGTCACTATTAATACCTGGAAAGGACCTTTCCACCTGGGAGACAAAGAATCTTTTTCAAGCGATTTGATTAGTACATTATCACCAATCTGAAAAGGGTGGGTGGGCTCCTCACCAGGCTGGGGGAGCCTGTCAGCCACCTGCCTGTGAAACTTTCTCAACATGTCAGTTAGATATTTGACATAGTTAGTCATGTAATCCTCTGTCCACAAAAGAGTGAGTCTGTGGGGCATTACTGGAGGACTAGATCCTGTGAACATTGGCCTTCCCATCAATACTTCGTGTGGGCTAAGCCCTGTCGTTGCATTTGGTGAGTTTCTGATTGAGCACAGAACTAGCGGCAGCGCGTCTACCCATTTTAGTCCTGTGGTCAACATTGTTTTAGTGAGTTTTTCCTTTATAGTCAAGTTCATTCTCTCAACCTGGCCTGAGCTCTGTGGATGATAGGGAACATGCAATTGCCATTTGAACCCTAACACTGTAGCTAGACTCTGGGTTATCTTAGAAATGAATGCTGGACCTCTGTCACTGTTAATCCCTGCTGGAACACCAAATCTAGGGACAACATCTTTGAGAAGACACTTTACAACTGTTCTGGCGTCTTCTTTTCTGGTAGGGTAGGCCTCTACCCATTTGGAGAACTGGCACACTATTACCAAAAGATATTTGAATCCTTGGCATGGTGGCATGTGCGAAAAGTCAATTTGCATATTTACAAAGGGCCCCGAGGGGGGCGGTAAATGTTCATGCTGAACTGGACCTTTTCTTCTTCTTGTCTGCTGGCATATCATGCATCTATCTACAAGGGTCTGTGTAGCTAGTGTAATGCCTGGAGCAAACCATTGTGACTTTATAATCCCATTCATCCCTCCTTTTCCTACATGTGATTTGCCATGTGCAACATGTGCCAAAACATGGAGGAATGAACGGGGACAGACCATCCGGCCGTCTGGGTGGAGCCACAAGCTGGACTCAGCGTCAAGTGTACAACCTCGTCTTAGCCATAAATCTTTCTCCCTAACATCAGCGCGGGCTTGCATGTCCGCGACATCATTAAAGGAAGGCAAACAAATGGTTTCTGCGGGTTGTGTCGAGGGGCATTGGAGCACCATAGAAGAGGAGGAAACTGCTGCTTGTTTAGCCGCGGTGTCGGCTAACGCATTTCCACGCGAAATAGGATCATTAGAATTTGTGTGAGCAGCACATTTAACTACTGCTAGCTGTGCAGGGAGCAGGATAGCGTCTAATAGCTCCGCTACTAACGCATGATGTTGAATAGGCTTACCAGCCGATGTTAAGAAACCGCGCATTTTCCACAAGACACCAAAATCATGGCACACACCAAATGCATACCTGGAGTCTGTGAAAATGGTTGCAACTCTACCTTCAGCCAAAATACACGCCCTGAGCAGAGCATACAACTCTGCAGCCTGAGCTGACGTGCCATTTGGCAAGGCTCGGCTTTCTAAAACTTCCCAGTCATTCACAACAGCGTAGCCTGCTAAGTGTACTGTGTCAGACGCCCTCCTCGCAGACCCGTCTGTGTACAGAATCATATCTGAATTAGGGATAGGGGTTTGCAACATATCAGCTCTGGGGGAGGAAGACATGTCAATCGTTGTGACGCAGTCATGTGTTATTTCAAAATCTGGAATTGGCACCAGTGTAGCTGGGTTTAGGGGGGGGGAACGTTTAAGAGTGATGTGTGGACTTGAAAGAATTACTGCTTCATAACCAGATCGCCTTGCTGCCGTCATATGCTGAGTAGCAGAGGTGTTCAGAATATGCAAAACTGCATGTGGGACATGTACTACACAGTCACTGGCCAGTACAATGGGAGAGGATTGTTTTACCACTATCGCCACTGCGGCCACAGCCCGCAGGCATGAAGGCATACCAAGCACCACAGGGGAGAGTCGAGATGAGTAGTATGCAACAGGCCGGAAATTAGAGCCATGCTTCTGCACCAAGATGCCCGTTGCAAAGCCCCCTCTCTCATGGACGTGCAGGTGAAACGGCTGATGGTAGTCAGGGAGCCCCAGGGCAGGAGCAGATGTGAGGGCCTGCTTTAAGTCCTGAAAGGCAGTGTGCATGTCCTCAGACCATTGAACAATGTTAGGGGCAGCCTGCAGAGTGGCAGCACGCAGGACAGAATCCATCGCAGCATACTCAAAAATCCAGTGTCTGCAATAATTTGCCATGCCCAAGAAGGAAAGCATGTCCTTCTTTGTGCGAGGTGGTGGTACTTTGTTCAACAGACAAATCCTTGCTGGCGAGAGGAGACGGTGTCCATCCCTCAGAATGTGACCCAAATACGTGACCTCAGTCTGGCAGTATTGCAACTTGGCCAGGGATGCTCTGTGTCCGCATTCAGAAAGTCTTTTCATGAGCAGAATGGAGTCGATGCGACAGGCGTCTTTATTGGGAGAAGCTAACAACAGGTCATCTGCGTACTGAAGCAAGGTACTACCTCCTGTCAGGACCAAAGTGTCCAGATCTCTCCTCACAGCTGCTGCGTACACAGTAGGCGACTCAACAAACCCCTGTGGGAGGCGCGTGTATGTGATTTGTTTACCTTTAAAAGTAAATGCAAACAGATACTGGCTGTCTGGATGCAGAGGAACAGAGAAAAATGCTGAACATAAATCAATCACTGTGTAGTACTTAGAGTCCGGGGGCAGAGAAGCTAAAATCGAATTGGTGTCCGGCACAATTGGAGCTGTCGGAATGACAATAGCATTAATAGCTTGCAAATCTTGGACAAAGCGCCACTCATCAGGGCGATTGTGTTTAGGTATGGGTAGAATTGGAGTATTACAGGGACTAGTTGTGTAAATTAACACACCCTGATCAAGCAAAGATTGGATGACTCCTTCAATCCCCAAAATGGCTCTATGGGGCAAATTGTACTGTCTGATAGCTGGCAATCTGGCATTGGCTTTAAGTGTTACTCGATGTGGAGGCGCTGAGGCAACAAAACCAACATGGTTCTTGTGTTTTGCCCATAATGCAGCCGGTACTTCTGAAAAATCTGAGGGGGGGCCATACTCTGTGGGGGGGTTTGGTTGTAAATGAAGGAAAGTGCATTGTGGAAGAGCAATTGGCTCCGCGAGACGCAGCAGGAAATGCTCCCCTCCAAAGTTAATTACGTTAGGCGTGTGTGTGTGTGTGTGTGGAAAAAGCGAGGCTTCTAGCTGGGCCTGGCAGCGGGCTGCCATGGCCCCCACCTCTTTTGGGTTACTGCCTGGCGTAACAGCCACTGTGACGTAGGGGAGGCTTTCTTCAACATGGAGAACCTGCCGGGGTGTTGTGAGTCTGATGGGTAAAACACATCCTTGTCGGGAAATGAACAAATATTGTTCACTTGTCAATCGATCTGATTTGTTGCAAAAACCTCTTACTGATTGCGCGTAGTCATCTGACGGATTAAAGGCTGCTGTGCAATGACAATTCAACACAGGTCGCATAAGAGACATTAAAGACGCACAAACCGGAGAAATGCTAGCAATCTTCTGAATCTCTGTTGTGGAGAAAACAGAAATCATATTGAAATCTGGAAATGACCAACAATACAGGTTGTCTCGCGATGATTGAATGAATTGGACTGCCTGATAGACCTTACTGTCAGGAATTGTCAAAAACAATCCGTCTGAAGTGCAATGTATTGTTGCCTGTAATTTACATAGTAAGTCCCTGCCCATTAAATTAATAGGACTTCCATCTGAAATAATGAAAGAGTGTTCCACGTTTGATCCATTAATTGAAACATTAGTGTTCTCTGAAATGGGTTCGGACATAGAAATTCCGGCAACACCGATGGTTGTGACAAATTTATTGGTTGCTTCACACACTTTCTCCTTAGTACGCACGGCAGACAAGGTGGCTCCGCTGTCAATCAAAATATCTACAGCCGTACCACTAAAATCAACGGGCATAATTGGATCTTCACGCGGGTTATTGGAAAGGCGAATTGTTGTTGCTTGAATGGGTACAGACTGTGATTCTGACCCTATATCTTCTTGGCACCACTATCTTTTATTAAATCCACTTTGTTGAGCGTTCTGCCCCTGGTTCTGTCCGTCATAACGTGGAGACTGCATTAATGCCAGATGTCCGGACTGCTGGGGAAGGTTGGGGGGAAGTGCGGGCTGGGAGAAGGGGGGCTGGGGGAGGGGGGGGCTGTGTGTGCTGCTGGACCCCCCACCGCTTACCACATTGTCCTGCCCAGTGATCGGTTTCTCCGCAAACATGACATGGCATCAACTTTTTGGGATTTTTGTTCTGCTGCTGTCTGCTCTTATTATGATAATCCTGTGATCTCCCCTGATTTTGATACTGCTGTGTGTGGTTTTGTCCCTGCGTTTGATAAGCCTGGGTGTTTTGAGGCAATTGTTGAAGCAGTTGTGAAATTCTGGGAGTAAGAAATATTTGGCTCCTATGCAACGCACGCATTGTGGCGATAGTCGCTTTCCAAGATTTAATTTGCCATTCGGGAGTCGACATCATGTAGGCCTGAGCCGTTTCTGGGATTAAATTATGTAACAAGGTCTGTATGGCAAACAAATCATTACCGTCTCTTTTAATTCCCGCATTATTATCCCACACTGTCATGAAACGCTGGATAAATTCTGGGACATTTTCCGCTGGGTCTTGTACACATGCCGTCACTTGTGAGAAATCTGTGTGAGTTTTAGCGCATGCTTTGATAGCCAATGCGGCGACGTTTTGTATCCACATGTCTCGCGTCTGTGTCGTGGGCCAGTCCCCTGCGGCTGTACACTCAGGAAATTTAAACTCGTCTCTGCACGTGGGCCAATCTGCCTTGTATGTTAAGATTATCAGCTGTTTAACATCATGAACCAAACAGTTATAAACTGAACCAATATTAGTCAACCATGACAGATACTCATCTGGACTTTTAGTGGGACTGGGAGCGTGGTTAGTGACATCAATGACCTCAGCGGGTGTCCAGGGTTTGCAAACTGGAACATCTCCTATCAGAATTTTCGGGGCGGTCACACTTTCTTCAGAATTATTATCCTGAGATGTTTGCTTTGTCGTGTACATTTTACGCTGGACATTATTTGGAAAACTGCTGCCGTACGGCGAACCTGGGTAATCTCGTAAAAGGAGTGGCTGAGTGCGAGGAGTGGGGGTCAATCGCGGACTGCCATGTGAAACATTCCCCTCCCCCGCTGCTGCACTCTGCTCGGCGTGTGCCGATTCTAATTCTCTATATTGTTCTGTCTGATATCTCAACTTATTTTCATTCATGATAGCTGCAGCTGTTATTAACAGATCATCATCGGAGTTTCTCACAACGGGATTTGAGAGTTCTGTCGCGGGAATTATTTTCGTACAGAGAGATACAGCCTGCTCTCCGTCCAACAGCCCTGCGTCTGTCAAAATACAAATGAGCTGAGATGGGGTTGGAGTTTTACCTTGTCTTTTAATCCAATCATAAATTATGGATTTTGCAATGTCTGGAACATTCTCACCGTGTCTTTCCCTGAATCTGGACATGTTTTCTGATCTCACATCAAAAGCAGCCTCTAGGCTAAGCAAATGAAAACTTTTTGCACATTGAGAAACTTTATCAATCAGCGCCTTGAGCTCAATGGAGCCTCGCTCGCTGCCAACAGATTTTGCATTTTTCCTTTCTTCATAACCCCGCTTTTCTGCCAAAGTCATCCAGGCTTTCACACATTCTGTCATGTATCCTTGATCCCATGAACAATTTGAATTATCTTCCACCAGTTTAAATGCTTGCCACAACACGGCCATATCAAAACTACCTGTCAGAGGCCAATCAAATCGAATCAATCCTTTCTGATTAATCTGTTGTGAGTGTTCGCAAAGTAACGATGTAAACGGCATAACTTTAGACCAATCCAAAGTTCTTCCGACAATTCCAGACGGCATGTTTGGAGAAAACAAATGCGTGTAGTGGTTTTCTGCAATCGGGTTTTTTTTAAGTGTCTTTGTGCGTGAAATGGTTGTCCTCTTACCAACTGAATCGTTTGTGGAGGCAGTATTACCCATGTTTAACGGTTAGTACAATAAAAACAAACACTGCAATTAGACCAGTGGTTCTCAAAGTGGGGGGCGCGCCCCCCCTGGGGGGCGCAGAGGCATGCCAGGGGGGGCGCGAGAGACCAGGAGGAAAAATGGTTATTACATTTAAAAAAAAAAAAAACGATTAAAAAAAAAAAATCATAAATTGAAAAATGATTTATTCGAAAATAATATGATGCAGTACTATTACGTCTGGGTCTCTGTGTTTCATTAAAGCTTGGCTCTGTGTGTGTGTGTGAAACGAGCCATTTTGTGTGTGCGAGAGAGAGCGCACCGGTACCGGAGATCGTTGTTGTTAGCTTCTGGTGCTAGCGAGCTACGCTAACGGATATAAGGAGTTTTTTCAACAACAAAGTGGAGGAGAGCTCTCCTGTCAGACTGAGAGACTCAGTGAACTAAAGGACTCTCTCAGTGTTTAGATAGTTAACTTTAGTCTAAGTTATCTCAGTGGGTCTCAAACGTTTTGGTCACGATTAATGTAAACAATTATTTCCGAGGCACACGTTTATATGATCATTATAGTTATAAAAAAATAAGAGAATACATGAAAAACAGGTATGAAATACTATATGGCAGTAAAACAAGAATAAAGTTTAAAAGGGTGATTTGTAAAATATCCATAAAGAAAAAGTAAATCTGCTTACAGTTCTGTTTCATATGGGTGTTGAGAGAGGTATCCATAGATCTCTTCATTTTGCTCTCAAAGTGCACCATATTGATGCTTTCAACTGCAATATTTAAAAATAAATCTTCCCGGGGGTCCACACACCACCTATAAAAATAGAACTTTACCCCTGCTTACACCTATATGCCGTGAGCTGATTATCGAGCCTTAATTGTAACTGTCACACTGTGTATATGCGTGTGGATTGTTGCAGTAGAAAATTCCTGAAAATACTGTAGCGCCCGGTCCATTAATGGGAAACCCTAAATGTTTGAGCACCCTCTATGAAACGTCAAGCTACCCCACAGCACCTCCAAAACAAATCTCTGGCGCCGCCACTGAGCCTGACTTGTGTTGGGGGGGCCCTACTTTTTTTTTTCTCCAAAGGGGGGGCCTGACAGAAAAAGTTTGAGAACCACTGAATTAGACAAACAAACATGTACTCGCAACAAAATCAGTGCCCTGGCCAAAAAAATCATCCAGTTTAATTTAGTCCGAGAATTACGGAAAACGTCAACGGGAGCACTGAAATATCTGTTTAATATGGGCTCTTCTCAGTCATATTCAATCTATTGATGAGCAATAAACGACCTTATTCTCAATCAAAACCACTATGCAAATGTAGTGGTAAAACTGCTCAACCGACCGAGAGCAGCGATTGTTTTAATTAATTCAGTGCTTTTTTTTTTTTTTCTTTTTTTTTTAAACAACAGCCAATTCAATAATCCGTTAGTTTATTAAACACAGTGTGAACGTAATATTCTGCCACGACCCTTCCCATTTAATAGCTCAATTTAGTTCTTGAGCTTATGGTGTGATTAACAGAAAATACAAGTCTGTGTTCTTAAACATTACTCGTGTGCCGCTCACCACAGGGGGGAAGGGGAATTCGCCCTCCCTCGTGCAGCCTGAGCAGACACCCGAAAACGGATTGGTCTGATTTAAACCCGTTGAAATCTCCAGAATTCGGCAATTTGTTTCAATTACAAATCCTCACATTGCTTTTTTTTTTTTAAAACAGAGGTTCCACCTTGCTGATGCTTTCCTTAAGGTCTCTCCGAATATTTGCAGTGTGTGATTGTCCAGTAATTTAATTCTAGAAACCACACACAGCGGAAATCGTTAAAAGTCGATGTTCCGAGGTTATTTATTAGCCCCAAATATTCTTATTGTTTATACATGAGCTGTGCTTGCTTTTGTTGGCACTTGCCCCAGCAGCATTCACAGGAAGAACCGGCCAAGATAGAAATCTCCTTTTGACACCGATTCCTCAGGTTATAATTAAGCCTTCAGATGTACATAGTGGAGAGACCAAAAAAAAAATTGCACTCGCGCAGTTTCACAGATAATTTTGATACCGTCAATCACAGAGTCTGGTAAGGCAGTTGTTCAAATAGATTTGAAAAAAAGCACTTACCAGCCTTCTGAAGAAATCTCGGCATCCTATACGTAGACGCCAAAATGTGAAGGTAAACTTCTGTTGTTGCAATGTTGAGGTAGAATGAAGGAGTCTGGAACCGTTGTTAGCCAAAAGCACTGAAGAGTTTATTGATCACAGTACATTAATTACATACGGCCGGGGAGATCATCTAAGTTTCACACATGCCCAGTGCTCCACCAGCGATCTCTCAACCAAAAGACACAAAACATCTAACCAACACGAGGAGAGGCGGGCTTTCAGAAAGCCCGCGTATAATCAATAACCGATGCAAGACAATGATCTGCTTGTCTCAAAGAGATCCTGCCAGATCTCAAACCCCCCCACGGATATCGGAGCGTTTGACCTGTGACCTCAACCTGCAGAGAAGTCTCTGACTGACTACAAGCAGATGTTTGCAGTATCACAGACTCTAAGGAACCATAAAAGACTCTATAAACAGATCAGATGAAAATATTCTCTTACATCAGCCATTAAACAACATCTTACATTTATTTCCCCACAATACGTCTCCTTGCAGTATCAACACTAATTCGGCTGACTTTTATATTTGATCCAATTGGTAGATAGGCTGTATTTACACCATAAAGGTGCACAGCTGATATAAAGGGACACCTAGTGGTTAAAGCATGTTATTGAATTTCATTATTTTTATTATTAGATATTAATAGGATCCCTATAAAGTATATTAATTACTCGTTATTCTCTACTAATAGTTCATTAAAGACTGTATATAATGACTATTTTGCACATCCCTTTCAAGATTTCAAGATTTTCTAAGGTTTATTGACATATCATATAGGCCTACACAACTATGGTGTAGTTCTGCATTGAATGAAAAACTTGGGTCGCAGGTTCCTCAATAGTGCATTACAAGACATCTATCAATATTTGTGCGTACCTCCAGCAATGTTAACTATGTTGAAGAAATTATACACTACTGATACTGATATTATACATAATGTATTATACTCTTATAAGATGTATGTAGATATTTCATCTCCGACCTTGTCAGGTATTGAACAATCAATAAATAAAGAACACAGAATTGTTGAATATAAAACACAGAATTTGTGTGATTATACTAAATGATTTACAAATAAACACCACTGCATATTTAACTGTTACACATGCTGATGTAACGCAAATGTTCCAACTTGAGATCAATAAAGTATATCTTATCTTAAGCTGATCGATGGCTACTGCCATATTTGCAAAATGTGCCTCTGAACCTTAACAAGTGCATGTTTCAGGCTTATCAATTAATGTAATGTAATGTAATGTTATCAATTAACAACAGGGGTCACAAACATAAGACCAGCTGTTAAATAAAGCTCTTCTGACCTTAGCTGGCATGTGTGTATATATATATTAATGCTGCCCATTATGGGCACAAGCTATTTCCACCCATTTATTAATTATATGTTTTAAATGTGAATGTTTCCTATCCCCTAAACCTCCAGGGATGTACACAGTTTAATACTGGCAACTTCTTATTATGGGAAATACGAAAACGTCTTTTAAAACTACAACTCCCAGTAGAGACGTGCCATAGAGAACATGTTGCGAAACAGAATAGCCAGCATTTGTAGTTCTGGGGACAGGGTGGGGGAGGGGGGGACGCGGTGGACCCGTTGAAATCCAGTTGTGGACAGTGCCGTGATTCCATCCCATTTCAAGTGCTGTTCGAGGCTCGGCGTAACCCTCGGAGCACACTCTCCAATCACAGAGCTTGAGGACTATCACGGGGTTTGTCAAACAGAGCACATGGTGTAGTCCAAACGATAGCTGGGGATTCTGGGTAGTGTAGTGTCTTCTGCCATCCTTTACTCCGAAAAAACATTTGTTTCTCCGAATCGAAGGGGAAAAATACAAAAGCATTTCACACAATTTAAACCAATCAATGTTGTGTAATTAACAAGGATAATCTGGTGTTTTTTAGTCGATGAGTAGTGCAGATATCACTGTAAAATCAATCGACAGTAAGGGGAATACTTACTTCCGGGTGTACAATTCTCCGTTATCCAATGAGAATGGACGCTCACATTGCCTTTAAGGGCAGCCGACACAAACGAATGCCGTGCTTCCATGAGCGTCCATAGAAGCATATGGACATCCCGGAAAGCTGAAAATGGACGCTAAGGGCCCCCCCCTTGCATTGAAAATGGACGCTAAGGCCCCCCCCTTGCGTTGGAAAAAGCCGACAGGGGACTTGACATAACGTCAACATAGGCCGACCTGGGAGTGAGGATGTGTTGTTGTGATCGCTAAATTCACCTTGTTTCCCTTTGTTATAATATTATCACCGCTTTTGTTTTGAAATGACTTCTGTGAGTTTCGCCCCGCCCCTCGCTCCAATGACCATGAGACCATTTAGTAAGGTAAAAAGCAAAAAGCAAAAAGACCTCTCAAACGCTCTTCCGTTTACGTGTTTAATAAAGAAAAACAATTGGACGGTAGATACACGGATTGAACATATTGCACTTTTTCCTTCACAGCCTTTAAATGACAGTTTAAGAGCCTAGCTGGGTCATTCTCAGTGTTGGGACTAACGCGTTACAAGTAACGCGTTACTGTAACGCCGTTATTTTTGGCAGTAACTGGTACTCTAACGCATTACTTTTTAAATGCAGTAACTCAGTTACCGTTACTACATGGTGCGTTACTTCGTTACTGCGTTAGTTTTTTTATATAGTCAACAGCCAGGCGAACAGAGATGAGAACTGTACTTAAGTACAGTACTTGAGTAAATGTACTTTGATACTTCCTGTGTCACATGCGGAGACGGGCTGTGGGCGTGTTTGTGTTGTTTACTAACAAGACTATCATGGCGGCGGCGGAGCTCAAGTCTAGTTTCTCCACTTGGAGATATTCTCACTATTTCACTTTTGTCGAGCACAAAGAAAAGAACGTTTTAGTTAAATGTAAGTTGTGTCTTGGCGGGTCAAAGATCCTATCTACTGCCCAAACCAGTAATTCAAATCTCTTAAAACATCTGCAAAAACAACATGCTGGGACGAAGCTAAGACCACAGAGACTCAGCCGACGCCACTCCACCTCCACCTAAGCAACAGCGGCTGGATTTTAACCAAAGGACTGTTATCCAGGGAAAAGTCGATAAAGCCATTGCACGGTATGTTGTAGAACACATGCAGGCTATTGCTACAGTGGAGTCATCCGCTTTCAGGGAGCTAGTTAGCATGATAGCATGTCCGGGCGGCACACGGCATATGGGACGGAAAACTTTTTCCAACTACCTGGAGAAAGAATATACAAAAATGGAAAGCCAGCTAATATCGATGCAATCCAGATTGCATATAATGCATGTGAAGTTGATCAACATATTGTATTATTCTCCAATGCAATAACAGTACTGAAAGGAAGGCTATAAGGGCATTAATGGGAGCCCTTTTTTCAAGTAACGAAAACGTTACCTTTCACAGTAACGCATTACTTTTGGGTGTAAGTAACTAGTAATGGTAACTAGTTACTGGTTTTCAGTAACTAGCACAACACTGGTCATTCTACAGAAAAGGTGAAAGTGCTGTCACTTTTGAAGACACCAAAATACATGACGTTGACCTAATACTCACATTCATTAGTTGAATAAATAGAGATTGTCTTTGCAATGGTACGAAATAAAAAATAAATAAAAAATGGTTTTATACGTAAATTGCAATTTATTTAAAATGCCAAGTTCACTTTGATCATACATGGAAGTGGAGCCCATAGTTTTAATTTAAAAGATTTTTTTTTCAATAAATTAATCTAATTTATATTTACATAACATTACATACATTAAATATAACACTGAAATGGTAAGAAAAAACGCAAATTATTATTAATAATATCAAATAAATGTCAGTCGCCCAAAATTACGTCATTGGTGTTACTGCTACACAAAACGCTTTTATTTTTGAAATAATGTACTGTCTCTGAAGTGCCTCCTGTAACAAGAGATCATTTGAGGCAGTGCAGTGGACAAAGACATAAGGAAAGTCAGATACTTCTTACTTTGTTTGTTAAAGGTGTCATTTTATCTTCAAATTTTACGTGCGTCTTTCAAGTCTGTCATTAGTGTTACTCATTGCATAGCCCTAGGGGTGAACATTTGAATGGGAAAATGTATTGTATTGAAGAGTTAAACGATTTTGATATTGACTGAAGCCAGTCTGACACATTGCAGCCATTTTGTTAAAATGGTAGTGTTTTCTCCAAATTGTCACCGTCACTGGTGGTGTTACTCTTCTTCCTGAGGCCTGTACTACGAAGCTGGTTCAACCTAACCTGGATATGTTTGAGTTAGCCGGTTGGCCTAATCCAAAACATACGCGCTCTCGCTAAACGGTCCTACGACGCGGGTTATCAAGTGGATCGCTCAAGCCAGCCGTGTCCTATCTAGTTAGGTGCGCGTTCACATGAAAGGGGTGGTTTCTGGAGCATTCGACCAATCACAAACATGGAGAAGCATAGGCTACTGACAGCGCAGCGTCATACTTCCTGAATGAAAAGTGAACTATAATATTAGACATATGAAGAAGTTAAACTTTAAACATCCATGACTTAAACACTTTATCCAGGATCAAAGCCGCATAGGCTACATCTGGTCTCTCGATGAGCGTTCGGGCTGTGAATAAACAACTTGTGTTTTACTTTTAGGCTGTCTGAAAGTATGGACAGCTATCAAAGCTACTATACATCACATTAAGAACGATGTACAAATGAAAGTCGGACACAAATATATAATTTAAATGATTTATTCAAGTTTGCAATATTTTGAACAGGCATCCACACAGTCACCTACTTTGTAATGTTCGATACCTCCCTGTAAGCGTCACGATATCCACCTCTCACCCACAACCTCAAATACGAGTACTGAATGTGCATCAAAGTGATCTTAGGAAGGCAGATATAGTAAAAGATGAACGTAAACGACAAACGAGGCGATCGACATGGTAAGTCAACAATGGGTCCTCAATGTACACGCCCCGGATTCCTATGACGAAAATAATAGAATGTCGCCAGTTGTCATGACTCAAGTTATACTGCAACACCCCGTCTAAGACACGATCTGACTTTAATTACATTTGTCTCGAGTGTTTCGTCAACTTAATGTGTTGCTTAAAATAATACTTCTGCATACAGGCTATGTGACACTGTGAGTGTTGCATGGCCAGATACGGCTCAGCTGACTCAGATAAGGAAATATATGATACATTATGATGTGATATGCCGTGGACTGTAGGCCTACTTAATGTTACTCTGATCCGGTTACTTATGTTGTGGCAGATATTTAAGTAAGCTTTCTTAACGCTAATGTTAGGCCTAATAGTCAGATTGCTCTGAAGATGGGAGGTGATATTCTATTCATTTTCACGTTCACACAGTCGGTGATTTTTGCCTGCAACGGCAGTTTTTCTGTATTTCCTTTCTCCTGTAATATGACTTGATCGCTTTAAACTCTGCACACTGAGCTCTGATTGGTCAGCAGGTGGTGCTTTCACTGAGTTGATCTCTTAGCCTGCAACCTAACCAGGGGGGTATACTACGAATCTAGTTCAACCTATCCTGGATATGTTTTGAGTTATCCGGTTGACTTAATCCAAAACAAAGCCGCTCTCGCTAAACTGTCCTACAACGCTGGCTATCAACTTGTTCGCTCAAGCCAGCCGTGTCCTATCTAGTTAGGTGCACGTTCACATAAAAGGGGTGGTATCTGGAGCATTCGACCAATCACAAACATGCAGGGCTGGACTGGGACAGCAAATCGGCCCTGGCATTTAGACCCAGACCGGCCCAAATCCATAAAACAAACGAATAGTAGCGGTTCCTGACAAGAAGAATAACTCAGTATAATTTAAAAAAACGCTATTATTATCCTTTTTACGTACCAGGGGCAAACTAAACTAATACATACCACAAGTATGTGTAACTATCAATCATTAGAAATTAGACCTTCAAACCCTCTCACAAAGCGAACAGTGACCGAGCACTAATAGGGGGGTCTGATGGTGGTGGAGGCGGGGAGGGAGCGGATCAACAGCTTGAGCAGCTGTCAATTCAACATTGTAAATAACCAACCAAAAACGATCACCGGTTCATCTTGTTTTTGGTGTGAGAATAGTTTGGGCAGCGTGAGAGCGTGAGATTGAGAGTGAAAGCGTGTGTCACACGCCAGATGCGTGAGAGTTGGCAACCCTGGTTTACCTGCTGCAGGTGGGGCCGAACCAGTTATACAAGAGGGAGATAATAGCTGTACTTATTTTTTAATGAGCCACATTCCATGATGCACCAACTTCATACTTCCTTACAGAGCCCCTCCTCCAACACACACGAACATGACCAATGAGGGCACGAGATAAGTTTGTGCACAAATGGAAGGCTGACAGGCAGGTAGGCCAACCCAAGTTCCCATCAGCAAAAACACGTGGGTTTGCTATCCTGGCTCCAAAATGGTGGAATGAGCTCCCCATTGAAATCAGGACAGCAGAAAGCTTACACATCTTCCAGACTGAAAACTCATCTCTTTCGACTCCACCTCGAGAGATAGAATTACTAACAAAGCACTTATATACTAAGAAAGGACTGGCTTATCTAAAGCCAGTTGAGTAGCACTTGAAATGTTTGGCTCTATGAAACCTGTACTTATATGATTCTGTTTTCTTCAAGGTTGTGTCTTCCTGGTGGAACACACTTATTGTAAGTCGCTTTGGATAAAAGCCTCAGCTAAATGTAATGTAATGTCTGGGGGGGTATGCCAACAACTTAAAAAAAGTTTTAAAAATAACCCCTTAAATGATGACTTCTAGTGAATTTAGGTGGGGGGGGGCTATAGTGCCCTGCCTCCACTTTCTATGACAACACAATAGAGATAGGACCAGATGAGTCTACAGGATGAGTCGACGGCATCTTTTCTTGGGCTTGTTTCTCCCACAGATTGACCCTCTGATATGACTCCCTGATAAACACTGCTATGTCATTGGTTAGGTTGAAAAGTGTTCCACATTCGATGACAGTTTGGGAGGTTTCAGCCAGGACAAGATTAAGAACATGAGCATCACACATGGACATGAGTGGGTGACTGGGAGGTCATCAGTGCAGAAAATCCTTTGTACCGGCCTTGCATATTGGATGCTCCATCTGTTGCATTACCTATACATATGCCCTTGTCCAGTTTCAGATGCTCTAAGACCTCTGAGAGCAAGTTCACAAAGTATTGTCCGGTGGATGCATGGCACTTCACTAAAGCCACAAGCCTCTCTTGCACAGTCTCATTGACATATTTTAAGATTACTGAACACTGATCCTGAGAAGTTATGTCTTGTGTTGTGTCCAGCTGAACAGAAAACATTCCGGCCTTCTGGACATCACTGGAGATACTTTCTTTGATTAGACTACCAACAGTTTCTATTATGGAGTTAACAGTAGTTTTGGAGAGTAGGGTGATGAAAGACCCTCTACCTTTTGTTCCACTGGATTGGTGCAATTTCTTGCTCTTCTCTACGCAATCATCCAGATGCTCTTTTAAGCAGACATCATACTTTCCTAATAAAAGGATGAGCTCCAAAAAGTTACCGTGGTCCACGGTGTTGTCAGCTAGCATATATGCATATATGGAGGCGTGTGGTGCAGTGGATAGAGCCTTGGTGTTTGGATCAGGGGGTCACAGGTTCAAACCCCACTGCAGTCAGCATGTCGTTGTGTCCCTGGGCAAGACACTTCACCCCAAATTGCTCCTGTGGGGATTGTCCACAGTATTGAGTATGTACTGTTAGTCGCTTTGGATAAAAGCGTCAAACAAGTAACATGTAATATGCTCCCTCATTCTCCACCTGCCTGCACTTTCACCACATCCACACGCTCCAAAACCTGACATCTCGTTCGGACTTGTTCCCTATGAGCAGACATCTGACTGCCAGCAAACATGCTTTCGATGTCTGCTTTAGAGCACCGTAAGAAAAAAGCTTCAGCACAGGTTGAATGTGTAATGCTCTTTTCGTGCTCCTCTGTACGCTGGTGTGCGTGCCTCCAATCTGACATTCCAGTTATAAATGTGTCAGTGTCAGTCCTCTTCCCAAATGCCAGACATACAAAACAAAACAACATATGACGTCCCTTGCAATATGTAAGCCACTTTCTGCTGGTGCCATCTTTACAGGTGAATACCTTCTACACAACTGGATTTCTGGTATGTTGTTGTGGGTGCTGTTCTAAAAACATCTGTAACATAGATGGCTCGGGGCGGGCAAAGTAATCTATGTCCTCCTGCTCTTTGCTCTCCTCACTCTCGCTGACACTCTCCTCCTCTGGGGATGCTACCTGGCTCAACATAATGATACAGAATGAATGGATTCCCTGATAGAGGTCCATACAAATAGGCATTGACATAACAATACCACAGTTAATGGTCAAAACTACATGTGTGCCTCAATTTTTTATCTATTTCTATATTATTCATTCTATATATTGTCAATCAAAACTACCACAAAAAGCTGACAATAAAAAATGGTTCAGGTCCCAAAAGACCACTGTTGCCCTTATAACCAAATAAGTAAATAAACTAAACAAGCTGCCAGCTGACAGTAATTGTTCATGAATGTTGGTTAACTTTCAATGAGACAACGTATCAGAGTCCCACTAAGCTATATTTTAACTTGCCAGGGAAAACCTAAAAAAGCCAGCTTACTAGCTTGTAGGCTAACGAATGTTTCTCTTATAATATTTGTCTTATTAGTGCTTCATCAAAGGAATATTAATGGGTTCCAGAACTACAGAGTATCATAACCTTAATAATAATCTTTTCCTCATTTTCTTAGCTTCTGCTTACTGCGAGTTCTCCTCCCTCTCCCCACTCGCGCTGATCTCTCTCCCTCGCATCAAGGTTTGAAATTAAATGAATCATCTTCCTCACCACCAATATCGGCCACGGGTTAGAAGAAGATGGACCTGCACCTGTACTAAACATGTCGGTTATTTTTGACACAAGCGGCAGCATCAGCACGAAGGGCCTGCTTTTTTTCTTGCCCGCAATTTTTCTGCTCCCCCTTTTCGCTTGGCCTTCGCCTTCGCCATTTGTAACTCGAACTTTTTTTTTTCTCGAAAAAAAAGACAGTTTGGCTTCAACGGCCGGCTCACCTCCTGGGGGCGTGATTTAATGATGCAAACCGAGCGGCCCAAAGGGGGAGGTGATTAAAGATTTGATTGGGCCGGCCCAGTGTCAATTACTAAAAACATTTAAACAGAGGGCCAATCTACCCGTCTTATGGGCTGGGACTTCAGAAAAAAAAAAAAATGACGTGTCGGCCCAAAAGGCACGTCGGCCCACCGGGAAAATGCCCGGTATGCCAGATGGCCAGTCCAGCCCTGCAAACATGGAGAAGCGCACTGACAGCGCAGCGCAGGGGCGGACTGGCCATCGGGAATACCGGGAGTTTCCCCGGTGGGCCGGTGCTGTGCGTGGGCCGGAGGGCCAAAACAATAATGTATTTTTTTTTTTTTTTTTTTTGCCTAAATCCTACCGGCCCACATTTGTAAGTATACCGGCCACTCCCTTTTTTTTTTTGCTTAACTAAATCCTACCGGCCCACATTTGTAAGTGCCCACATTTGTAAGTGTTCCGGGCCGGCCACTCCCCATCAGGCCCGTAGCAGCTGTCACTGCGCAGTGAAAGATCAGGAGTGAGTTACTGATGGATAAACAAGCTCCAAAGCGTAAAGGAGGTGCACAAAAACTTAGGGATAAAAAAATGAAAGCACTTGAGGAAGGTTCAGCAAAATCAAAAAAAATTACAGACTTTTCGTTTGGTCCTGCAGCTGGTTCTAGTTGTAGTACAACCACCACCGGAGAAGCTGATGTAACGTTAGCCGACACAGCGGCCATTCCCAGTGGCAGTGAGTCCAGCAATGAAACTGACACAGCACAGCGGCATCTAGAGCCCAGTACCAGCAGTGATATGATGGTAAGTTAATGTTATGATTGATGCTGAAAGTGAAAATCCTCATTTGGCTAATGCTAGCTTGCTTTTTAATGTAGCAGATGAGGTAATATTAGCTAGCTAGCCTATTTCTAGCTAGCTAGGCTATTGCCTATAGTACATTGTGTGTTCACAGGGACAGCTAATGCATTAGCTAGCTAGCCTATTGCCTACAGTACATTGTGTGTTCACAGGGACAGGGTCAAATTAACACCATTCACTGACCAAATTCTGGTGAAATATGCAAGCTGCTGGTAGATTTGCTTCACTCATTGACAACGGTAATCTATTTGAACATTATAGCCACTTGACTTGGGCTGGTGAATCAATGAGACTACTATGATTGCTTATACTGTCTTTTGTTTGATTAGCTTAGACGTTAGGTTACCTTATTAATACTAAAAATAATAAAGGGTCCATTATTTGTCAACCTGCAACTAAAGTTACTGTCTGGTGGAAATTAGCCTGTTACTGTCTTTAAGACTTTACTTGGTTTACATACATAATAATAACATGGTGGTAACATAATAACGTAACATACTAATCAATACTAATCATTTATGTAGGCTGAAGATGATCCTGCTGCTGACACTGACAGAGTTAGTCAAGGCCAGGATGTCAGTGCCACCCCAGTTGATTATTTCACCAGGCCGATGTCAGGCACATTAGACCTATTCTTCCGTTTTCACCCCCAGCAGAAGGCAGACAAGGCTGTAGTGCAGAGGGCTTTTTTTTGCAAAGACGGCACAAACAGGAAATGGCTATCATACAGTGAAGCCAGAGAAGTACTCTTCTGCTCCCTTTGTATGGCTTTTGCTAATCCTAGAGATAGCAACTCCTTCATCACTGGCATGACCAACTTCACACACATACATCAGAGAGTCGAGGAGCATGAGCAGAGCCATGCTCACAGAGGTTGCGCTGAGGCATATTTCCTCAGATTCTCAAAAAACACAATTCAGGACCTTCTCATGGGACCTCAGATGTCACGTCACAGAGAGGAAGTCCGCAGGAAGCGTCAAGTGTTGGAGCGCATCATAGATGTGTTGAAACTCATTGGTCAAAGGGGTTTGAGCTACAGGGGCACGCAGGCGGAGGCATTATATACACTAGATGATGACACCATTGATCATGGTAACTTTTTAGAGATGATTGTTTTGCTGGGAAAATATGATGTGTGTCTCAAGGAACACCTCACTCTCTGTATAGAAAAGAGCAAGCAAATACACCAGTCTGGTTTAAGACAAGGTAGAGGTTCCCTTGTCACTCTCCTATCCAAAACAACCATCAACTACATCATCACCACCATCCAACGCCTAATGAAGGCCACCATCGCCACTGAAGTCCGGGAATCTGGCATGTATTCTATCCAGATTGACACCACACAGGACATCACAGCCCAAGATCAGTGCTCTGTTGTCATACGATATGTGACAGACATTGTTCATGAGCGACTTGTTGCTGTGATTAAATGTGAGGCATCCACTGGGCAGTACTTTGCACAACTTGTTGTGAATGAAGTACTGGAGACCATGAAACTGGATGTGAGGCAGTGTATTGGAAATTCCACCGATGGGGCCTCCAATATGCAAGGCCAATATAAAGGCTTCTCTGCACTGCTCGCCAAAATGTCCCCCCCCCATGTCCATGTATGGTGCTACGCACACGTCCTGAACCTCGTCCTGGCAGACACAACACAATGTGTATTGGCAAGTGGGTCTCTTTTTTCCCTGTTGAACAACATCGCTGTCTTCATCAGAGTGTCCTACCAGAGGATGAACATCTGGGAGAAGGAGAGCAAAGACCCAAGACACAGACGTCTCGCCCCGATTGGAGAGACACGCTGGTGGTCCAAAGACGTTGCTGTGACTAAGGTATTTGGCTCTTTTGGAAAGCCAGATAATGCCCTGTATGTTGATGTCCTTCATACCCTCTCCGCCATTCAACATGGACAGACCATCAACGCCACTGCACGGGTCAATGCACGTGGATACATCACCCAGCTTCTGAGGTATGAAACAATACTTACAGCTCAGATCTTCCTGAGAATTTTCCAGGTCACCTCACCAGTCTCAAAATACCTTCAGAAAAGTGGAATGGACATCCTGACAGCTCATCGGATGATTGTGGCTGCAGAAACACAGCTGAAAGATATGACCAGAGACTTCGAGAAAGTCAAGACGGCGGCCGCCACATTCGTCCAGTGGGCCAACAATCAAACAGAGGAGCAGAGTGAGGAGACTGAGCTGGAGGTTGAGGCCGCTCTGCCACAGAAACGGGGTAGAAAGAAGAAAACCATGCCTGGAGAGATGTCCAAGGATGAGGCTGTGACTGATGCTGAAACATCATACAAGATTGATGTCCATAATCAAATCATGGACACAGTCACAGGAAGCATGCACCAGCGCTTCCTCAAAAATGGCACTTTGTATGCTGATTTGGCACTTCTGGACCCAAAAAGATTCAGCCAGGTAACATCTTATGCCGGTGGTTTCCCAGAGGCAGCACTCCAAGAATTAAGCAAGTGCTTGCTGCCATTTGATGACAGAGCAACAGTGGCCAAATTACAGAGTGAGCTCATCAGTCTGGCAGGACAGTGGAATAGGTTGAAGACATCTGTATTTGAGGAATACACAACCAAGACAACAGAGGCTGGGCCAGAGGATGCTGAAGATGAAGCGGAGATGGTATATAAAAAGTGCTCATCTTGCAAGGACTGCCCATTGTGTTGCTACCGTATCCTTAAGCAGTACAACCTCCTGACAGATGCATACCACATCATTGGCCTTGCATACAGGTTCCTGCTTACCCTGTCTGTCACACAGGTAGCATGCGAGCGAAGCTTTTCAACACTAAAATTCATCAAAAACAGGCTCAGGAGCTCGCTCTCTCAACAGAACCTGGAGTCCTTTATGCTCATGGCTACTCAACCAGATGTTTTGAAGATGCTGGATAGTGACCAAATTATAGATGGTGTTGCAGAGAAAAGTGAGCTGCTGCAGAAACTACTAATTCAGTGAGGTAATAATACATTTACATTTATTACTATGTGACTTCCCAATCTTGACACTAATAAATTAGTGATTATTGCAGACTATTAAACAACATTAAAAACATGACATTTGTTCTAATGAAGGCTTCAGGTGGATGTCAGTATCTCTTCGATAATGTGTACATAACATGCATATATGTTTTGTCTCTCACCCATAGGCCACCCTATTTTTTCCAGAGGGGACTGACTTCTACAACCTTGCTCCCAATGTCAAAATCAACCACTTCAACCCAGCCTCCTCCTTTTAAAAGCAACACATGGATGAGCTCACTTATAGACCCAAAAGGGTAGAGAGGGAAGTATTGACAGGGCTTATTGTTTATAAGTATGTTGCCCTGCCCTCTAGTGTTTTTTGTTGTTGTGTATGTGTATACAGTATTGTAGCGAGCCCTGGGTTCAGAGGGAGAGGCTTGCATAGGGGAGGGGGGGGGAAAACGGGGTTCAGGGGGAGTGGCTGCACCCGTAGGATAGAAAAGGGGGAAGTGACGTCTGACTCAGAGGTCGCACGGCTGTGGAGAAGAACGTTCATTCAGAACCCACATTCTGTTACTGAGTTTAGGCTAGTTAGCGAGCAGGTTTATTTTTCTGGGTGCAGTCACTTTTGCCTCCACTTGCTGTTCAAATAAATGTTGAAAGAAAAAGTAAATCTGTTTACAGTTCTGTTTCATATTGGTGTTGAGAGATGTATCCATAGATTTAGTCCCTAATTTTGCTCTCAAAATGCACCAGATTGATGCATTTAACTTCAACATTTTAAAAACAAATCTTCCCGGGGGAGCATGCCCCCGGACCCCCCTAGAGGAGGTGAGGTCCACCACCTGCCCACACCCCCTGTCAAATTGTCTCACCCACATTGAGGATGCTTCCTACGCCCATGTTTTATTCCATGCGTCAAGTCAGGCAAATTGGGTCCAAATGTTATTGCATCAATGATCTGTTAACATTAAAATCACTAAATATATGCTGTAACTATTTTGCTTAGGCAACTCAAGGGCTCAGGTAATGTGATGACTATATGAATAATGGTCCAAAATAACATAAAATGCATAGGGTTTTTTGTTAAGTAACATACTTTCGTCGCTGGCCGGCCGATACATCCGCGCATTAAGTGGGCCTGTCTGTCAATTAATCCCCGGGCCACTTTTTCCCCCCAGTCCGCCCCTGGCGCAGCGTCATACTTCCTGAATGAAAAGTCAACTATAATATTAGTCAAATATGAAGAAGTTCAACTTTAAACATCCATGACTTAAACAATTTATCCAGGATAAAAGCCATAGCTGCACCTGCAAGGTGAATACAGCTGGTAAAAGAAAAAGTGTTTGAATGCTTACATTAACAGGTTTATGATAATGCCCCGTCCAAGACACGAGTGGATCTGACTTTAATTACATTTGTCTCGAGTGTTTCGTCAACTTAATGTGTTGCTTGAAATAATACTTATGCATACAGTATGTGACACTGTGAGTGTTGCACGGCCAGATACGGCTCAGCTGACTCAGATAAGGAAATATATAATGATACATTAATGATGTGATGTGGTATGAATGATAATGGGACACATCGACGTCTGCACTCACAGTGCCGCGGACCAGGGACGTGCACAGGTACGGGCTATTGTTGCCCGGGCAACGGCCCGTTTTCCCTTTTTGGCTGACGTGCCCCTCTGGAGAGAGCAAGAGGTTTTTCTTTTTCTTTCTGTTGTGGTCGAATCAACATGATAAGCCCACAATTAGTATTGTAGTGTCTCGCTGCGGGAAACACACCAGCTTCATTCTTCTTCTACTTATTTTACTTCTTCTTCTCCTTCTTCTTAGCCTATGTAATTGCCCGCGACATTTTTAATGAATAACTCGTTTCAGTGTGAACTCATTCCACATGACCACAAAAGTGTTTTAAACCAGGTTGGCCAACGTTTTTATTATTTATGTTCTATTATTTACTTCCTCTTGACACCGTCGGTTATTTACAAAACAACACCTATACTTATTGTGCTTCTGTCTTTCTGTGTCTTTTCATCTGCTCCGTAAACTCCTATTAAACATCCATGGTAAACTCCCTCAATGCGCCACTCGCTCTCTTTTCTTGATCGCCGTCTCACAGGAGGACACTTCAATGTCCTGCTTCATTGTAGGATTTCTGCCATGTCTCTACTTTAATTTGACCATCTCTGTAATTAAGTTATGGAACACTGAATAAATAAGTAATTTACTGCGCTCATAAAGAATGATAAGAATAAGAATAATGCGTATTGAACTGGTTCCATTAATTAGTGAGTTTATTTAAGGTAATTATAGAAGCCCAATTGTATCAGTATGTCTGCACAGCAGTTACAATGGTCAAACTACATTGAATTGTCCCCATTTTTTCTTTACTAACATTAGATATTTTAATGAGATATGGACCGCAAAACAAAACATTTCCCTCGTTTTCATTTACAAAATCAAGTCACCAAATGCAAGTAGTTGCCTTAGCTTATTTTGTTATGAGATGTTGATGTGAATTACTGTTCAAATTAGATAATGTAATAATAGTTTTGGTCTTATGTTTTTTTTCGGGGGGAGGCCCTTTTTCCAGTTTAGAGCAATAGCCCCTCCAAATGTCTGTGCACGTCCCTGCCGCGGACTGTACTTAATGTTACTTTGATCCGGTTACTTATGTTGTGGCAGATATTTAAGTAAGCTTTCTTAACGCTAATGTTATAATAGTCAGATTGCTCTGAAGATGGGAGGTGAATGTGATGTTCTATTCATTTTCACATTCACACAGTCGGTGATTTTGGCCGGCCGTCTTTCCTGCAACGGCAGTTTAAACTGTATTTCCTCCGCACACTGAGCTCTGATTGGTCAGCAGGCGTGGTGCTTTCGCTGAGTTGATCTCTTATCTTGGAACCTATCCTGCATCGGAGCACAGACTAGGTTCCAGGATAAGTCACCATAGAGATCTAGCCCGCTAAAAAGTGAACCAGCTTCGTAGTACCGGAAATCCCAGAAGTTATCTTGCTAAACGTAAGAAGACACACGCATTGGCTTCAGCTGATATTTAAATGCATTTATCTTAACTATCCCCCGTATTTAAAGCAGTATTTTGTACCCTACTCACCAAATCATCAAGTTAGACATTCTGTTCAGATTTATTTCTCTGTCCCCTCTGCAAAAAAATTGATTGGCAGAAGAGCGTTCATGTTCAAAGCCCCAACTGACTGGATTACTTTACCTGCTGCTATTAGATCTTTTGCATCATTGGGTATGTTTAAACATGCATTATCATCTCACTTTCAACTGGTCTGCACTTGTTATTAATGAAACTGATATTGATGAAACTGATTTGCTTGACTGTCTCAAATTGTAATGATTGTATGCATTGCTTCGCTTGAATTTTACTTAACAGACTGTATGTGGTTTGTCTTGTGTGTCATGTTTTGCATTTTGTCTTTTTGTTTATGTATGTCTGAGTTGTTGCTATTGTCGGGACCCCCTTGAAAACGAGATGGTGCATCTCAAGGGGTTTATCCCAATCAATAAAAATGTCTATAAACGAAAATCCTGCTTCGTAGTAGGCCTATACCCCCCAGGCTCCGGGGCAGGTTAACCGCACAGCATAAGTAACATGGAGATCTAGCCCGCTAAAAAGAGAACCAGCGTCGTAGGACTGGAAAGCCGGAGTTTTCCCTGAAGTTAGCCGGCTAAGCGAAAATCCTGCTTCGTAGTATACCCCCCAGGTAACACGTAACACCAGTGACATTCCTATACAAATAAGCTTTGTATAAAGTATACAAATAATTAAAAAAATAAAAATACTTTAAGCTCTACTTGTTGTGGATTCATCAAGTTAAGAGTTAGTTATTGCTATTTAACAGGTTTTAGATGTTTTTAGAAGGAATATATTTCAGCAGATTTGTATCACCCAGATTCCACCTTTTCTGTAGAATGACCCAGCTATTCTAATAAATGATGGAGTATTATTAAATGTTGTGCAACCCATCTATAAGTTAATTAATTACAAATTAGCTCCACATCATACACATTTATTAGCTGCAAAATTAAAGTGGTGTACTGTATGCATCAACAATTATAAATAAACCATGTAGGCAATATTATTCTTTAATTGGCCAATCGGCATGTTGGTTATAGTTTTAGAAAATGTTAGTGCATATTGACGCTATTATTTTTGCAGATTTTAGTGCAAGAATTTCACTTTTCTACACTCTGGTATTATGGTATTACTACTTTTACTTTCATAAATATCTGAGTACTTCTACCACATCTGGTAGCTTGTGACATCTGAAATAGTTGTCCAGCAAACCGGAAATGGTAAAAAAAAAAAAATCACAACTGATGACGATTTGACTCCACCTCTGATGCCATTAGGCAACAGATGAGCATTGAGCAGCGGTACATGTTCTTTTTGGGCAGAGAAGAGCACAGCCATTGCCAGGGTGCCCTTAAAGGACTACTTTTGACTGTGTAATGGTTTTCAGGGTCGCGGTGCTTCCCTCTCTGCTCGCATCGTAGCCCCGGCCAGTGTTTTAAGCGGCGTCTTCATCCCAAAAACCGCGTGTGTGTATTCTAGCTGGCAGCAGGACTTTCATCGCTATGGATGTGCTATGGATGGCACCGCCGCTGCTGCTGCTGTTTCCACTCCTGATGTTGACCAGCAGCACGTTTGTATTTTATTTCAAAAAGTTCTTTTACGTCGCCTGGATGATGGTGTTGGCGCTGCTTGCAATTCCCATGTGTTTCCTTAAAAGCGGGGGCAGAGACGTTGAAAACATGAGGTGAGTTTGTTTGCATAATAAATGTCGCTTGTCTGACAGCTAGCCGATGTTAGCTTGCGTGCTAGCTGGCTGGCTAGCAGCACTTTATAAGATGCTTGCAAGCCACCTTAAATGTCTTACTGACGCATAGTGTATGTTAAAATAACGACTGTGTAACACAAGGGAGCTTGTAGTCTACCATTATGTCTGAAATATGAAAAAAAAAATATATATATACATTTTTAATCATACATATGCTAACATTAGCGCCCTTAACACCTTGGTATAAGGAACGTGTTAACGTTAGCTGGACACACGAATGCTAACATTTAACCTCACAGCGAGCCAAGTCTCGGCTTGTTTTTTGTGAGTGAAACAATCCCAGCCTCAGATAACGGTAATTGCATTTGCAGTAAGAATGTTAACTTATCTTCCCTCCAGTCAAATATCTTGCCATAACAAGTTAGACGGGGGTGAGCACACTAGTCTGCCTAATGAATATCACAAGGCTGTCATTGTTTGGCTAGTTCTGGTATCAGAGCTCCTTTTTCTTTAACTTGTGGTGGACATTTCGAGGCTACATCTGTTCAGGAATTTTGAAAATTCAACTGATTTCAGTGTGCCTGTTAAAAAAACACACATGCGCTTTAAATATACAATCCAACTCTATAGCCCTGCAACAAATCTTAGTGTTATGAAGATTGTAATGTTGTGTTTTTCTTGAAAGTATATTAATGAGGTGTTTTCTTGAAAGTATATTAATGAGGTGTTTTCTTGAGGCTATAGTTAGTGGCAGTGGTCATGGGGTCATCCTTATGTGTCCCAGTTCTACTTTCCCTTAATATAGCACACAAGACACTTAACATATGTCTTGTGACTAAATTAGAAGATTAAATAACTCACATCAGCACACAGTTTTTCACCAAACAGTACTAACGTAGCAGGAAGCATTGCATGTGTTCGGGGCTTTTTTCTCTGCGGATTAATCCACATTTGGTGCTCCCGTGACTATTATATTCTTGGATTTTAAACCTGCAATAGCCTGAATGTTGACCTATTGTTTGCAGCAGAAATAAGTAGTGAACCCAACATTACATATATTTACTTATTATATTCATTTAATGAACTTCCATACATCCAGAAGTTGGTATGGATGACCCCTTGACTACTGGTTGAATTTGTTATTTTCTACCCGACACGCACACTGACCTGTCAGGATAGATGTAGTGTGCCTTCAGTGTCTACTTTGTTGCAGGGTTATTTCTGATGTTGTGGTTAAACCTACCTAGATAGTGAGGACAGATTGCTGAACTCAAGTGACTGCATTCCAGTAATTACCTTGAAGAGACATTTATTTTTATTTTTTACATGTTAGACGCTTTTATCCAAAGCGACTTGCATACTCAATACTGTGGACAATCCCCACAGGAGCAATTTGGGGTGAAGTGTCTCAGGGACACAACGACATGCTGACTGCAGTGGGGTTTGAACCTGTGACCCCCTGATCCCAACACCAAGGCTCTATCCACTGCGCCACACGCCTCCTTACGTGCCAGATAGCACATTTCCCCCTGATTAGAGTTTGTTTACGGGATAGTTATGGTGCACAATGCTTCCTCACTTGGTCTTGGCTCTGTCAGTTTTAACAGCAGACCTCACTGCCACGCTCTCTACTCTAGGAATAACCGTTTCACAGTCATGTTAGCTATGGTGGTGGTGTCATGTAGCACCATTGAGCCACTCTGCCAGCTCAAAGGTTATCAGAACCTGTTGACTGTGACAAAGCAGGATCAGACCTTGCCCAGTGAGTAAAAAGAGTTTTTTTTGCACATTTTACACCAGCCAGCCATAGCATAAAGAGTGCTTTCATTCATCCAGGACGGAGTCGTTTTTTCACAGACATTTCTTGTCCGATTGGTGCACAAAGACTTGAATTCTGGGGTTCACGACTTGCGTCACAGCTGACTTTGGGGACTTGAATGTAACACAGTAAACAATGGTTGGCCAGAACAGGCCTCTGGATGTGCAATTTGTGAAAGGCATCCATAGACGCTGAATGTGAATGTTGTGCATGCATTCCCTGAAACACTCTTCTTGGTTTCTTGGTACTGTTTGTGCTACAGACGCTAAGTTTTACCTGTCACTTATACCCGTTTCCCACTTAAATTAGTACTTATTTAGAGGTTTTTTTAAACAACTCGCAAAAAAAGCCAATAGACTGATTTCCCTTTGCCAGTAGACGAGTCTGCCTATCTATATTTTTTCTGTTGTGTCAGCATTAAGGGTTAGTTAACAGTTCAAAGCAGAATTTGACAGTGGTTACTTTTTTATTCAGTCTCTCTTTTAGAGTTGGTGATTGTTAGAGAAATAGAAAGACTTACAACGATGGTTTTGATTGCTTTATTGTTTGATATATTTGCTATAGCTTACATATGAATGATCAGGTAGGATCTTATTACAACAGATGAAAGGGCAGAGGCTCAGTTTCCATATTGTGAGTGGAGTATTATCATCAATGGGAAGCCACCAGTGTTGCTGTCAGTATGACCAGTAACGTTGTCACTCTGGCTGTTGGATAACTGACCTTTAAAGCCTACATGGTAAACCACTCATTTTCATGTCCCTATCTTTCTGAATGAATTACTCTAACTGTGTCTTTGTGATCATGTGACCATGTCACTTTCCTGAACAGTTCTCGGACCTTTAGCACCTGAATTAGCCTCGACACCGGTATCTCTGTCGGTACAGTATTTTCAGGGATAACAGGCTGACCTTTTAACCCTGAGCAGTCAGGATGTATTGAATTAATGCTGGGAATAAATCAGCATCAATGGTGTTATGCTCTGAAGGAAAAAGGGAATTATTTAGGGACTAATAATGAAATAAACCAAAGGTAAAGTTTAGTGGATTGACAATAAAAATAATCCAACCGAACCAAGGCCATTTCATTCCCCTTGAGCAATCCTCCAATTGCTGCAACCATGGCTGAGTCGTTGCATAACCAGTGGCTGTTGCACTAGACTGAATGTATTGTGTTGAAAGATAACTCTAGAGACTGTATTCCTGTCAAAGGTCAAGTTATTTTACTATAGTTTACTAGTCAATGTTATACTTAATGTGCAAGGTAAGCTTAAGTGTCAATGGAGAGTCACAAGGTAACGAGCCCAGGTGATGCATTCAGGAGCTTCTTGTATCTTTGATTGACATTGTGAGCTTTGACTCATAGATCAGTGACCACAGTATCAGATAACTGCAAATCCCTGATACCCTGATCCATAGCTCCACAGCCATTCAGCTGTACAGTATCTAAAAAAAGTCTTTATGTCCAGGAAAATGTTCTCTTTGGTCTATTTTAATAACCAGCTCTGGCATGAGGGGGAAACAAAGACTTTTATAAGTGGCTTTGCTTTTTTTAATCCCATAATTATCGGGAGCATAACCAAAGAAAATTAGCACAGCAAGAGCCTTTAATTAATCCTTTAATTTTCTTTAATTTGCGAAAGCATATTGAAAAAGGTTGATTAGTTTTTACACATTGCTGTTGTAAACTGTCAATAAACATGGAGCCCACTATTTTTTATTATAAGTTATTATTACATTATTGCCATCATTATTTCAAGGTTGTAAAGCGTGCGTTCCAAGTTAACAAAGATAAAGGCTAAGTCTAAGATTGTAGACCGTAAATTACAAGAAAATTGGTAGAAGGCATTTTTAAAACTAGAGCTTATTACATCAACAACATGAGGGAGTTTGAGAGGAGGGATGTGATTCACTGATGAGGAACGGACATGAGGTATTTTTTGAAGAAGATGAGACCTAAGATGGTGAGTTACTCTTCTATTTTCCCTCAGAGGGAAGGTCGAATTAATGGTGTAACCGAAGTCTGTTTTGGTTTGGTGCACATGCAAAACAGCTCATTTGTTTTCCAAAAATGTGTGGTTCAATTTTGAATAGGAACATTCTTTCCTCTGAAAAGCATCACCCGAATTAGACAGAGTTTTGCCTGTATGATCATGTTATAATTGACAATTTACAATTGCAAAGATGGCATATCTAACATAAAAAAATCAAACTTTGTATTTGTATCTTCCTAAATGCTATGGGCTAAGATGAACTCCAAAGCTACCTTAAGTGCCTCATATTTAGGGATGGGCATCGTTAAGGTTTTAACGGTACTACTACTTGTATCGATACCGCTTATCGGTCCGGTCTTTTAACGGTACTTTTATCAGTTCTTTTGGAGAGGAAAAATAAGGTAAACTAACTAAACAAATTGTGAACAAAATTAACATTGCTTTTTATTTAAATTAAATACATAATATTTCACATCAAAAGAAACAACAATGTTTTAACAAATCGTATTAAATAATCTGATGACAGAACTGTAAACAGAATAGCTGAAACTTTAACAAAATAAGTAACTCAGTTTCCTCTAATCATTAACCCATGTTTGTATCATTGAGTTAACTCTGTGTGTTGCTGCTAGCATACATAACACCTGACGTGGAAATGTTATTCGTGGATGGGGCTACAGAGCTACTAGAAAGACAGTCGAACCCGGTACATTCCTCCGTCTGAGTGTGGTGCGCTTTTGCTAAATGTTTAGACAAATTGCTCGTGTTACCGCCCTTACATGCTAAACACTTATTGCACTTTTGGCAACGAGCATCGTCCACATCGAGACGGGTAGTTTAACCACACCTCTATGGGCTCAGAACAGTCTCATAATACACACATGCACACAGAAGGATTCACACTTGTGTTTTTCAATGCACACACAAATGTGTTCCGTTTCATATGCATGTAAATAAAATCCAAATACAGAAAAAAGTTTTACATATGTATTTTTGATCCTCACATATTTGTTTTCCACGGATCGCTGTGCATTCGTGTGTGGGTTTTTGAGACTCGGCCGATTTTTGAGACTCCGCCGATTTGTACTTGTAATTTTTTTTAATCTATAGCCAATCAGATGTCTCCTCCATTCTAAGCCAATCACATGAGCGCGCCCCCACGAGGATATGATTTATTGCGTTCATGACGCTTCATATACGCATTTTGCGCTGTCCGGTCAGCTCGCTAAACAGAGGGCGGAGCTTCAGATGATCATGCAGAGCTGCGTGTCTCCGTCAGACTCAGCAGCTGATCTGATCTCTCTCTCGCGTCCGCGTTTATGTCCATATCGATCAGATCCAGCTCTCCTGATCGGCCTTTATAGAGAGCACTGATCAAACTATTAAGAGTGAATATCGGCCGATAATGACCGGCGGTCATTATCCCCCTTCAACTTCATACAGACATAAATAAAGCAGCTGTATTCGCCATACAGGAAACACACATTTAAAACGGTGTTGCCTTCTGTTTTTGTGTACACAAGCATTCATCAATGGTTCGGAAAGTGGCGCTGTACCTTAATAATATAAAGGCTTGTATTTGCGTGCATTTCCTGTTCGGAAAGTGGCGCTGTACTGAGAGTAGAAGTGTCCTGAGATTAGCGCCTGCAGGCAGGGTCCATGGACCTGTCAGCTCCGGACTGCGCAAAATGCGTACATGAAGCGCTACGTCATGAACGCAAGAAATCTACCCTCGTGGGGCGCGCTCATGTGATTGGCTTAGAATGAAGGAGACATCTGATTGGCTATAGATAGAAAAAATTACAAGTACGAATCGGGTGAGCGTCAGGGGAGTCTCAAAAAAGCCACACAAATGCACAGCGATCCGTGCACAGAAAGCGGTTTGTGTTTGCAGGTGCAGAGGATTTAAACGGAAAACAAATATGTGAGGATCAAAAATACATATGTAAAACTTTTTTCTGTATTTGGATTTTATTTACATGTATATGAAACGGAACACATTTGTGTGTGCATTGAAAAACACAAGTGTGAATCCTTCTGTGTGCATGTGTGTATTATGAGACTGTTCTGAGCCCATACACATCGGAGCCTGTGTGTGTGTGTGTGTGTGTGTGTGTGTGTGTGTGTGTGTGTGTGTGTGTGTGTGTGTGTGTGTGTGTGTGTGTGTGTGTGTGTGTGTGTGGTGTGTGTGTGTGTGTGTGTGTGGTGTGTGTGTGTGTGTGTGTGTGTGTGTGTGTGTGTGTGTGTGTGTGTGGTGTGTGTGTGTGTGTGTGTGTGTGTGTGTGTGGTGTGTGTGTGTGTGTGTGTGTGTGTGTGTGTGTGTGTGTGTGTTGTGTGTGTGTGTGTGTGTGTGTGTGTGTGTGTGTGTGTGTGTGTGTGTGTGTGTGTGTGTGTGTGTGTGGTCTTGTATACATATGTGTCCCCTGTGTGTCAGGGAACTCACAAAGTGTCAGTAAAAACCCTCTCTTTTCCTCCGTACCCAAATCTCTAAAAACGGGGGAACAACGGAGCTGATCCAGATTTGCGTCCGATATGACGTAACATCGGAAATGTGGACCCACGGCACTATCAGAAACGTTGCTATCAGAAACGATGCCCGACGTGTTTTATTATTAGCAAGCATCGCTAACACTCGGAGCTAATCTGTCCTGGAGAGAGTATGTGTAAAAAAAGCAGGAAATAAAAAAGGAACTCACCTTGTGGTAAACCCGCAAGAGAAAAAGCATTTGAGCTCCATACTGTTTCAGAAATAATCCTTGATGTGGTTTGGAACATGATATGGCGTTTCATCACGGCAGCATTTAGCTGTGTCTCGTAGAATTGTGAGCAGGCACAAGCTCCCCCTCCTCTCCTTTTCAAGCTAAGGACCCCGAACCTGCAGTTCTCTAACAGGGCTGCAATAGAGGGATATATGAGGAATGTCTAAAATGCAGGATCTGTCTGGTATTTTGAGCAAAACACTTGATAGACATGTTTTTAATATATTTTAAAAATTGCATAATAGGAGACCTTTAAGATGAAACACTAAGTGTAACAGTAATTTTACAGCAGTTTTGTACAATTTTATTCCACTGCTACCTTGGTGACAAGAGGGTGATTTTCAAATAAAGGCTAAGAAATAGAGTGCTCAATGACTGGTAATGTGGAGTTGGCCTGGACATAAAATGCCAAGGCTTTCCTTTAATCATAACACAACGACAAGAGATTTTAGATTCATTTGAAAATAACAGCCCTTTTGATTTTGTCTGAAGATGTAATGGATGCGAGTGCTTGATGAGAATTCCTATCAGTGGTTAGAAGTAAAAGCTTGAAAACCTCTGGTTGCAACCCAGGTCACATTGAACATTGTTGTTTCGAAAGGCATTGACCTTTTTTCCAAGTGGGAGCAGAGGCCTTGCATATGTCTTTACAGAGTTGTTATCTTCTTTGTCACTACACAGTTCAAGTGTGGTTTGTTCCTGAAGACGCAAACTGAAAACTCATCTCTTTCGACTCCACTTCGTGCGATAGATTTATTAACAAAGCACTTATATACTAATAAAGGACTGGCTTATCTAAAGCCAGTTGTGTAGCACTTGAAATGTTTGGCTCTATGAAACCTGATGTACTTATATGATTCTGTTTTCTTCAAGGTTGTGTCTTCCTGGTCGAATGTACTTATTGTAAGTCGCTTTGGATAAAAGCGTCAGCTAAATGTAATGTAATGTAATGTAAGATAAACCCTGACCGGAAGGTGTAAAAACAGGAAAAGTCAGTGTGAAAATCTGTGTTTCCAATGTCATTGGGCTAAGGAATAGTTAACCTGCACACTGTTCTTAAAGCTTCATAATGGATCTTGATATTTACATTCGATCAAATGCCTGTCTGTGATGTGTAAGTGTCACTCATTGTACCAAATCACATAGAGAGAAGTCCAGTCAAATAATGGCTAAATGCAGCTTCAATATGTTTCATTATGTTGGTAGGAGTTACAAATAGACATTGATTAGTTGATTTATTCACAATATAGACTATATATAGACATTAGATAATATAGATTTGTTTTTCTTCTAGCAAAAACGCCACTGCTATAAAAACATTCTTGGTTCCAGACAAATGAAAGAATTGATCAAATCAGAAACATCACTAGAGTAACTTTAATTGTGTGTTTTGTTTTATTTCAGGGGCAGATGGGAAGATATTTTCTTTAAAGCTTATTGGAGCGTTGTTCTTACTGCAGGCGATGATTTAACCAACCAAGAAACAAACAAAGCTGATGGGGGTGTGGCACATAGTTAATTAAGCAGATATCCTGTATTTTTAAGACAGTCCTGATTGTCGGATTTAGGTTAATATTTAAATATTTGAAGTGGGATTATTTTTCTCTTAATACCTTATTATTTAACAGGCTTTCTACAGCCTACTGTTTCCTCCAACATTGGTCCTGGGTTAATAATATGTAGCCCATGCTGCACATGCAGTAACCTATACTTATTCTGGACTGTAATGACCTCTTTCCCCCCCCCCAGGCTTATCCGCTCCTTGGTTCGTCATGTCAAGTATTTCCTGGGTCTCCGGTTTGATGTGAGCGGCTGGGAACATCTGCAGACCGAGGGTCCCTACGTCATCATCTCCAACCACCAGAGCTCCCTGGATGTTTTGGGTGGGTGCTGTGCTTCATTTATGTATGAAGATGGATATGTATTTCATTCTCAAAACAACAGTTTAGTTTCTGCTGCTCTACAGCTTGCAGAAAACTTGCAAAGCATCCAGTCCATAGATTTTCAGATATGAATTAAAACAAAAACGGATGCTAATGGCTGACTTTAAGTTATTCCTTATAGTTTTCTTGCAGTTAAGATGGTATAAAAAGAGCTATGATTCCTGCATTGTCAAACCAGTATAAGCAAACCTTGAAACTGAAACACTTTCCAAACATAAATTAAGGTAGCTTCAACATTGGAACTTGTCATATTAATGGTTTTCCTGTACAATTTCAGAACAGTCATAGTTCTTTTTTTTAGAAGGAAACGGTGCTGAAAGTTTTAGAAATGCAGCCCGTCTCATCTATTTTGAAATGTTTGTGTTGGTTCATCATGACGCAAGATGGTTGTGCAGATGGCAGCTTTTCCTCTGCACTCATTTGAGTTTTTCTTCATTTGGTCTCACGTCCTCCGCTTCTAAAAAAAATAAAATCAGATTTAACTATTGGGAATCTTCCGTCATGAAATACTGCCTGCTTTGAGTGCACTGCTGACCTGGATGAGCTCACTGCCGAGTCACACAGGAAGCCATCCCCTCACACTGCAGACAATGAACAACTGGCTGATGACCTGCATGTGTTTCACTGTAGGGTGAATGGGCTCAAGCACAAACCCCTCATCATCTCAAGCGTGTATATGTGCACTCATCCAGCTATTTCTGTGCACAGATTCCATTTCTGCATAACAAAACTGCACAAAATAACTTCAAATATTGCATTATTAGGCTTGGTTGAGGTTATGAAGTTGGTGTAAAATAAAAGCAACATTTGAAAAAGGGCGATGGAACCATAAATAATGTGGAACCTGAAGCATTTGTCTTTATCGTCAAGTGAAGCCTACTCTTTGTCGAAGATACAAACTAAATATCCTCTTCATAGCTTCACACAGATCTGATGTAACCTTTCACACATGAATTCATGACAGTGTTTGTGATCACCTAGAGCCGGATTGTCTCTGACAGCTGCGTGGACAGATCCTGTTTACATTTGCCGTTAGTCACAATCTCGTTCGGGAACCAAATAAAGACTACTGTAGACATCATCTGTGCTTCCATGCCTCATCGACTAAATACCTAAACAATCTGGTGCATACCCTTTTTGAATAGAATAATAAAGCCCCATCCAAACTCCTCTTTCCTACACATGTCCTGATGTTGGTGCTCAGGCAGGCTGCAGAGTAGGTTAACAACAGTCCTGCAGAAACTGGGACAAATGTAAAATGATACCAGCTTTGTGCTGACAAAGGGTGTTAGACAAAAAGGAGAATGAATTCAGCCGAGTGCCGTGCAACTACAGGAATTACAACACCTTTACAAACACACACATTCATCTATTTATTCTGTGTAAACCTGGTATTTCTGCATAGAGAAAGATAAGCTTAGGCTACACCTACAATATACGTGTTATACTTTATACAGATTCCAGATTTCCAACAACTACATATCAAGTCAAGTCAAAATAAAGACAGATGTATACACAATTCCTAATAATTCTTTATCTTAAAAATTATATATTTGTTGTCATTTAGCCTTTTCAACAATACACATGTTCAAGTGATTCCTATTCTCTGCACATAAAGGGATTCATGCAGCTTCATTACTGGGGCATTCTAGCAGCAATTAAACAGCACCATGAATTACATAAATATAACAACCAACTATCCGGCCCATTTTTTTTATGGTGATGACGTTATGAAATATGACAACAGACATTCACAGCTGATCTTCGGGGTTAGTCTCATTATTTGTCTATGACTCAATGAGCACTGCCTCATTCCTCTTTATCCTGAATCTGCGAGGACTCTGGCTGTGCTGAGCAGAGGAATAGTTTCTCTCCACCAGTTCCTGGGAGAGTGTTTCTGTGCCGCTGAGTGAGGAGGGAAGGCTGGAGGCCAAGGAGGTGACAGCAGGGGAGAACAAGGCATTTAATTAGTGCTGAGGAGACTCTGCAGGAGTCTGCTTGGCGTCTTGGTTGCCATGGGAGCAGCTACACCCAGCCATTATTAGCTGATTCTCCTCCAGCAATGTGATAACACCGCGAGGACCTGAGATCCCTCACCTCCGCAGCTCCGATTCAAGCTCCCTTTCTGAGTTAATTTTGGTTCTGTCTGCTCTGTCTTCTCCCCTCAAGCTTCAACTCATATACTTGCTGTGTACCATCCTTTGATTTTCTCTAATATTGTGTGTGATATCTTTCATTATTCTTATCTGCTGACGGCCACTCTGCTTGTCTGGCTTTATAATGTAAGTCCTTTTCAAGGAGATAACTCCCAATTAAAGGTCCCATCATATATCATAAATCAAAGTACACCCTGTAGTGAGTAAAACTCTAACACAGAAAAGACGTGTCTATGCTGCCCCAGAACGCCTCTTTGAAAATTTCTCTTTTTCCATTTTCTTCTTCCGGGGCCTATTGGCGTCACTAAATCCAAATGGACCAATTGGCACACAGCTATAGAACAATAGGCACACCCTCTGCCAGGGTGGACTCCCTGATCAAATAAAGTCAACATTTCACAGTCTTTACTGAGCTGTGTGGGGTTTGTTAAACTTTGAAAAGATATTTGAATGGTGATATACACAGTGATAGATGTTAAGGACTAACGTTTATAATAAATACATTTGTATTTATTTTAAGATCTTCAGAATCAGAAACAGGTTTATTGCCAGGTAGGTTCACACATACTAAGAATTTGACTTGATGTCATGGTGCATACATAAAATATAAAAAAACAAGAAATCTAATATAAAACACAAAATCTTTTACACCGTAATAAACTACAGTTAAATAGCAATACAAATTAAATAAAGCAGTAATTTACATGGAAATAGAATTCTATGAATGAATTTTAGAATATAAACTATGAAATGTGAAATAATAAGAATATGTGTAGAAAGGAGTATGAACATTGTGTGCATTAATGTAATACATATAGACTATGATGTGGCAGAGGTAAAGTGTCAGTGGGGGGGGGCCGGGCCTTGTTTAAGAGGCCGGTAGCGGAGGGGAAGAAACTGTTCAGGTGGCGAGAGGTTTTGGTCCGGGTGGAGCGCAGTCTCCTGCCAGAGGGGAGGGAGGTGAACAGTTTGTGTCCAGGGTGGGAGGGGTCGGCCACTATCTTCCCTGCCCGCCTCAAGGTCCTGGAGGCGTGCAGGTCGTGGAGGGATGGCAGATTGCAGCCGATCACCCTCTCTGCAGAGCGGATGACCCGCTGCAGCCTGCCCTTATCCTTGGCTGTGGCTGCGGCGTACCAGATGGTGATGGAGGTGAGGATGGACTCCATGATGGAGGTGTAGAAGTTCACCATCATCGTCTTTGGCAGGTTGAATTTCTTCAGCTGCCTCAGGAAGAACATCCTCTGCTGGGCTTTTTTGATGAGGGAGCAGATGTTCTGCTCCCATTTGAGGTCCTGGGCGATGATGGTGCCCAGGAAGCAGAAAGACTCCACAGCAGTTACTGGGGAGTCACACAGAGTGATGGGGGCAGGTGGGGCTGCGTTCGTCCTGAAGTCCACAACCATCTCCACTGTTTTTAGGGCGTTGAGCTCCAGGTGGTTTTCCCCACACCAGGTCACCAGCTGGTCTATCTCCCACCTGTAGGCAGACTCGTCCCCACCAGAGATGAGTCCGATGAGGGTGGTGTCATCTGAACTTCAGGAGCTTGGCAGACTGGTGACTGGAGGTGCAGCTGTTGGTGTACAGGGAGAAGAGCAGAGGGGAAAGAACGCAGCCTTGAGGGGAACCGGTGCTGATGGTCCGGGTGTATGAGACGTGTTCCCAGCCTCACGTGCTGCTTCCTGTCAGACAGGAAGTCTGTGATCCACCTGCAGGTGGAGTCGGGCACGTGCAGCTGGGAGAGCTTGTCCTGCAGCACAGCCGGGATGATGGTGTTGAAGGCGGAGCTGAAGTCCACAAACAGGATCCTGGCGTAGTAGTTTCCTGGTGTGTCCAGGTGCTGGAGGAGGAAGTGAAGGGCCATGTTGACAGTGTCGTCCACAGACCTGTTGGCTCTGTAGGTGAACTGCAGGGGGTCCAGGAGGGGGTCTGTGATGGATTTCAGGTAGTACAGGACAAGGCGCTCAAAGGACTTCATAACCACAGAGGTCAGGGCGACGGGTCTGTAGTCATTTAATCCTGTGATCCTTGTTTTCTTGGGAACCGAGACTTTTAACGGACATGTTGACCGGCGGAAAAAATGTTAACGGAAACTCTGCCGCACGGTTCCCTCGTCCCTTGGAAGAGGCGGAGAGGTGGGTGATTTTCATCTTTACAGCAGGAGCACACGCCGTCCACTGCGGAGAATAAACAGAAGGGCAACCATGCTCCGGGGTCTTCTTCGCTGCTTTTGGTGTATTTTGTGGCGGCAGCAGCGCCACTTACAGGCCTGGCATATGTACTACAGCGTTTCCAGCGGTGTCGTGTGAACGGACACGTTAAATGAATCGAATGCGTGTGAACGGAAGACTTTTTTGAAAACGCATACTGTGCATAAACGCAAACGTTCCCGTGTGAGCAGCACCTGAAGCTGTTGAGAGGTGTCATGGGGGATGGTGTCAGGACTGAACTCTTTGTCTTCAAATCTGCAGTAGAACTGATTCAGATCGTTTGCAAGGCGTCGGTCGTTCATGGAGAGGGAGGCTTTTGGCATGTAGTTTGTGATCTGTGTAAAGGCCGCTCGCTACACACCAACCTGAGACCAAAGAACGCGTACCGAAGGCGTCCCGACTTTTACGTCCGCTACGTCGCCCGCGTCGGCTACGCCGCCCGCCTACGCCGCCACCGCAAAGACTTCAGTCGACGAGTGGCAATAACTGTCCTTACCAGCAGGCAGCCGTATTTGTTTATAGAATAAATACCACGCCAAACAGAAGCAGAGTCGTTTGCTAAGAGCTGATGTTGGAGTTTCTCAGAGTATTGTCGTTTAGCATCTCTCACCGCCTTGCCAAAGACATACTTCAACTCTCTAAAACGTGCCTTATCGCCACTCCTAAACGCCTCCTCCTTTGCAATCTTAGCTGTTTCAGTTTTGGTGTGAACCAAGGATTGTTTTTGTTGAAACTCACCCTGGTGCAAATGTAACAACTACTACAGTGCAACAAAACAGGAAGATTAAATGTGGTCTCTTAAACATAAGATCTCTAGCATCTAAAGCAATATTGGTAAATGATTTAATATCAGATTATAATATTGATATATGCTGTCTCACTGAAACTTGGTTGAGACATGAAGAATATGTCGGCATAAATGAGGCCACTCCACCCAGCCATATCAATACCAGGGCTCGACATTAAGGACTGCCCGATGGCCCGGGGCCATCTAGTATTTAGCTCGGGCAATGAAGCCTCACCTGCTGGTTGCCCGATCGGGCAATCTATTATGCCAGTATCATGCAGCTCGCGGATCCAGTAATGAGTGACCCGACAGTAAAACTAAACATATCTAAAACTAGTTTAGGTAGTTTGAGAGGTAATTAAAATAGCTACATGTGATATTCTAACCTGAAGTGTGTGTTTTGTCCGCTCACCGCTGCATGTGATCATGCAGAGCTGCGTGTCGACTCGTCAGCAGCAGCTGATCTCTCTCTCCCGTCAGATTACACTTCACTCGCGTTTATGTCCATATCGATCAGATCCAGCTAGTTCTAGCTAATGATAGGACTACCTGCTAATTAAAAGACACCTAAACAATAAGTGTCACTATGCAACTGGGTGAGGCCACAAAGTATAGCGCAGCATTATGCATTTGTTTACATGCCCACCGGAACCCCGAGGCATTACCAACAGATCAACGCACAATCAACCCATACAGGACATCTCTTTCTCCACATTAAGTGTTAGAATTGACTATTCTTGTCTGTCACATAAGTGGCGCAACTGAAGCGGTATTGCGCTAAAGGGAAATTATTTTGACCGAAGAGATTTAGATTTGCCAGCTAACGGGAACACTGACGTCACCATTTTGTGTGCTTCGCGGATTCGCTCGGCTCCTCTCGACTGCTGCTAGGGTCTGCTCGGTCAGCTTCCGGATGAGGAGGCATTCGTTGGACCAACTTACAGTAGATAACATTACAAACATTTTTAACAGGGGCCATACTAGTGTAAATAATGTTTGTTTTGGCAGTTATAACTGAATGTAATGTTTTCTACTTTCTGGGAAGGCCTTCATCAGATGGAAAGTGTCTTGACCAACAACTTAAGTATTTCTTATAGCTATGCAGGGCATGCAAACACAAACAAGAACAAACAAACAAGTGAAATGAAGAAGAAAATTGAAATGGTACAATATAATATTGTGGTGGTTCATCTTGTAATTCAGTCTAGAGAACCAGACAGCATCTAAGACCTGCAACAATCTAAATGTTCTAGGGGGAGGCCCCCCTAACCCTTTGTGCGTCATTTCGTCCGCGTGCATTTTTCAGGGCAATCTCCATTGGGCTCAGGGCCATCTGTAAATTAGCTTAGACGGCCCACAGGGCCATCTCCCAAAATCCTTAATGTCATGCACTGAATACTCATATTGCACGAGGCACAGGCCGAGGAGGTGGAGTTGCAGCAATCTTTGACTCAAGTTTACTTATCAATACTAAACCAAAATTAAATTATACCTCCTTTGAAAGTCTCATTTTTAGTCTTACGCATCCAACCTGGAAAACTTTGCAGCGAATATTATTTGTTACAGTGTACCGTGCACCAGGTCCTTATTCAGAATTATTCTCAGAATTCTCTGAGTTTTTATCAACTTTGGTATCACTTAAAACAGATAACGTAATTATCGTAGGTGATTTTAATATTCATGTTGACGATGATAAAAATAGCCTTACTGTTGCATTTAACTCTATATTAGATTCTGTTGGTTTCTGTCGGAGTGTAAATAAACCAACCCACTGCTATAATCACACTCTCGACCTTGTTCTGACTTATGGTATTGAAATTGAGCAACTATTACTCGAACCGCATAATCCTGCTTTATCCGACCATTTCTTAGTAACTTTTGAAGTACTGTTACTAGACTACAAAGCATTAGTCAAAACCTCCTGCAGCAGAAACCTATCTGTTAGTGCTATAGCCAAATTTAAGGAAGAGATTCCACCAATACTTAACTTGATTGCATGTAAGGGAGGAAACTTATACAAAATGTACACCACCCCAAATTGATCATGTTGTTGATAGTGCTACAGATGCGCTGCGAATAAAATTAGACTCTGTTGCTCCTTTGAAAAAGAAGAAAATAAAACAACATAGATTAGCTCCATGGCATAATGCCGAAACCCGCAAAAGTCGAGACAACTTGAAAGGATATGGCGTTCCACTAAACTTGAATCTCGTTTAATTTGGCATATTACTCTCAATGAATATAAGAAAGCACTGCGTAAAGCGAGAGCAGCTTACTACTCTTCATTAATAAATGAGAATAAGAATAATGCAAGATTTATTTTCAGCACTGTAGCCAGGCTGACAGAAAGCCACAGCTCGATTGAGCCTTCTATTCCCATAGCACTCAGTAGCAATGATTTTATGTGCTTTTTTAACGATAAAATTGTTACTCTTAGAAACAAAATTAATGACCTCTTGCCTTTGACCAGTATAGTGTTATCAACAGCTCCCGGAAACGTAAGTTCTAATATTACACTAGATAGTAAACTAGAATGCTTTTCAGCCATAAACCTTGAACAATTAAATTCAATGATTCTCTCTTCTAAACCATCAACGTGTATCTTAGACCCAATTCCAACTAAGCTGTTGAAGGAAGTTTTTCCATTAATTAGCACTTCTTTATTAAATATTATGAATATGTCTTTATTATCAGGCTATGTTCCACAATCATTCAAAGTAGCAGTGATAAAACCGCTTCTTAAAAAGCACAACCTCGATCCAGAGGTTTTGGCCAACTATAGACCTATTTCTAATCTTCCATTCCTCTCAAAAATTATTGAGAAAGCAGTCGCAAAACAGTTGTGTGATTACTTAAAAAACAATGATTTATTTGAAGATTTTCAGTCTGGCTTTAGAACACATCATAGCACAGAGACAGCTCTGGTTAAAGTCACAAATGACATTCTAATAGCCTCAGACAAGGGACTTGTCTCTATTCTTGTTTTGCTCGATCTCAGTGCTGCATTTGATACTATCGACCATGATATCTTATTGCAAAGACTAGAGCACTTAGTTGGCATACAGGGAACTGCTTTAGGCTGGTTTAGGTCCTATCTATCTGAACGCTCTCAGTTTGTACGTGTCAACGATGAATCTTCCACGCAAACCAAAGTTAGCCATGGAGTGCCACAGGGCTCAGTGCTCGGACCTATTTTGTTCACATTATATATGCTTCCGTTAGGCAATATTATAAGGAATCATTCTGTACATTTTCATTGTTATGCGGATGATACTCAACTATATTTATCAATCAAGCCTGATGAAATTAATCATCTAAATAAAATTCAAGACTGCCTCAAGGACTTAAAAACGTGGATAACCTTAAACTTTTTGATGTTAAACACGACCAAAACTGAAGTTATTGTACTTGGCCCGAAGAATCTACGAAACAAATTATCTAAAGATATACTAACTATGGATGGCATTAATTTGGTCTCCAGTGAGACTGTAAGGAATCTGGTGTTATATTTTATCAGGATTTATCCTTTAACCCCCACATAAAATCAATTTCAAGGACCGCCTACTTCCATCTATGTAACTGTTTGCCGAGTAAGCATAACTTCATTGCTGTTTAGCATCCAAATAAGCGGAGGAATAACGAAACATCAGAGACAGTGGCATTTCATTCAACGGGCTCTCCCATTGGAGGCGTGGCTTTATTTATACCCATCATGACCTTTAACCTGTTACGCTATTGGCTTCCGGTCATGCACAACAAATAACACGAATTGGTAACACATTTACCTGTATGTTAACAGTAACATTGCAAAAATCTGGCATATCTTGCCTCAAAACGATGCAGAGAAACTAGTCCATGCATTTGTTACTTCAAGGCTGGATTATTATAACTCCTTATTATCAGGGTGTACCAAGAAGTCAGTCAAGTCGCTTCAGCTGATTCAAAATGCTGCAGCTCGTGTACTAACCAGAGTTAGGAAAAGGGACCACATTACTCCTGTTCTGGCTGCCTTACACTGGCTCTACTACTACTATTATTATACTACTGATATTCTGTGCAAACTGTGAAGTCCACTGAGACAAATGTAACATTTGTGATATTGGGCTATATAAATAAACATTGATTGTATGATGATGGTGCGTGTTGGTATGATACGATACGATATTACTTTATTTGTCAGATCAAGTCTGAAATTTGACTTGCGTCACATCAGATCCATTTCCAACATCAACAGACAAATATAGTTGCTTCTGTCTTTGCAGAAGCTGATGTATGACGTCACAGCCTCTGCACATTCATCCAGACTTTGCGTTGCAGTCCTAAACATATCCCAGTCAGTACAGTCCAAACACGCCTGAAGTTCCTCCATAGCTTTACTGCTCCACTGTCTGAATGACTTCACTACAGGCTTACACAGCTTGAGTTTTTGCCTGTATGCAAGAATCAGGTGAACCATGGTGTGGTCAGAGTGGCCCAATGCAGCGCGGGGGATGGCGTGATAGGCTCCCTTGATGGTGGTGTAACAGTGATCCAATATATTCCCCTCTCTGGTGGGGCATTTCATAATTTTCATACAATAATACGTATTGGGATCATTTGTGGACCGGAGGGAGAGGGTAACGAGCATAAGTTTCACTTCCTTTTTTATTTCAATTCCAACCTCATTCATGAAGAATATGTTTCTCTGTTGTCCACGTTCATAAAACAACAGCATCAGAGCACGGTGCAGAGTCTCTAGATGAGTTTACAGTAGTCCGTTGTTCTTATTGTACATCCATGTTGTAGTCCGCTATAGAAAACTGTAGTTCCCCCACAGCAGCAGACGCACATTCATGACGTCCGCTGGCGCATCATAAATACGTCGGATTGTTGTAACATTTGTGATATTGGGCTATATAAATAAACATTGATTGATTGATTGATTGATTGTGAAAGTGCAGTCGGATTCTCAAAGCACCGCTGTCTCTTCCCCTAAGTCCTTTTGAATTCTCCTATCCACTATTCCTTAACCCCGTGACGTTTCACACAGAGGTCAAGGAATAGACGATAGGAGCTGATTTTTGGACTATTCGACCGCAACCCAGTAATCCACCTTACACTGTCCGCTCCTCGAGCCCCACAGGGCGGACCAGCGAGCCCTGCAACGTCCCGCCAACACGGCACCCAGACCCCACGCAGCATTCTCATTACTGGTGTCATTTTCTGGTTACTAACGCCATTGTAACACATAATCACTGATGTTCCGCTGTAACGGTGATTGACTCATCAGAACAGAGTGGGCGAGCTGACCAATCAGAGCACAGTGAGCTCACAGGGAGGGGGGGTGGGGGCAGGAGCTCCATCAAGCCGTTTAGGACAGAGTGAATACACATACTATACAGAGATGCTGTATGAGAAACCAATGTGATTTTGGAACATTGAACAATGTAAATCTATTCTAGTAGACCTCAACAATGGAATTATGATCGGTAGAAATGGCCATGACATGGGACCTTTTAATTAAGTCTAGTAATTTGTTTACATTTCTAAGCATTTATACAAATAGTTATGGCTTTAGTCATTTTTTCTTTAGTAGCTTCTATTGAGGTTTTCAAATATATTTTCAAATCTTCATATTTTATGATGTCTTCAACCTTTGAAATATGACTAATTTACATCATCTTGCAAATACTTGAATTGTCGCTAAATTAATGTCATTTATGGTGGCGTTAGATTTTTATTAGACCATCTTTTTAAAGTACGTACATGCCCCTCGTTGTAAATATGTTGCTTAAACACCTAAATGATTTGCCTTTGCTCCTATTTCGAACTCCTATGCTATAAAACTAAGCTTACTCATTCATTTAGGATGCAGTTTTTCAGATATGACTTGGAGATAATTAACTAAAGTTATGAAGTACTTGACATTAGTTATTTGTTGGAAAAAAATGCCCTTTATACATGCATTTCCTCTGACTGTTTCCTCTGTTATGCTCTGTTCCTCAGGTCTGATGGAGATCTTGCCGGACCGCTGCACCATGATCGCCAAGAAGGAGTTGATCTACGCCGGCACCGTGGGTCTCATCTGCTGGCTGGGAGGCATCGTCTTCATCAACCGCAAGAAGCCAAACGATGCCAAGAATGTGATGATTGACGCTTCCAAAACCATGTTGGACGACAAGGTAATGTGGATGATGTCACACCAGAACACCCTGAAATCAGTGTTAAAGGGAGATCTGTTTATCTGAGTTAAAGTAAGCCTTTACATCCCAAAAAAAAAAGGAGATGCTTTTATGTAAAATTAATTCGACCGTTATTTATGTGTCGTTTTCTTAGATTTTCCTTCTGCAAATAATTTGTCATTGTTATGATTGAATTGACACTTTTGTGCTTTTCCCTCTACAGATTCGTCTGTGGGTGTTTCCAGAGGGAACGAGAAACCAGACAGGCAACCTGCTGCCCTTCAAAAAAGGAGCTTTCCACCTGGCAGTGCAGGCACAAGTGAGCCCTTTTCCTCTTGTCTCCTGAAATGGTGTTGTGTATGTTTACTCAGGGCCACATTCACAAAGGGACTGCATGGCCTCTATCTTCATTCTTCAGAGAGTTGGTGGTACCTGAGGCATATTTATAAGAAGGGTTAGGCCCAGACTTTCTTCTGCAAATATTCTTTTAATTCAAGTGATGGTCCTCTTGCAATTTTGTTTTGAATTTCCTTGCCCAGGAAAACTCTCTTGCTTGAAAAATGATCCTTAAATAAAAAGGATTATTACCTTACAGTAATTGATGTGTCTATAGGAAAACACTGACAAAAAAAAGAGGTTTTTCATCTGTGACGTTGAAACTATTTCCTGATGTCTTGAGGAATGCCTCTGCACCTCTCCTCGTAGCTTGCTTTCTGAAAATTGTATATTTCGTTTTCTCCTCGCCGCAATTGTTTTGCCGACTGTGTTCTTGGTGCAAATGCAACCAAGAACACAGGATCTCCTTTTGACACATGATCCAACCCATGTGTCAACTTAGCAAAATGAGGGAAGAAATGTCTTGGGAGACATGGATTGGAATTTGGACCAACCCAGATGTTGGAGGTTGGGTCAAAAACAGCCTTCCACTGAGCCTTCTCAACTGGTGTAGCTAGCTGCTGCATGGAAGTCAGTGATGACATTTTGTCAGTGAAGGAGGAGACAGGGATTTTAACAAATGAGTGTGCGTGCGTGAGGTGCGAGAGGAATCAGAGCAGCTGCCTTTGCGGCTGAGTCAGCAGACGCATTTCCTAGGGAAACTGGGTCTGTACTGCTTGCGTGTGCGGCACATTTACAGACTGCAACCTCAGATGGGAGCAGAATGGCGTCTAGTAAGCCTGCAACCAGTACATGGTTAAGTACTGGTTTGCCATCAGATTTCAGAAATTGTCTACACTTCCAAATAGCCCCAAAATCGTGTACTACCCCAAAAGCATAGCGTGAGTCAGTGTAAATAGTCACGGTTTTGCCTTCTGCAAACGTGCAGGCTTCAGTTAGTGCGATGAGCTCTGCTGCTTGTGCTGAGAGGTGACATGGAAGTGGTCCGGAACGGAGTACAGCAGAATCTGAAACAACAGAAAAATCCACCCGATTAGTGCCCCCTTGGTCGCGAAAGGCAGACCCATCAACATACAAAATGAGGTCAGCGTTGGTCAGAGGAACGTCTTTTAAGTCCGGTCTAGGTGTGCACACAGAGAAGTTCGGCAACACAGTCGTGTTCGTCACCGTCTTCAGGCAAAGGCATAAGAGGGTTCTTACACCTTTTCCAAAGTCAAATTCAAGCACTTTTCAAGCATTTTCAAGGTGCATTTTCAAGCTTTTCAAGCATCTTACAGCTGTTGTAAATTACATATTTATATTCACATACTCAAATTATTATTTCCCTACCTCACATTAAATCAGATGTTCTTTATGCTATAAACAACCAAATGTGTGTTTCGTGATAGCCTTCTACACGAGGATGAAAAATTAAAGAAAAGAAAACTAAGTTTAATATTTCAAAATGACTGATCTGTACGTCTAAAAATGAATTCGGGCGACCTTTCACCTCCACTTAATTAAATGCATGGTTCCAATCAACGTGCTGCAGCCAAACTATAAAACGGTTCTCCTCTCTCCTGCAGTCAGCTGTGATTTCAGGTGTTCATGCACCTTATCATACTGTATGTGTCAATCAATGTTCAAACTAAATGAAGTCTCTCCTGATTTGAAACATCATGAATTGAAATAAACAACTGCAGTTCAAAAATAAAAAGTGAATTGCCTAATATATTTGTTGTGGAATCAATTAGTTTCTTTCTTTAAAGGCAACAACATGAAAAAGCTAAGAGAAAAAAACTATTGAATACAATATATTTGGAGCAACTTAATTTATAAATGGTTGTCAACTTAAAAACATGTGTTCACAATGATGGTAATTAAGTACATACAACTTAAGATTACATTTAAATCATACGGTAAAACAAGTTGGAACTTTTGGAGCAATCAACTTAAAAACTTGTGTTTATGCTACCAATTATTAAGTAAGTGGTAAAAACACCTCTGATTGTAGAGGAAAAGCCTTTTCCCCTAACTCAAATAACTTTGTTGCTTTAACACAATTTCATTAGAAGTTGTCTTAACTCAAAAACCATCGATGCAACCGATTGCCTTGATTTTCTTTGTTGAGCCAAGGCATTTGTTTTTAGAGTGTACGTAGACTGGGCATCCCATATAACCTGGCTGAGCCGATATAAAACAATCAGCCAAATAACTTTTCAATACATCATTGATTACTATTTTTTGAGGTACTTTTAGGTTGGCAGTGAACATAAGTCAGAGGTACATGGTGTACTTTTCCTTCACTACATGTATTTAATACCTTTAGTTACTTCACAGATGTGGATGAATGATGTGAAATCTAATCAAGTGTTAAATCAGACTTTAGTTCCACCTGGAGTAAATCCACAAGCTACCCTGCAGTATACAGAGTCATTCAAACTAGCTGCACCTTCACCAGCTTTGAGAACACTTTCATGATCAATCATTATAAAACATATCATATATATTATTCTGAAATGGACCAATCTGCACAATGACTACTTTTACTGTAACTATATTTTGATGAGAATACTTTTCTACTTTTACTTGAGGAACATTTTGAATGCAGGACTTTTACTGTAACACTCTGGTACTTCTACTTTTACTCAAGTACAAGATCTGAGTACTTATTCCACCTCTGGTAGCGTATTAGTCTGAATTTTAGCTACAAAATCACACAGAGCTGCATAAAATAGACTCACAATGGTAACAAGTGGAAAATAATATTTACAAATGTGTACAATGATTTGTAGGTAATTTTGACTACTCAAGACACCTGACTTATACATCTTCAAAGGAAGACTGTGTTCATTCTACAATTACATGGGATTAAAGCAACATGTAGTTTTACTTGTATAATACTTCCATTTTGTATAAAAGACAGTTTGTTTTCATCTGTTTTCGAATAAACAAAGTATTGGCTTTCAGAATATTAAACTTGTTTCGGCAAATTCAGATGATACATACAACTTTGAAGCTTGTAACGGCATAATTACAAGCAGAAAACGGACTAATGTAACATCACAGCAAGCATAACAACAGCCGTGTGTTATGAACACATTCGCAAGAATTACATCATCTGTCGCTTAGTGACAGGTTTTGGCAGAGCAGCCAATGATGCAATACGCTTATCTGAAAGCGTTTTCCCCTCCCCTGAAATGACATGACCCAAAAATGTAACTGTTCTTTGTACATATTGGAGTTTTGACAAACTGGCCTTGTGGCCCTCGGCTGCGAGGTGTTTTAACAAGGAAATGGTATCAGCTCCACACTGTTCTGGAGACAGGCCAACCTTGTACAACCTTGTACACAATGCTTGGTTGTACACAGTAGGAGATTCACAGTAGCCTTGACACAAACGTGTGAATGTGTAAGGTTTACCATTATATTCAAATGCGAACCAAAATTGACTGTCTTTGTGTACAGGAACACTGAAAAATGCATTTTTAGAGATCTATGACAGTAAAAAATGTTGCAGAGGCTGGAACTTGGGAAAGAATCAGATAAGGATTTGGGACGAGCGTGCATGCACAGCTGCATTTACAGCTCGTAAATCCTGGACAAATCTCCACTCGTCAGGAGGTTTGTCTCTGATCTTTTTGACAGGAAACACTGGAGTGCGTAGAGCGGATTAACCCTACGTCATATCTGTGAGCTGCCCAGAGTGAGTACGGCACATCTGAAAGCGCGGCAGGAAGCTCAGAGATATGAGAATTACCCTAAAGGCGGGAAAAAAAATGGCATCACCAACCTCATCATCCTCAACCAACAGCAATGTGCGCAGAACGGCTACGTTCGTGCACATTTTCATCTTATACACGTCACGTGACATAGAGTACATGACATATTCTGTGTGTGTAGGTGCCCAATCAGTGACTGACTCCCAATCTTTAACGATTGGACCCAAATCCCTTTATCAGTGGGGCCCCTGGCTAGTGAAATGTGTGGGACCGCCCCTGGGATTTGACACAGTTTGTGTTGTGTGGGTGTGAGTGCAACAGAACCAGCGCTGCGCAGCAAACTCCAATACATAGTTTTAAACATGAGCTCATCATTCACACATTCTAACAGAAAACTCTCCTCATAGTATTTACACGGATCATCAACAACGTTAGCAGTACAATGCAAATGAGAAGCCTCCATGAACACAGCAGGTGGAAAAACACGTTGATCAGTCAAACGCAACAACGCCTGAGAATCAGAATATGTCAGCAGCCATTGATACACATTCACCAGTTCTTTATCATCAAATGCCAGTTTTTAACCATCGTAGGAGATGGCTGCCGGACTTTGAGACCCTCATTTGTGGAAAAATGAGGTCTAAGCCGAACCAGAGAATCAGATCTCTGCCCAGTAAATGTATTGGGCAGACAGATGATAAAAGAAAACTGTTTTTGACTGATGTGGGAAATGGATGACTGTCATCACCGTTATCTTTACTCTGAAGTGATACAAAAACTTCTCCTTTACAGTCACCCCAGCCGCTCCTATTGAGTGAATAAATCTACCACTAAATTTGCAATCAGGCATTTGGTTTAAGCATATAAGGATATAATAAAAATGTCCACTAGGGCTGTGCAATTAATCGTATTTTAATCGCGATTACGATTATGGCTTGCGACGATTATGAAAACAGCATAATTGACAAAATATGATTATTTAGCTGGGTGCGCTTTCGCCCCTCCCTAAAAGCCCACTCGGCCACGTGGGAGTGACATGTGTTGTGAGGGTTCAGCGCGAGCGAAGATGTCAGAACAAGAGCAGCAACTCGTTAAAAAGAAGGGTACAACTATTTCCACTATTTGCAAGTATTTTTCCATTACATTTCACATCGCTAAAGATATGTGCCCAGTTAGCACTGTTAGCAACCAGGGCTTTAAGCAACTTGTCAACACGTTGGACAAGCGTTACGCGATGCCGTCTCGGTATTATTTCAGCAGGTCTGCGCTGCCTGCACTATATGACAAATGCCGTGGGGAAGTTGAGAGAGATGTGGCTTCAGCTGACTACTTTGCGACCACAACGGACCTATGGTCTAGCCCAGGGGTGCCCAACCAGTCGATCGCGAGATGTGTCTAAAAATAGAACAACAATATTCTGTTTTATCGTTAATGTCCTGTAACATAATCTTCCTGTGCCAGAATAATGCACTTGAACGCATCAAAGCTTTGTGATTGGCCGGCGTCACCCCATGTGTCGGGGCGTGGCTGAGGGTCTTCAGTACAGGTGGCAATATCGTCCCCTGCCTGCGCTCATCTCTGAAACTAGACCATGTCAACAGGCTGGTGTTTCTTGCAAAACATCTTTAAGAGATGACATGAGCAGCCCTGCCAGCATTTGCCATGGTGGCCTAAACATTTTTATTTGGTCTTAAATTGTAGTTCAACATTTATTTCCTGTTACCTCTGGACCATGACGGTTGGCCAGCCTTCAACGTTTAACTGAGTGGAATAATGAATATGTTTTACCAACATGTTGGCTATATGTTAAGGAGTTTTCAGTAGGTTGTGACAGTTTGCAACATGTTTGATTTCATTTATTTTGGTCTAATTTATTTTTATTTATCATATTAATAATATATGTTTAGTATGGTTTTGGAAGTGCGCTCCAACATATTTGTTGATCTTGTTTATTGGTAAAATATTATTTGTTTTAAAGTTCAATAAATGGTCAATGAATAATCGTCAAAATAATCGTGATATCAATTATTGACCCAAATAATCGTGATTATGATTTTTGCCATAATCGCACAGCCCTAATGTCCACTATACTTTGCCACATATATAATTAAAATCAAATGCAAAAAAAGAAAAATTGCACTCAGCTGCAAAACGTACTATCAGTAGTCATATATTTTAGCATCAGACCTTGAGCAGATAACAGTTGCGCAAATGAACGACAATCATTATGCCATCAGCAACCGCAATCCACTTTTGTGAATCCACCCCCTGAGTGACAAAAAAAGTGTCAGCTATAGTACCCATTTCCTGTGTCATGACTTCCTGTTAGTTTACTTAACCCTGCTAGCAAAAAGCGCCTAGCTGTGTTCAAGGGCACTTCTGCCAAGTTTTGTTTCCTAAAAGACAGAGCAATGTGCTGATTCTAGACACATGGGGGAGCTAGCAACCTTATGTGGCGCACGGCACATTTTGATTTAACCATATCCAATATCGAATGAAACAAGGAATGCGTTGAAATGGTCAGACTTGTTTTGTCTGTCTGAGCCCTTCCTTACTTTTTCTGTCTTTTGTGAATTTTTTCTCAGCTGTGCAGTGACGTAATCTGCCCCCGACTCCTCTCACCTAATGATTGAAGTTAGAAAAGACGACATATAATGACTGCAGGGTGTTTTTATGAGCTGCTCTCTTCCTGCATGCAGGTGGGAGGTCTCTGTCCTTGAGTCCACGTTTCGTAGCGCTCACTCTGCAGGTCCGACAGGTGGAAAGAATTTAAAAAAACATTGTTGAATGACATCTGGCCAGGAACCGCGACTAGGTGTGCCTCAGGCGTAAACCTTGTGGTGTGTGTTGTGTGAGCCAATTTCTTCTTGTTACTTGCTGCTAAAGATTAATATCGGTTTGATTCAGATGTGCATGCAGTGAGGCTGAGAGGCTAGAAAAACAAACCCCTGCTGCTCCTTATTAGCAAACACATTAACAATGTATGTAGGGCCTCTATTGGCTCTGCAGCGCGGCTCACATGTGCTTATGTTACACAAACAGTGAGGGCTGGACCAAATGTCTGTCCTTTACATTCAGAGCCTTAATTCAGGTTTACACATGGAGCTTCAAATGTCTGTCGTCATATGTGATGACACGTTTACATCACCTTGTAAATAATGTCAATCAGATTAGATTTACATTATTTGCACAGACTACAAGTACAGAGACAACAAAATGTAGGTAGCATCTAACCAGAAGTTAAGTACAGTAAAATGTACAGTATAATACAAGCAAATACATTTGACAAATATAAAAAAGTTTACACAGTGTGAGCCGTATTATCAGTAGTATAACAGTATGTCATTAACAGCATATACAAATAATGTAAATGTCCTTAAATAAAGTTATTTGTGAATAATGTGATTTATTGGATTAAATTAGTTAGTTTGGTATTTATTTATGTTTGTTATGCTGGTGTTATATGTATTGCTGCCCTGTTAATAAAGTTCCATAATGCCAACAAATAGGATTTAAGCAGAATAGTTTAATTATAAAAAACATGTTGTGAATTTTGGAAATTATAACATAATCTATTATTAAGATATTTTGACTTCATAAGGATCTGGGGTTATTGGAAATGTTGCAACTTTGCAGAAATACTGACTATAAACAGATGGAATAGACAAAAAGAAGCTGCACTATGAATGAATCCTCAAACTATTCCGCCTAAAAATAGTTTTTCCATGTTTCGATACTCGAGCTGGATCTGTTGTGTGTTTGTGTTGGAGAGAGGTAGCGGAATAACTTAATTTGAGGTCTGGAGAACGCACCGAGTGTGTTTTGGTTTCTTCCTGTTGGCTCTGAGACTATTTCTATCTCTGCGTGTTTGCTTCTGCCGAGTTACCGCGCAGCCTTTTCCATTTCTACCCAGCCGGCCAGATTGAGTGGAAGCAGGACAGCCCCCAGGGGGAGCCACGTTCGGCTCTGCCAGTCCCGGGAAGGGGCCACTCGGGGCCTCGGGAGAGCAACTCGGCCTCTATTAGTGGAGGAGACGGAGACTGCTAGTGTCGTGCTGAGAGAGGGAGAGAGAACGTGATGGAGCTCATGCACTTCTGTCTGTTTGATTCTCCTCCAGTGGCTGAAGGCTCAGGAGAAGGGAAAGATTAGGAGTCACATTACTTTAGATATTTAACATAACTACAAAAAAGGTGATGATAATATTTGTATAGTCTGTGTAATCCCTTTTCTTCTCTTGTTTTTCAGGTCCCCATCATACCCATTGTTTTCTCCTCCTACAGCAGTTTCTACCTACGGAAACAAAAGCAGTTCAATTCGGGTAATCTTTATTTTAACATCATTTTTTCTGTTGCAAGAAGTCTGGTCACAAATACCAAAATAATGACTTCAATTCATGAATACCTCAACATCGATACTGAAAGGATACCACGGCAAAACCTAAAACATCTGTTAAAGTATTGGAATAATAGATGACAATACATTCTTGTCTTACCCCGGCTGACCCTTCACTAAATCCACTGTTTTAATTGTTCCCTATATTGCCCCTATGCCCTGTAAGGTGTCCTTGGGTGTTATGAAAGGCACCCCCCAAAATAAATGTATTATTATTATTATTACTATTATTGAATATGAAATTATTTTGTCAATAAGGATGTGAAAAAAAGTTATTGTATCATACTGCGTTTATACAGTTAATTATAAAACGGATAAGTCAAATCAAGCAATCTGATTGGTTCTTAGCCATGATATAATAAGCGTATATCACGGGTAGAATTGTAGTTACTTTTCACATTTAAATTGGAGTGTGTATTTTTCTTTCATATTGCCATACTTTGTAACCGTTTTATAAAAGCAATAGGTCACGAGAGGCCGTGGTATATGGTCATTGTATCACAGCTAAGGGGCGTGGATCGGCCCGACGCGAAGCGTATAATGACCATATACCACGGCCTGTCGTGACCTATTGCTTAAATATCCAACTAAGACTGGAGGAACTCTAAAAGGAATACTTTGCTGATGTTTAACCAGCTTTGTATCTTTGCTATGGCGTCTCCAGCTCCCCTCTCATTCCCAATATTCCCAAATAGAAATCCTACAAAACCCAACGACGCAGCCAAGTCTTTGTCACTATGAAAGATGCAGCATGCATATAGGAGTACAACAATGCCCACATGTTTCATCTCATTAATACACCGTTCTTAAAGTACTCATTGTAATACAATGGGGTATACAGTCGTACTGTATTTAACAACAGGGTATTGGATACCTGTCTCTCTGTATACCATACAACATGCAGTGTGTCAGCAGTCCTGTCGTGGATCTGTTAACCAGCACTCTGGACATTGGAATACAGAACAATAGAAACACAGAACTGCTGGTGATTGAAGTTATAGATTATTGTTTTACAACAGTATAAGAGACAGGATACGTGAATCAGGAGCCTTCGTCTGAAGACTGAGAGACAGCTTTGATAGTCTCTTTCAGCCAAAAAGTGGCGCTGGACATATGGACCTCACGCTGACTTTAGCATTCTTTATCAAGACACACACTGATAGTAGAAAACAAGTCCTGAAACGAGGCTTATCCTATTGTGATGATAGCATCAGTTGAGATGCCCTCTCAGCTCCTTGATGTGACTCCTGACAGTGTTCTGTCCTGCAGGCACCATCAGAATCAAGATCCTCCCAAAGATCGAGACGAAGGGGCTGACGTCAGACGACATCCCCTCCCTCATCGACAAATCCTTCGACCTGATGAACTCCTCCTTCCTCAGCATCTCTAACTCCGTACCCCATAGCAACGGGCCGTGCAAGCACTGAACATTTACCACACTTCCTCCTCCTCTGTCCCCTCTAAAGCCCATCCCTCCCCCCAGACTTTCCCCCCTCTCCCCCCCAGGTCGTCCCTTCACCTGGCCAGGAGATGACACAGTTGTGAAATCTCCTCTTGTCTGGTGGACGGCCTGAACTCAGCACAGTGGGTCCCGACCCTCAGCGAATCAGCAGCCGCGCTGCACCGCGAGTGGAGTGACGGACGGCTGGGCGACAGTACAGATGTATGTTGTTCTTCGTGCATGCCTTTTGGATGGCTCTGTCCACCTCCATCCGTGCTTTCTCTCTGGCTTTAATTATTTTAACGTCTTATTTTATCACCATTTTGTACTTTGAATTTTTTGGCCTTTTTTCTCCACTTACCTTCTTCTGTTCAGCAGATAATCCTTGGCCTCTTTATGTTCAGTGAAACCCACTTGTTCTTCTCACATTGCATTTATTTGAGTTACCCTCTTTCACACACTAATTCAAAAGGACTTCATCTCCTTTTAGTGTGTGTGTGTGTCGTCGTCCCCCCCCTGTTATCTGCATTCCAGTCTCTTGCCTAAAGACATAAGGAGCGGGGTCTCCTGCCCTGGTGGAGTGTGCCCAGGTGAGAGGTCAACGCCGGGCGGCTGCACACTTCTTAAGTTCTGTCGCTATGAATTCAACTCTATAATCCACATTGGCTGTTAAATTCACTGACCGATAAACTCCAGGACATACTTCATGATGTCAGGAAGCCGGGAATTCAAGATAGAGTGTGTAACAATAGCACCCATCTGTACTGAGTTACTGGACTCTAGTGGACTGATCAGTTTCAATGTTGTGCATTGTGGGTGTGTCATTGTGCATTTTCTCTCCAAAAGATTAGAAATAACCAGGTGCAGCGTCGAGCAACAAGTGTTTTTTGTCTCGCTGTATTTTTGCTATTTTTATTTATTTCTAAATGGGATAATCTTGCTTTGTCTTTTTTTCTATTTTAAATTTTTTTTAGAAGTGACTTTTGCTGCTCGGAAAGGAACTCACAAGTGAACCTATTTTAAGATGTGTCAAAAAGGGGATTTCAAATTGTGCAATGTCCAACGATGTATAGCATTACTGCTCCAAAGTGCAAGCTGCCGGCTGTGCCATGACAAGTGTTATTGGAAAGTTTCCAAAGTTAAACCATTGTTATCTTAACATGACTGAATAATCGGTCCTCCGGACTGATTTCACTTTCCAATGATATGACTTCCAATGATGCAAGGTAGCTCTTGTTGGAGGGAAAGGGTCAAACTTGTGAAGAATCGTGAAATGATTTTAGATCTCAAGCTTCTTTTTTTACTTTGTCTGATTTTATTTGTTCTAACTTGAAGATTCACTAATTACTAATAAACCTGGCATACGTAGTTCCACATCACAGAATGGATTCAACTTTAGCCACAAAATGACGAATGACTCACTTCAAATTCTTAAAGAAAACGTTGGGTTTTTTCACCTTCATACACGCTAAACAAAATCCATTTTTATTTTCAATACTTCCCAAACACGTGCTTCTTTTTTTAAAGCTTACAATTTGAAATACAGTTTCTCACATGCGCTCTGCGAGTCCAACCTGTGTTTTCTTCTATAATTAAAGGTTACACGGGGTCCTTTACATGGAAATGGTCATTTTGTAGGTAAAGTATTCCTTTTAAGGTTTGTCCCCATATTTGTTTTGATTTCATCCATATGAAGGTGATAACCTTGGTTTAGGTGTGATGTTCCGATTCAGTTATTACTGAACCTCGTAGAAGAATAGTAGATTATTTTAAAAGCTGTTGAAATGTTGGCCTTAAGTTTGTTTTTACTTGTTGCACCCTGTGGATTGTTGGGCTCAATGTATGTATGCTCAAATGATGTTTATATTATGTAATGACAATGACCGCTACCGCATAGAACCGACTAAACTGTTTTAGTTTACATCCAGGTCTTACATTTGACTTTGCTCACTGCCTTTACACAGTTTCCTGAATCATTTGGCCATCAAACCCCATCTGAGAATGTATTTCAGCATTCAGGAAAATTGATAACTGTATTTTAATGTTTGACCTATTTTCTAAGTATCAACATGGTGAATGTGAAACATTTCTTGAGATCTGATAACAACAAAAAATGTCTTACTTGAGTTCTCAGTCTTTTTTTTCTCAGAACTCAAAATATTAAAACAATTTTAAATCTCAGAATTCTGAGAAAAAAATGAAAAATTCGGACTTTTTTAGCTTGTCGGAATCCTGGCTTTATCTCAGAATTCGGACTTTTTTGAGCTTATCAGAACCTTGGCTTTTGTCTCAGAATTCTGACTTTTTTTCTCAGAAAAAATCCACTTTTGGTCAGATCTCCAAAGAAAATTCACATGGCCCTAATCCTCTGCAGTGGGCGTCACATCTAATGACATTTATTTGATATTATTTGACCATTTAATGTTAAATCCATTCACAAGAGAATCTCTGCAGTAAGATTGTGTGCAGTCTAAATGTATCAACCTTTGTTACTAAGCCTGTACATAGGTGAGAGCAACATACCTGCTGTGCTCGGCTTTAAGTACACATGACTAAGGGTTTCATTTCATTTCAAGCCAGTATAGTATATATCCCCCCTATTAATACTAATTGATTTGTTTTCTTAGTTTAAACATATTTATTGACTTTTATCTGCTGTTTTTACCGTTGCAGCAAGTGGTTTGAATGTTATAAAGTACTCTACCAAAATGGATTTCTTCCAAAATATGAACTATACCATACACATTAGCTAACAGAGTGTTTTATCCATTTATTTCATGTTCATTTATTTGTTATTTTGTAATACAGATGTGTGATTTCTAAGCATTGTGTCATAAGCTTGAATTTGTGAGTTTCTCTGCTGGTTGAAATGTTGGGCAGTTGTTTACGAACACAGATACTGTAAGATAACATATATTCAAAGTGTTCTGAACCTTAATAAAGCACTTTTCATGCTGAGTTTGGGTGGAAAAACAAAAAAGGAATTTCAAGTTTTCTCTGATTTTCACCAAAGCTATTCAAAGTGTAATTGGTTGTTGCTTTAGATGGATATGAGAAACAGCTGACATCCTGCAGAGGTGTGTGTGTGTGTGGTCCCTTACTATATGTATGTGTGTGTTATTATGCACACATGATGGTATAGACGTCCATTATAATATGTGGTTAATATTCATTATAAAGTGTTCTTGCGTTCACTTATTCTGGGTAAACGTGAATGCCTTGCAAAAGAATCAATAAAATCAATTCTTTTTTTCTTAAGTGGTGCACTGAAATGCTTTACCTTCCTCAGATTTAGAGTATAGTCGGTGTACTCTCACTAGGGTTGGAAAGGGGCGGAAAGTTTCCGGGAAATTTCCGGAAAGTTTCAATGGGAATTTAAGCTGGGGAATTTTGGAAATATTCGATGCAAAATTAAACACAAAAACATGACATTTCAACATGTCATTTCCTGGGCTTCATCAACATCCAACTCTTCCTCTTCAGTGTCACTGTCCAGCCTGGTTGAGGATGGCTCTGTGTCAGGCACAAAGAGCCTTAGGTTTGCCCGAATGCCAACCAGTTTTTCAGTGTGCTATGGCATGGATATTCAAGTGTACTTGAATGGCATCTGTTTGTTTTAGTCAAGATTATGCTAAAATATACTTCCCCCAACTATATTTAGTTCCCTATGAAGAGCCAACCTTCGATTTAGAAAATTCCCAGTTTATTCCCAGTTTATTCCCGTGGAAAGTTTCCATCTTTGAAAATTCCCCGAATTTTGCAACCCTAACTCTCGCTGCACTTAAGTACATTTTAGAGGTACTTGAGTACTTTCATTTTCTGCTATTTTATCTTTAAAGGTCACCTATTATGCAAAATCCACTTTTTAATGTATTTTATACATAAATGGTGTAAAGAGACTCTGAAAGTTTCATGAAAAAAGATTCTCTCTTTTTGTCCTGATCCATTTATTTTAAAAACCTGTCTGAAAATGACCAAATGTTGGTCTCTTAGTGATATCACAATGTTTTTTTGTAAATACTTAAAGGTAATGTAGGTAAGAATGGAGAAACCAGCTCGCGTAAGCTAGAATTTGAAAGTACACAACCGAAAAGAATCTGCCCCTTCCTTCAGACTTCCTTACAGAGCCCCTCCTCCAACACACACGAACACGCACATGACCAATGAGGGCACGAGATAAATGTGTGCATGAGATGGAAGGCTGACAGGCAGGTAGGCCATCAAGTTATCTGCCGCGGGCCGAGGCAGATAACTGGACTAGCTTTGTACAGCGCCACGGCTTCCACAGATGAAATGTTTGTAATAAATATTTATTGTCAAAGCATTTAATGTATTCATTGCTATCGGGATGTCAAGAGCATTCCATGGAATATAACAAAAAGTGTTTCTGAAGTGAATTACCTACCCTACCTTTAAGTAAAGTACAAGTAATTCAAAATGGTGCTTAAGTACAGTACTTGAGTAAATGTATTTACTTCCCACCACTGCTTATTACAACAGAAAACACCAAAAGATAATCCCTTAATTTAACAAATTCAGTTTTTAAACACTTGGAAAAGTATTTCTGATAGTTAAACTATATTTTGACCATTATATTTACTGAATTACTGGGCTGTTACTTGTAATAAAGTACCATCACATTGTTGTATACATACTTTTACTAAAGTCAAGCACCTGAATACTTCCGCCACACTGAATAAAGTACTGTATACACGAGAGACCAACAGGAGACCTCCTCTGTTGTGTTAGATTCATGTTGGATCTAATATCAGGAGTGTATTTGTATTTGCAAACATTGTTCAGTAATCCTCTCAGTGAGCACACACTGCACCGTTTTTGATTAAGAATTTTTATTACAAAATGTTACAAAACTAGGTAGAAATGTCTATTGGAACGCAGAGAAATAACTAAACTTAATCATAATTTAAATAGATAAATACAGATGTCCACTTCTGACAGAGGACACAGCTGCACTGATGCAAAAACAAACAGAAACAAAGTGGCCAATTTGACCTTTGACCCTCAGTGGGTTTCATTCAGATGTTACAGGGATTCAACAAGAAAAGTAAATGAAACTGTTGGGAATAGTGAAAATCACAGGTGATGATTATTGTGCGTTTCTGCTTCATGCCGTCACCTCTCTTGCGAACTTGCTCTCGGCCATCATTGTTTGTACATTCTCTGGCAGGTTTGTGTCATTATTAACTTCATTGGAGATGTCTGGAAATGTTTGGCTAATTCTCCTGGCAAGAACCTACAAGGAAAAAGAAAACAGTTACTACAATGAATTGGCCATTAAAGCTCCTGAAGGTAAAATTAGATTTGAGAATGTCACTTAACTTTCTTAGCCAAAACGGTTATTGTATTACTGGCACAAGATTTTATTATGTTATTCAATTTCTATAAATACATTTTATTTGATTAAATAATGAATAAATTGTTACTTCTTGGCTTTTACACAATCTTTTTTAGTAAGTAAAAAAAAAAAACGTTTTTTCGGACTCAAAGCAACAGTGGTGTTGAAGGGGCCATATTCTGCTCATTTTCAGGCTCATATTTGTGTGTCTCTACTGTGATATTATCTTCCTCATACTGCGGAAGCACCTCTTTTCACCCTCTGTCTGAAACCAGAGCCAAGTCTGATCTGATTGGTTAGCTGGCCGGCTCTGTTGTGATTGGGCAACCGCTTAGAGGTGTCCCGCCCATTAACCTATCATGTACAATGTGTTGGAGCGCTAGCCAACAGAAGCTCAAGTGTTACATAGTGATGTCACTATGTTACGGAAATAAACGAGGGAGTCCTAGGGAAAACCGCAGAAGCATAATTGGGCCCCTTTAAACTAAACGTTGGATTTTCCCTCCTCTTGACCTCTGAGCGATGAAAGGTCAATCGTGGTCACTCACATGTTCCGATGCGCTCCTCCAGGAAGCCGATCTGCTCGCTGAGGGAGTCGATGCGGTCGAGCTGCTGGAAGGAGTGGGACAGTAACGTGGTTTTCTCGGACCAGCCATCGTCCAGCGACGGCGGGAAGAAGCTGCTGAACGGAGCCAACACCATCTGCAGCTTCTGCACCGAGGAGAGGGAATGAGGTGATAAAGAAAACAGCCCCAGAAAAGTGCTATTACTCACCTCGTAAACAAAAAAATATTTCGACCTACAGCGTGATTATACCAGAACAGCTAATCTGCATTTAGTTATTTCACTAAACAGAAGCAGGGTTCTATTAAAACCCCTAAAAAAAATCTCGTTGTGTAAGTCTGGCATTTTAAAGAATCTTTTTTAGGTGATTAAATAACAGCTCAGATTTTATATCATACACGGAGCAGAGGTGTTCCTGGTGAGCGAGGCTGGAGGTATCAGGGTAGGTGGCTTTTATTCATGTGCGTTTTAACATGTGTGTTTTTTTATACCTTTTCGAGGAGCTCGACTCTGTCCCTCAGGCTCTGTACCTCCTCCGTCACATTCTCCATCTGGCTGATCCCTCCACCTGAAAACAGACAAACATGAACATCAGAAAAAGCTGCCATCAGTTAGTGAGGAGCAGTGAAAAGATAATTTGGGGAATCACAATAATTGTCAAAAGAAGGTTGCATTGTTAGTAGTTTGGGGAATTTTTCTTTTTAAACCTCTTTCCCACAGTCAGAAACTATTGAATGCCTTAGGATAGACATTTTGGACTCAGAACAAGACATTAAAAGCCACATTGGACTTTGAGAAACTAGTATGGACATTTTACCCTGTTTTCAGAAATGTTTGAGACCAAACGATTGAGGATTAATCGGCAGATGAATCAGTCATGAAAATCGTTGCAGTTCTGCATCAGGGGAGGCTGACAGCCGAGTTTGAATTTTCGTACCAAAAGTTTATATCTAAGAAAAGTGTCTCAGAGAATCCTGCCCCCATCAATCCCTCTCCTCGAATGATATACCACTGCAACGTCTCTGACCTAGAAACCAGGCTGAGGGCCACAGATTTTAGGGCACAGCAGGGAATCACGGACATGGGAACGGCTGAAAAAAAGCCGATACACAAGCCGAAAGAGCGGTCAATCATCCCCCGTGTGAACATGCATTGGGAGAGTGTCTGCCCGGCTGGACTCGAGGGGACTGTCCCTGGAGAAGGTGGGATGCAGATCGGGAGGCAACATTAGGGGCCCCCTGCTTTCTGAGCTGGGCTTTAGCAGACGGAGCTCGAGCGGCTCAATCTCTCCCAGATGTAGTCCATTACCGAGACAGGAATGAGTTCAGAAACAGGGTGAGGAGGAGGAGGAGGGAAAGGGGGGGAGTCGGCGGTGACCCCCAGCAGACAGGGCTGATGGAGCTGGAATGAGAATAGAAGTGTTGGCCAAGAGAAAGGAGGAAGATGGAGAGACACAATCGCAGTCCAACACTCCTCCACAGCGGCTTGGCAGAGTCAGAGCTATGGAGTACTTTTTGAGCATTTCAAACTGTGTTGATGTTTGTGATCTCCATAAACATCCCTGCGTGAACAAATATATTGGGATGCAGTCTCCAGAACATCTTTCCTCGCCTTATTGCATCCCAGAAGATTAGCTGTGAAACTGAGACAAATAACCCATTCGTCACTTTCAAAGACTATAAAGATCTGTCATATTTGGCTTTTCAACACCAGCTCTTTTTATTTTGCTGACCTGCCGATACTCACAGGATTTTTTGTCCTGGGATTAACAGTCTCGTGTTAGCTGAGGAATCCCACTTTGAGTGACAATTCTCTCAACAGAAACGCTGATAGATCGGAGGGAGTTTGGAGCAAAGCCAAAGAAAGTTTGCCTATCTCACATTAACACGAGAAACATTTCATCCTGTAACACATGAGACAGTTTCCCCTTTGGATTTACAGTTTAGTGACTCGTAAATAATCCCTAAAGGGGGATAAAGATTGGGGAGATTTCGGGGAAAAGGAAAGTCTTCTTTAAGGTTTCATGTTGCATAAATCTTCCCAATAAAGGCATTGGAGCAATAACGCTGACACAGAACAGGAATGAAAAGGAATGTCATGGGGTCAACTACTACTTTTAAAGACTTGGTTGCTAAGAAACAGGAAGCACACACAAACTAAAACCGTGGTTAAAGGCAACATTGCAACATTTTAAGAAAACTAATGTAGTGTGTGGGGATGGAAATATGTCTGTATTAGCATGGGAGCTCTATTAGAGTCAGATGTGTGCTGTACTCGCAGGACTATTAGGAGTACAACTGAGTCATTATCAAAGAAGTGGTCCCGGTGTGGCCTCACGGGGCCCCCCACAGGGCCCCCCCACAAGACATCTGTCTGCAGTCGGCACCAGTCGCAGTGCATTATTACTCACGGTACGAGTTGAGAGTGGCATAGCGCGTACCAAAAGTAATAATGGACCGCGAGGCTGGCTATGTTTCTCTTCTTCTGTGCTCCTGTGAAAAAAAATGGCACCATGTGTGAGTGAACGCACACACTCCTGTGATGCTCATTTACCCGCATCGGTGTGACCACCCACTGTTGCCTGGGTGGTGGGAGGAGGAGGTGGAGGAGGGGGGGGAGGAAGGCTTTGACAGAAATGGCCATCTCCTGTAAGTCTGAAGCCGTCTCTGCACACACACCGATAGCTGCCAGCTGTGTTCACACACTCCTGAGTGCAAGGATGCTGCTCGCTACACTCGTCCACATCTGACAAGAAACACAGAGATATGGGTGACTTGTGTGGTCGGCCAGGTGTGTGTGTGTGTGTGTGTGTGTGTGTGTGTGTGTGTGTGTGTGTGTGTGTGTGTGTGTGTGTGTGTGTGTGTGTGTGTGTGTGTGTGTGTGTGTGTGTGTGTGTGTGTGTGTGTGTGTGTGTGTGTGTGTGTGTGTGTGTGTGTATATGTGTGTGTGTGTGTGTGTGTGTGTGTGTGTGTGTGTGTGTACGTACGTACCTGTTTGGCATTGGTGTCCCGTCCAGCCGAGCGGACAGGCACACTGGTTGGGTCTTAAGCAGGTACCTCCGTTCTCACAGGGGGTTCCACACACAGCTGCAAAATACATTTACAGTGATTCAGGATTCGAGGAAATAGGCTTATTTCATTTCTGAGAGAAAATCGAATATGAAGATGCTAGACATGAAGCCACAGCCAGGAGACATTTATCTTTAGTTACATGCTGTAATATTTCTTGGCTAGAGGCAGTTTCATCTGGTTGCATCGTTGTACCTGGACAAATAATAACCATGCAAGTACAGAAGCCCCCCCTTGAAGTTATAATACACCCCTAAGTATCTCTTTTAGTTTGTGGGTCTCTCAACTCTTTTAAGATATTGACTTATGTAAGCCGGGTTAATTAAGAATGATTGAATCTGTAAATGATCATTTTGGGAGTGAAGTGTTCCTTTAAAAACACAAAAAGTAATCTTAATAGACTTTTGTATTCTTTCTTTAACCTTTTAAACAGAATTAGGCCAGCTGTTTCCCCCTGCTTCTAGAATGTATGCTAAGCTAGGCTAAACACCACTTAGCTGTAGCTTCATATTTAGAGTACAAGCATGTGAGTACATTTTGGCAAGATAGTGAATATGCATGCTTCCTGTAACATGTTAAAAGCTGTTCCACTCCACAGATGCAGCAGGTGATGCAGGTACAGACTGACAGATGAACCAATCACACGTCGCTCCCTGTTACCTTGGTTGCAGTCGTGAGAGTGAAACCTCCTCCAGCCCGGGCAGCACTCTGAGTAGAAACCTGAGGAAGGGGCTGCTCTGCTCACCTGCCGGTACGCCACCGAGTACACCGTCCTGTGGAGACAAAACACAGTTAGGGATTTACTGGATATTCATAATGCTGCTGTGGTCATCGTGTGGGTGGCCTTTTCCATCCTCTGTCAGACTGAAAAAATGCTGAGGAGAGAGCGGGAATTTGGTGGCACACTGAAACCACGGACCACTGACTTCCAGGAGTGTGTCAGAAAGGAGATAGGGAGGGAGGGGGGAGGAAGCAGGAGACAAGATGCAGAGTCAAATCCTTGAGACTCTGAGGTACAAAGTTATAAACAAGAGACTGTTTAGAAAGGGACAGTTCCCCCTAAAATCAACAAGACAGATTTTCCTTTTAACCTTGGTTTGGTGTGTCTTCATTGTTCACAATATAATGGAACAAAATGGCCCCTGGCTCGCCCAAAAAAACATTTGTAAACGAAGGTTGACAATAATGTTTACATCTTGGGCCTTATCAAGAGCTTCTTGTCTTTTTGTGAATGTAGATCAATGCTTCTTCCTTTAGCTCAGTTTTGTGTACGGATTATCTTGAGTAACCAGTTCTTCAGTTCTGGATTTCTTGCCACTTTTTGCAACATGAGTTGAGTGCCATCTAGTTTATTGTATTCAATAGAAGGAGACAAGAGACATCTCTAGAGCAAATGTCTCCAACAAGAGGCACCTCACGCACGCTGCTTTACATTTTTAAGTTTGATCTTCTCTTGTCATTTTTACTTTGTGTGTTTTTTAGCTCTTCCCTCAATTCACCACCTAGTATATTCCCTTGCAATCCAACCCAAAACATCTAGGAAATTAGATCCGGTATTCCATCTTTTCTTTATCCCTTACTCATGTCTGACAGACTCGAGGTTTTGATTTTGTAGGGAGAATCACTTTAAGATAAGTAATCCTGTAACTGTCTGAGACAAGCCAACATTATTTGCAAAAAGAATGACTAAAAGAATGCTTTCATGATGAGAGAAGAGTTAAAAAGAAATTATTCAAATGTAGGGTATGTAAGGGGGAGAAAGCTAGAGAGAGATTGAGAGTGTGTAGGAATGGAGGGAGTCCAAAATAAACACGGCCGCGGTCTCTGCGGTCCGGCAGGCAGTTCATTTCCCGTAGTTACACAAAGCACTCGATATTTAGATTCCACCCAAATATGTGCCACCATGACCCAGTTCTGTGGAAAACATGTATTTGTGTTTGTGGGAGAAAGTCTGCATCTATTTATGACTGCATGTCTAACCCTTCCTCTTCCTCAACATGTCAAGCATTGTTTACGTCTCTATTAGATACATCCTGAGAAGGCTTCATTACAACGCTGTTTGGACTCAGGTCCTGTCTACTGACTGGTTTCCAATGTAATGAAAAGATCACTGACTATATCAACACACAAAGAAGTACTAGACTAAAGTGTACTTTAATACATATACACTTGACTATAATCGCTCTTTATTTTCTTTGAAATAAGAGAAGAAATATCATAGACTTTTTCTCAGTGCAACAGTTTTCTTGAGTAATGAGTAGACTCAAAAATGATCAATTATTATTTGGGCTAATTTTATTTACTGTTTTATATAATTATCTGACTACAAATGTTTAAAATGCCAACAGTTGTATTGACTAAAACTACACTTGCTGTTTAATTTAAGATAAGACTAAAAATGCCCGGACTCAATCAACTAAGAAACAGAATGACTACATTTGAGAATAACTTATTAGGTGATTTGACAAAGGACTACACATTCAAACTAAATAAGTGACAAAGTGAAACTCTCCCCAGGAAAGGATGAAAATGTCAGATTGTAATAAAGGTTGTCTCACTTGTAGGTGCTGCAGAGGCGATGCCCCTGACACAGGGTGATGTAGGGATTATGCACCGCCGCGATGTACGACTCTGTTGCCATGGCAGCGCTGTGATGGAGGTCTCGCCCGCATGCCCTCCTCCTGAGAAAAAGGGAAAGATGAAATATTTGTAAAACTTGAAAGGGAGACTTCAGGCTCCAAAGAGCTGGTTTTAGATGAGAAGTTTCTGTCTGATTCAGAAAGCTGTGAAACTCCTCAGTTTGTCACCAGAAGTTGGCGTGGCGCCTAATTGCTTCTGACTGACCCGTGTAATCACTCACTCAATGTGTCAGAGAAAAGAGTTGACCTTCGACCTCTTTGGCTCCTCTTGACCTTTTGGTTTATTTTGGTCTTTGTGCAAATCAAGTGAAAATGACAAGATGAGCCTGGAGACTCCCCCATAATGCCGTGCGTCTAATAGCTCTGCTCCTGAGAGAGTTCGCTCTGAAAACGTTTAAATGTCATTTCACCAATCTGTATATATTGGCGTTGGGTGAGAATGTTGCTAAAACAAACAGGTCTGAAGTGGAGATCTGCTCTGTAACAGGCACGCCGGTCAGATGACAGCCCATAATAAACACAGGAAGAGTATTAAGTGCTGTTACCCGTGGTGAGCGTAGTACTGTGGAGTGCCCATCACATGGAGGATGAAGAGGGAGGAGGAGAGGAGCAGCGTTTGGTACATCGTCTTCCTCTTTCCCACGTTCCCTCGCTCCGTCTCTCACACTCTTCTCTGTGCCAGGCGGAGGGGAGAGGAAGGGAGGAGGAGGGTCCTAGCCAAAGTCTCCTCACTGTGATTGTGTACGTTTTCCTCCACGGCGACTCCAGCTATCTGCAAAGAGAGGGAAATGGAGATAATCATACACCAACTCAACACATATTATGTTATCGGGATTTAAAAAATAAGTTACTTTCATCAACCCAGATACATTTTTTAAGAAGTTTTGTTCTTAAATTGTCCACGATTGCCTGACTGCATTTTTGATTAGGTCTGTAAAGTTTGGTAACATTGCGAAACTTAATTTAATGTAACTGCCGAATATGCCAGATGCACTTGTTTCGAATTGGACATCTTTAGAGCTGTTTAAAGAAAAAATATATCATTTTGAAGTTAAGGGCTCGTTTGCCATCTCTGTACATTTTGATGTGCATAGACCTTCGACTATCCAACGCTCCCTACAGCACAGGAAGCTTTGTTGTGACTTATTGGACTCCAACTAACTTGTAGATGTCTCGATAGATCCTTGCCGAGGCGGGACCATTATTGTCATTGTGTGCCAGTCACAGTCACAAGTCATTGCACTCAAGACCTAAGTCAAACCCCAAGTCCTAAAAACCACACAAAGTGCACACTGCAGTTACTTTTTTCTCTAATATCAATGTTTAGGACTTGGGGACTTAATAATCAATGACTTGGTCCCACATATAGTAGATACAGTCCGGATTTGTTGTGGATAGAGCGGGTAAAACTCTCTGATCTGCATGGATTCTTGGATTACAACACAAGGACAGAGAACTCTCCCTTCACACAAACGCTCACTTATCCCTTCACACCTTTTTCAAATGAATTGGCTACATACTGTACAGGATTAAAGAAAGGGAACGCTTCCAGAGACAGCTAGAACCAACGCCCTCCTACAGGCACACATTAACACGCCAGATTTGAAAAACTCATGGGAAATCTCTAACAGGGCACTGAAGCCAGCCGGGTGGGATGGCAGGTTATCGGGGGCCGCAGCCGGCAGGAGGACCCTCAGTTGTCCTGGGGGCGATGTTAAGCTTTGGTTGACTGCTTGCATGTCTCTGTGATCCCAGGCTGCGTTCATTCACAAATCAGAGCAGCGGGGGGGACTCTCAGGAGGCCACTTTGAAGACAACACGAGCACGTGTGGCAATAAAAGCATCAGTATTATGTTGACGATGAGAAAGCTGCTCCAGGGTTACGGGTATAAGAGATACGATTAGCTTTTATTGTGAAATCATGGAAGGATATTAAATATTTTAAATGCTTTGTGCTTTATGGGGTGCATACAGTATGTTACCAATGTTCCTACACAAGGGATAATGAAAACCACTCTGCAAAGATGAAGTGGTGGAGATGGAAGGAAGTCTTACATTAAACACATGACATATTCCTAGTACTGGAATTTGATTTCATACAGAACAAATGCTTGTAATCCAGATGGACCTGTGTGAGATCAAGGCTTAGTACATGTTTGCATCTGTGTCATGCTATCTTCAAATGGCATTGATGGAAGAAATGCTCTGATCTGTTGCTTAAGTACAAAATAATAAACCACTACAGTGCAGAAATACTATGATACAAGTTCAAATCATGCATTCAAATTGTTAGGTAATAAAAGCTAAAAGATCCAACATTAAAGTGTACTTCATGTTACACCCCCTCTCAACCAACTTCCTCCTGACTGCTTTTCTGTTTTGTTTTGGCTTTGTTTTAGTTTTGTTTGTCTACCCTCCCTCCCAAATGTAAAGCGTCTTTGGGTTCAAGAAAAGCGCTATAGAAATTAAATATATTATTATTATGTTGCATAATTAAACCAAGTCACTATGCAGAATATGTGGATGATCATGTTGCAGCTGTTAAAGGTGGAGGTCATTTGAATAACTATATAAATATAGTGCTGCGTAGTTAACTATGTTCATACAGCATCAGTAATAATATGTTGTGCTCATAATCTGAATCTGTAAAGTAACTGAAATCCCAAAATAAATGTAGTGGAGTAAAACGATCAATAGTTCCCTCTGAGAAGAAAAGGAGTAGAATGACCTCACAGTTTTACTTGTGTACAGTGTTAGAGTAAATGTATTTCGAAAAATAACTGCCCACTGTTCTGACGCTTTAGGAGAAACTGAGCAGACACATTCCCTACACTCGCCATGAGAGGGCGCTGTTTACAGCTGTACAGATCTGTGTGTGCTACATCCTCTCAGATCTCCATCTCTGTAACTCTCTCTCACACACAATCACGCGCGCGCACACGCACACACGCGCGCGCAGTGACACGCATTAAACGCGTGACTCCACCTATAAAGAAATAAACGCAAAGTAAACCCTGCACTGACAACACAATACTAGCCAATATAAAGCACAGTAGCATGGATACAAATAATCACCCACCGTGAAGCTTCCCTAACAGAACCCCTCACAGAGCTCAGTCCACAGCAGGAAGTGGAGACGCGCTTCTTAACAAAGTTACTCCCGGTGTATTCCGCTGCGGAGCTACGGGAGCGGGGATGGAACTACCGTCAGGTTAGTCCCGGAGCTCAGACTGTCTGTCAGGCAGCGTGTGGGGGGTGATGGTAGCCCCTCCTCCCCTCCTCCAGCTGGGGGTCCCGCTGCTCACTGCATGCAATGCGGGGACCCGTTAAGTGACGTCACTGCACTATGGTTATTATGGGCTACATTAGTCTTTTCATTCATAAACTACTTTCCAAAAATAACAACGTATCCTATATTTATTTATTTTATTAAAAATGGACTTGTTGCATGACTGAAAAAGAAAGTATGATTCATCTGTTTCATTGTTGCCAATAATTGTATTACATTTTGATTTTGAAAATAAATGAGAACTGTATATTGTGCCAAACAACAGGCAATTATTATTGAAGGTAAAAAATAGTATCACTATTTCTGCACTGTTTCTGTACCTAAAGAATGGGGAATATATATGATATTAAATAATTACAATTACTTTTAAATGTTATTCCTTCCTATATGTGTGAAGAAAGAAATATCTTAAAGAATATTAAGATTCCTTTGAAGCTCATTTTTAAATACATTTAGTAAATATTAGACTGATTAACAAATAAATATGAATCCAAAAAGAGAACATATATTGTATGTCTTGTACACTCTAGATTAGATTACATGGCCATTACTTGCATTATGAACTCATTACGGGCCATGAACCTAATATTTTAGGAATTATGAAAATATTAATGTGTATGATTTTTAGCAAAAGTGAAAGGATCTGCAATACATGTTATGGTTCTCTTGATAGTGCAACACACTGCAATAGCGCCTACATAATAAACACATAGAACCAACTCTGTAGTATAACAGTACATCAGTATTCCTACAGTACAGTGGCAGTGTGACCTGTTCTATAAAGACACTTTGTTTTCCTGCTCTTGAATCCACATTACAAGTTCAATTCAGTAGAAAAAAGTCATTCTATATACTTAAGTGCAACTTTGAGGTAGGCCTACTTCATTATTTCCATTGTAGCCTGTTAGTTTATTCGTCGTTTTAGAGTGAAATATTGTACTTTTTGGTAGTCAGGCTCCTAGTTTATTTACAGGCAAAAATATGAATCTACTAATAATTGTAATAATTGTACTAACTTTTTTTTTCTTTTCTTTTTTAAATGATGCTACCAAGCAGTAGCATGACATTTGCTCTAACTTTACGAGATGCAACTTAACCACTAATGCATGACTTTTAAAAGAGTATTTTGACAGTCTGGTATAAACCTCCGGAACACGGCCTTTAAAATGGTTAAATAAAGAAATCTTACCCTCGTAGTCGAGGGTCATCAGGTGAGTTTGCGCGCGCAGGCTGAGCGGCGGCCACGGGCACGAGCCGCCGTCCTGGATCTTTGGACTCTTCCATGCTGCCAGTTCTTTTAAAGCTCGGGCTCGGTGGTGGGTTTCAAATAAAACTCTTTGCGGTTTGAGTCCCGGTGCTCCCTGTGAGTCCAGCGGACAGAACTGAAATGTCTTCGGGCGTTTTTCAGTTGCTTTTTATGCAGAACTTCCTGTGGAACGCAGGAATTGGATGGACAATCCCAAACCGGACTTCCTGTGAGTGTTTGCCGCTGATAAAAGCCCTCTCCTGCACAAACACTCTCCATCCTGCTCAAACCGCTTCACGAATCTGATTTTGAAGCATTTTTCTGTCCCCATTGTAGTGCAGGCATCTTGAGGGGGGCCTCTTAACCCCATGGCCTTCTGCTGCCTTAGCAAACAAGAAACAATCATAAAAACTGGAGGGTCATTTTGCAGTTTCCACCTAGCTTGATTTAACACCACTTCAGATATGTTAGCTGGAGCTCATATAGGCTCATGTTTAGCTTTGGAGATCAAATCTGTCAAATTGCAGCTTGTTAAAGCCAAACTGTTGCATGATAAGAAGTAGACCATGCTTTTCCTTTCCTACATCTGTGTGTCTTGCTCTATGAGGGGAATGGTGCGTTTCTATTACATTTGGTCACTCTCATCCACGCTATGGCTTTAAACCAGTTTGAAGAGAATACAGCTGCACTTTTAAGAGCAATGTCAGAACAACAGGCCAAGATGTTAAATGTGGTACACAGCAGTGAAAAGCAATATATCTCCCTGTTTGAGGCTGAAAACAACAGCACTTCATGTTCAAGCTTTGAAATGCGTTCATCCTGAACATAATACATGTTTTTATTTCATAATGAGGTCTGAACAGTTCTCCAAAAAACATGATCATGCATTTTTTGCAATCTCCAAAATCAGTTTTAGGATCAAGCAAACAATCTTACAATAAGGTCCATTTGGTGATGTTCTTTCAAACATAAAAAGCTGCTAATTGCACCTTTTTTAAAATTGTTTCTCAACTGCTGTTTCCAAGTTAACGAAAATCACTTTGAACCTCACATTTCAAATGTATTGACATCACCAAAATGTGTTGGCCAGGCAAGACTGCAGAATTGGAACATTTTCATGATTCAGAAGTTTAAAATAACTTGCTTGCTCTAACAACATTATGACCCTCAGACCCTCACTGTGTGCTAGATTTCTTGAAGGAGTTTACAAACTGCTACAAATAATTTTGAACTGTCAAATTGAGTCCTTTTTTTGTTTGTTTTACATGTTCCACTCTTAAGGGTGCTTGAGTTTGTTTGGAGGGGGTTGTGCCTGCATTTGATGGGGTAACTGATGTGAACCTTAAAAAAGCTTGAAGTAGTGACACAGTATCTGACATCATGTATTAAAGACAGTGGGGCCGCTCCTCCTCTGCCTTGAATCCCAGCTTAACTGAGATCAGCAAGGACTCATTTGTCATTCTAAGCATGTGCAGAATCCAACCACATACTTACACAGTTAAGTGCATGCCCTTGCACGAAGACACAGTGTTCTGTGTGTGGTTTGGTGGCTGGGCTTTGGAGGCCATGAACCAGAACTTTACTCAAATGGAAAAGAGCTAAGACTGCTCCTCTCCTTAAATGTATGATGAGAAATGACTCAATCTTTTTATACACTTGCTGCTGAAGAGTATGTGTTCATTTGAGTGCCTATGGAGGGTGAATGTGTGATCTGACCCTCCCTGCATACAAAGAAGTATTTTCACTCCGATAACAAAGAGGCTACGTGCTGAGGCACCATGGGAACATTTCACTTTGGGGTCGCAGGTGACCGCTCAACATCAAGGCTGATCGCTCAGAGGGGGCGCATTAGAATATAGGATGCAAGATCAGTGTGTGTGTGTGTTTGTAAGCTTGTGTAAGAGAGACCGAAGTGGGAGGGTATCTCTTTTTAAGGAACTCTTTTCATTCTTTGAAATCAAGACTTGGCCGACACAAGCAAAGTTATGCAGTCTGTGTTCCAGATTTGTCCCAGAAAAGATGCGGGAGGGGGAAAATCACTCACAAAAAAAAACTGAAGCGTAGCAGAACTTCCTCTTTTAGAGGAAACAGGAAAAGGCTGGGGGATGAGATTCTGGAAGCTGCACCCTTGGAACAATACAAATATCACTTTGACAGGAAACGGATCTGCGTCAAAGAGGGCCTGACAGATTTTGCTAAAGGGCAGTAGCGGTGACCCTGGATGGGGCATGGACAAGATGGCAGCTGTGCCCAACAATAACTCCAACAAAGTATTCAGTCCAAGCCATGCATTTGATCATATAGATTCCAAGTGAATATCGTACGAATGCAAAGAAGTTCAGTTACGGTCAAACCTTTACAATACATTGGAAAGGGAAAGATTTAAGGACGTAATTCAAATGTAATGTTTTTTTTTATGTCTCTAAGAACAATAGTCGGTGTCCATGAAGGAGGCTTTTGTTGTTTGTTTCAGTCAGTTAATACGTTTCTGCGTACATTTAGGTCTGAGATTGTTATTAGCTTTGTTTTGTCACTTCAGCTTACAGAGATAACGTCTTGCTGATAAGAGACTCTAGTCTGTTCCGGTGGCAGTAGGTCCTAAAATGTGTAGAATGGAAACAATAATATAAAATAGCTTCATATGGCTTCACGTCCCTGTAGTACTCCTCAAATCCTGACGCCCTCAGTGAGAGGAAACATCTGCATTGTTTTATGTTTTCACACTTCCAGTTATTCTTGTAAATCGTCACGCTAAATAGTTGTGGGGGGGGGGGACGTCAGCAGAATGAACAATGTTTTGCATAACAGAAGCTTTTAGATCTGATACTTTAATATAGTTATAGCATGTGTTTGTAGCCGCCCAGAAAAGGAAATCCGGGTTTATTGTTGTGGGATTGTGTTTGTGGTTTACTGTAAAAGAGGCAGACTATACAGAAACATTCCCACATTTCTCTCGTTTCATATTCATATTAAGTTGAAATACTAAACTAGCATAGTGTCAGATTTGATCAACTCTGCGTATTCTCAAGGACTAGCAGTGTAGCATGTGTCTTGGCTCTGCAGGATGCCCCTGCTGAGCCGCCAAACAGGACATCCTGTCGTCCAAGGCCTGCTACCAACACATCACTCCCCTGTCACCCTCAGCATCGCACAAAGCCAGGCCTGGAATCATCTAAAGCTCTCCTGGAGATGAAAATACCTTGTGCTGGCACTTCCTGTGAGCCACTTCAATGGCAACAGGTAGTTAAACAATACATATTTTAAAACTGATGCTGTGGAATTCCCAACCAAACCAAAATATATCCTTTAGTTTTTTCCTAGGGTTATTTAAAGAGGTAGTTTGTTTGAATTGTGTTTGTGTTAGGTTGTGTAGTCAGTGTCTTATCTGCACTTCAGTTGGTACGCCCAAGACAAAAGTTGAGGCTGAACAATGTACTTATGTTTACAGGGCCTTTTGTGCACTACTACTGTGACATGTCTCCATGCTTTAATGTTCAAAAAGCTCTTTATTTTTCTCATACTGCCTGTGCTGCAGCACCTCTTTTCACCCTCTGTCTGAAACCAGAGCCCAGTCGGCTCTGATTGGTTAGCTGGCCGGCTCTGTTACTTACAATGTGTTGGAGAGCTACAGTAGCCAATAGAAGCGCAAGTGTTGTAGTGATGTCATTATGGTACGGAAATAAACAAAGGAGTCTAATGGAGGCGTTTCAGTCAGGGGCGGAGAACCTCCCTCTGGGGGAACTTTTGGATTTTAGCCTTTGCAGACGAATCATGCACAACCTATATAACACCCCCCCCCCCCCAAAGAAAAAACAAAAAGCAGAATAAGGACCCTTTTTAAGACCGTTTCACCGCTTTATCACAGTAGACAGCGCTCCATGAGGGAATGAAGCCATTATCTATGCCTCCAGACTTCAATCATAAAAACAGTCATTTTACCTATAGCAGGAACCAGGAATCATTGAACATTTTGTTTGTTTGTGTGATTGTGGAACTATCCCTTTTATCAGTGTTGCAATGTCCCCTTTAATGGCCTCTGCTTCATACAGTGTTTCCATCCTCCTGTTGCCAGCTCTCCTTGTCAGTCTGTCATCAACACATGCGTAGAGATTAGGGAGTTTATACACATTCCACCAAACTCTGCGTTTAGAAACACATGTGAGTCTGATTGGCTTATTTACCATAGTAATCAAATTCTCCTGCTCTGAGGTTTTGTTTGGAACAGTGGCCGTGTCGACTTTTTGTCCAACGTCTCCCAAGACTTTCTTTCTTTTGAGGCTGTGTTAAATGTGAACACTCACCACGGTGCCACACTAATCCTGAAATATTTCATCCCGCCTGTTCCATAATCATATAATGTTCTGTTACTGCACGATATGTATTGCCTGCACACTGAGGTGTCACAGTAAGGACTGCTGTTGTATTAAGAGTAATATCCTATTTCTTAGCTATAAAATGCAGGGATTGGCACATTTTATGATGGCTTGTCAGCAGCGGTATACTGTACTGTTTTGTGTGTTGTTTCCATGAGAAGTATTCTTCAATCTTCTTTATGTATTATTATACAATTATTCTGCAGACATAGACTAAACAGGGAAGTGATACTACCATGAGAAAATAACTCATTTCAAGAATGGTTAGAAAGGCATGACACAAAAGGATGTTTCATGCATATTAACTCTTTCATAATGAAAATGCTGTGCTGATTCACATTTTAAAAGGGTTCAACCCGCTGGTCACACAAAGTTAGAGATTATATAAGTCTTTAGGCTACATCGTTTTGGAATAATGACTGTTGAGGCAAAATGTTGTGCCAGTTGAAGATGTTTAAGTGGATGTCCTTCACATCTGACACAGATAAACAAGGCACCTTTCAATGAACTCCAATGTGTTGTGTCCCATCAATTATGTTAAGTTTTGTCATGTTAGTTTAGTTTATGTTTTATTTTGTACTCACCTTGTCTCATTCCAGGTCCCTTTACTTCCTGCTCTGGTTCCTTTTCCCGCCATCATCAGTGTCTGCCCCGCCCCTGATTGTTTCCACCTGTGCCCACTTACCTCATGTATATATTGTCCTGTCTCCCCTTGTTAGTTGTCGGTTCGTCTTGTTCATTGCTCCAAGAAGTAAGATCTAAGCCATTGTTTAATGAAAGTCAGTGTTTTGCCTTTTACCCTCCACGAGAGCGCTTTACGTTTGTCAGTTTGTTCATTCCTCTAAAAGAGTGATTTTGTTTTTTGCAAGTAAAGACTATTTTTTCTTCAAAACCTTTTTGTCTCTGGGTCGTGCATTTGAGTCCTCCAAGCTATTGAGTCAAGGTTCCTAACACAATGTTAACCCATCTGAGCTATTATTAGCCGCTCTGAACAAGAGACGTATATTAAAAGGCAGCCAAACAACCCTTAGGACATCCACCGGCTCTCGTTGTCCCGCATGATACCAAAACTTGAGTTATTTGTTTACCTCTGACGATATGTCACGTAATGCTAGGTAACTGAATCACATGATGTTAGATTGGTAGCTTAGGGAACATGCACAAACGTATTTTAAACCAAACCATGATCCTTTTTCTTACCGTAATCAATATGTTTTGTTGGCATAACCTAACCGCAACCATTTTGCACCGTTTACCACGTAAACAGACGACCGCTAAACAATCATCTTCGCAAATTGTTCTTTGAATTCTGTTTGGCATGCCTGGACCCTTTATCATACTCTTTACTGTACGGCTTTTCTTACAGGACCTTTCTAACCACTGATTCATATGACCTTGTCCCTCCATCCTCAACATCGTGTTCTTTGTAAACTGACCTGTAAACATGTCTGTCTTTGTTGCAGAAACACTGCTTTCACCAAAAGGCCCAACATAAGTACCTCTCTTCCTGCAGCAACTTAAGAAGCCCAACCAGTCAATGTTATCGATTGTGGATGCATCCCAATCTGGTGCAGCTCTGATGACAGGCTGTCCTGGGTTGGGTACTGGGACACTACATCAGAAGAGAGACCTGAGGGGGGAGCAGAGGGCAGGAAGGATTCTGTTTGGGCTGCCATCTGCTCCAGGGGTCCTCTGGGAGAGTACCGGTCCATTACAACCAGGACCACCCAACACATCTACATCCTCCTGCCAAGAAGTAACACTCGTCTTCTCCCCAACCTGTCAACCAGACTGCTTTTCACAAGCATGGTTCAATCATATTTAGCTTTTGCCTTTTTACGAAAGTGTCACATTCAAGACAACTAAACTGCACATCCAGCAAAAATACTCAAATATGATGATATAATATAAAAAGGTAAAAATCATAAAATTAAGCCTAAATAATCATTTCAAACATATTTGACTTGCAAATTAAAGATATATAGATATAAATATATATGTGTGTTTTTGTGTATTTTGCATTAAAATGTCTAATAATTAGTTGGGTTGTGGATAGTATCACAAATGTTTCCAACAATTCTCAGTCCCAGAGAAATCTATTCTCCAGATCAAATATGTTTAAAGAAGTGCAAAACGTCTAGCTTTTTAGCTCTGTCATTGCAGTGACTTTTAGTATTGTACATTGAAAAATGATTGCATTTATATAGATATTTTAAGTGTAATGTTAAAAAGGAGTATTTTTCCTGTTCTCCACTTTAACAATCTTCCCTGCAGCAGATCTGTTTCTGTTTCCTCTCTGGTTCTGGTTCTTACCTAAAGCCAGTTGACTTACCTAAAGCCAGTTGAGCAGCACTTGAAATGTTTGGCTCTATGAAACCTGATGTACTTATATGATTCTGTTTTCTTCAAGGTTGTGTCTTCCTGGTCGAATGTACTTATTGTAAGTCGCTTTGGATAAAAGGGTCAGCTAAATGCAATGTAATGTAATAATGTAATGTGTAGTTTCCATGCAGGTGCTGCTCCTCCTCTCAGGTAATCATTTGATTCTCAGTGACGTTGTAAATTGATTTTATTTTCCTTAGTGGACTAACGCAGCTTGCATGGAGAGCGCAGTGTTGCAGTGCAGCTCTTTAATAATGGACAGTATTGTTTGAATGGCTGTTTTAGAGGAACCATGAGTGCACCACAGAGAGGGAACAGCAGCACAGTGCCGTTACTTTCTCCTAAAGTCTTAATGATGGGTTCATTAAAAAGGTATCTAGCTCGTAACCAAGCACAGATGGCCTCGCAGCAGTTATGGTCTATCAGACGGAGACTCTGGAGGAGATGTATGTCAAACCGCAGCTGAACCCCAGGAACCTTGTGCAACAGTCTCAACATTACAGTTATTTGATCTCCTGTCTGTCTCCGGTTTTACACGAGATCCAAAGGCTCACTGTCCTTGACGTCCACTTAGTGTAAATGTAAATTTGTGTAGCTACGGAGAGCCAATCAGGGCAAATCTAAAGTGACACATTTGTTCAGCTTTTCTATACGTGTGCCTGTTGAAGGGAGGGGTAACACAGGGGGCAGCAGATACTGCATCTCCACAGATGGCATAATATACCTCAGGTTTTTGCTTCTTCCCTATAATGGTGTCAATCATTCTAATGAGAAAGCATGAACATAGAACTCTTGACCTCTTGACCTTCGATGAGCTCAGCATGCACTGCGGTAAAATGCTCAATAAACCAGCCTGACGAATGGGCCTCTCTCTGGTGGCATTTATAGCTGCTGCACACAGGCTGTAGGAGCTGTGCGCTCAACCATGTCAACGCATTAGCAGCGGGGCCCGAATGTGCCCACAAAGTGTGAGTGGTTTTGTCTACAGATCAACCACACACACTGGAGCTTTAGGGAAATGCATACCAACAATCACATTTCTATGCTACAGAAAAGAGCTATACGAGTTGGTTGAAGTGAGCATGTTATTGAACCAACACGCTATTTAAAAACTCACATGATATCACAGTTTTAAAGCATAACAAATAATGTATAAAGTAAAACATAAGATGCTTCCAGGCTGTATCCAGAAGTTGAAAACCTTCATATAGATTGTGAAAAAGTAAGAAGAGCGAGAGAGGGTCATAAAACAAGGGAAGACCCAGGCTGAACGTGCGTGCAAGATAAACAAGCCATCAGCAAAACAAGGTTCAACGTGATGTGTATTCCTCTGGGTTCTTTTAAAAAGATGTTGGTACAAACACCTGATGCATATAATGCTGGCAGACTCAAAGCAACCATGCAGACCTCCTTTATTCTTTACTGTCCAATTTGTGTCATAAAGGAATAGCTTAATATTTTGCGGAATACTCTTTTAGTTTTCTTGCCAGATGAAAACACATTTGGAGCACGACCAAGACCAGTGGGCAGCTTTTCAGAAACACATACTGGTGTTGTTTGTGGTAGTCATGTGGGTGCGATCATTCAGCGTTCATCTTTGAGTCGTTTCTCAATGACGTGGGAGAGTAACTGCACAATGATGTGCTAATATGTAAAAAGGATGAAGGCAGGAACTGCAGATGTTTTACCTGCAATTATGGCCAAGTCTACCGTAACAAATGTTGAGCTATTTGTAGCGCCTCACAATGGAGATATCATCGAACACTCTGATGTTACAAGCCCCAAATCTTAGTTTTCCCTGACTACATTTCAACACTGATAATAAGGGAGTTTCTGAAAATATTAACCACCAAGGAACTTTGGCAAAAGCTCAGATTTCTCTTACCAAAAATGTCATTTGAGTGTGGACTAAAGGCCAAAACTATTGACTGTGTAAAATATGTGTCTGTGATGTTTTGTTTCTGAAGAGCCGTTGTGAAGCTCAATGTTGTTGTCTGGCTGCTGACTCCTTGGTTATGCAAACTCCCCCTAACTTCAGGGAAATGCAAAAATAAGCAGAGACTGGTTAGTGTGTGACGCAAAGTGGTTAGCAACCTGTGAGGACACCTAGCTGTCCCTCAAAGTGACCATTCCCTTAGTTATGCATAACGTAAAACCATAATATAAGTTAAAAGGCAAGTTATATAGAAAAAATCACCCGTATCGACTATAGATATCAGAGGCGTTTTTTCTTCCCAGGCTGTTAACACGTGTATTTGTTGCTGTAACGTTAGCCATTGTAACAAAGGTCTTTGTGGGAATTGGGTTTTGGATGCGTCACTTGAGGAGCTGCAGTTTTTGGCATTGCGTTAGCTTCATCTTTCAATGCTGGATCACCCACAGAAAAAGCGATGTTTTAAAAATACCTGTGACTGTGGAGTAGGTCTTAGATTAAAGGATGTATATCACTCTCATGTCAACTTTTGCCAGCAGTCAGTTAGCTTAGCACAAAGACTCAAAGCACAGGGAAACACTTAACTCTTTCCAAAGGATATATTTGCCTTGATGAAATCCAATAGCATTTTATATCCTTTTATTAATGCAAAATCTAAGCTAACATCTCCTGCCAGCTGTTATTCAATTCAATTCAATTCAAAACCTTTATTTATACAGATAAAACCCATTGAGATCATAGACCTCTTTTACAATGGTGACCTGCTTCAATTAGTTCCAAACATTAATACAAACATGACAGAAAACAAAGGACATTATATGATACTACAGTTTGTATACTAGTAGCATTTACAGACACCAATATTTTCTGATTGTATAGCGTCTATCCTAGCTTTAAAAACATGAAATGGAATCAAACTGCTTAGCTTCCATTCCTTTTGTAGACTGTTCCATGCTAGCGGCGCTGCGCATCTAAAAGCTGTATTTCCTAATACAGTCCTAGCAGTTGGCACATGTAATACAACCACAGCTTTAGATCTCAGGCAGTAGCCATTTACAGTACGCTGTGAGATCAGGGAACAGATGTAAGACGGAAGTTTCCCTAACATGGCTTTATAAATAAAAAGATACCAGTGATTTAGCCGCCGTACAGTAAGTGAAAGCAACATATGAGTACATATCTCTATTTATTGATTGGGGCGTGACATTTTTGCAGCCCATTTGTGAGAAATGGTCTGGACTTGGACAGAGTTTTCTGTATTCCTCTTGAAATCCCTCTGCTGCAGTTTCCTAGAGAGTCATTAGTGGGACTGAGGGTTCTTTCTGGAGAAAAATGGTAGATTTCCGGTTGTCTGAGTGCAGAGAACTGGGCACCGTTAAGATCTCCCCGGGGAGATGCACCCACTTACTAATAAAGGCCTGTAGACATATTGTTTGTGCATGACTGACATCCTGTCTTCACCACGGCAACACACTGGAAAAGCCAACAGTTGTGGGCCGTGGAAACATACCCGTAGAGCCACATTTGCGTTCAAATTAAGCAAATGTGTGACTTGTACATGAAACACATGACGTTGATAGTAGTTTATTGGACTGCACGGACATAGCATCCACACACAAATACACAGACACACAGATTTCCTTTTAAGGGTCAGTGTTTATGTCGGTGTGCTGAGACACCAGGACAGGATGTGAGGAGGGTGTGGTGACGGTTCTCATTCTGCCACAGACCACGGGACACACGGGACACACGGTTGAAGTGGTGGAAATAAACTAGCTACATTTACTAAGTGCTGGAATTTTGACGAACCCTACTTCACTCTAGTGTTTCCATTTCATGCTACTTTATACTTATACTCCACTGGAGCTCAGGGGCCAATTCTTTACTCTTTGGTTCACTTCATTTATTTGATAACTTGAGTCACTTTGAAGATTGTGGTTTTACAGGAAAGATATGCCCAGTTTATAAAATGTCTCTCTTTAAAGATGAATTGTTATAGATTTAAGTTTTTTTAGTAGCATCCATCGCCTTCATTTGGTTATATGTTCCCAAATAGGAGTATTTCTTTGTCATTGGTTCAGGAGGTTTTTGCCAGGAGGTGAGTTTTTCTGACTGTGTTCGGGTGTCACACATTTCTTTCAGCATGTTTTTAACTTCAGATTCAGAAGTCTAATGACTCAAATGCTTAATTTGGTAATTGTATGAAGTTAAGCAACCGAAATAATACATGTATCCTAAAATTGTTGCTTAAATCTTTGTCAATTGATCACAGCTTCTGACAGATTACCACAACGCTGTTGCATGCACATAGGGGATACGACGCAACTACATAAGCCAAAAACAGATTTTTACCTTAATGAAAATTAGACGTATCTCTAGGATTTCAATATGGAACATTTGTGATGATTTGAATACAAAACTATTTTAATGTCCAATTGAAGGTAAGGGCTTCTTCTCCCTGCACAGTTGTTGAAACCTGTTTCATCTGATAGTTGACTAAATGACATGTATCTATTTGCCACAGAGAGGTTAACCTGTGCATTCCTGTGATATCCTCCACACACACACCCAGAGTCCTTTCCCACCTCACTGCCCCCCCCCTCCCATGCAGAGGTTAATGAACTTGTTTTGAATTCCTTCACTTCTTGACAGGATCTACATTCCAAGCCTTGAAAACAAAGAGAGGAAGTGATGTGAGAGCACTTCCTCTCGACTCCCCTCTGAATTTATCTCGCTCCTGCAGACTCGCTCACCCCTCCCCCCTCCCCCCCCGCCCGGCCCACCCTGACCAGCGCATAGAAAGGCGGCAGATTTGTGGCTCCAAGCTTTAATCCATGCACTGCAGTTTGTTTGAGAGGAGACACAATCACAATGTTTGCTAATGGGTAACACAACGAAACACCCCAACTCATAACCTGCATAAAGATCATTTTGAACAATGTTTTTATAGAGAGAGTTTGAGATTTCTTAGTATTACTCCATCGATCAGAATACACGGGCAATAAAATGCCACAACAAAAATCTATTTGGATTTGTTTTGAGGATCAAAATGATGTAAAAACGCGATGAATAATATATCAACACCATAGAAACAAGTGAAATTGGAAAGTTTGATTGAAGTGGAGATTTCTGGCTCAGAATATGAGTCAAAACTTTAGAAAACAGCCTTTAAAGATTGTAAAGTTCAATAAATGACACCACAGATGAGTAGGGTAAAAATACATTGAATGATATATATACCCTAATATCAGTTTTGGTGAATTTTGAAGAGAGAGTGACAAACAATAGACAAAGTTGTTTTTTTTCCACCACTGATAGAAGCAAAGAAGCCCAAACTTTAAATTGTGCTGCATGATAGAAAAGGATGTTATTCCCTGTAGTGTCCCGCCCCGCCATTCAGCATCGAGTGAGAACATCTCCCATTGTCCCCCTCCTCTGATCCTCACTGTCCGAGCTTCACTCAGCCCGCAGCAGCCTGCTTGTGATTATCCGCCCTGTTTGGTCCAAACTTGAATTTCTCCTCCATCCCTTGACGTACATGTAGACGTATTAGTGGTGAGAAGTGGACGATACATCTGTAACATGTGTCAGGGTGTATTTTGTGCTTATTTCAATGCAAACCTGCTGTGACCTTTGACCTTTCATTCATACGGCTTTCTGCTGCAGGGACTTTTGCGGGCAAAGGCAGTATTAGTAGTAAGCTAAATGTATTTCTCTCAGAGCTGTCGTACGTTTAGTCTGCGCTCTCCCTTCAACTGTTTATTTTGTCACGATTCATTTCAATGTGACAAATGTTCACCGTGCAAATGACTTCTGTTAGTCAAATATGCAAACCATAATGGAACATATCTGTATTCCTTCCACCCAGCTACTGTACAGTTGGTTGACTGTATAATACATTTGCTACCGCATGAATGACATGCTTGTTTTCTCAGTGCAGGTTATTAAGTACTGCTCTAATCTACAGTTTCAATGGACAGAAAATAATTGAGGAGGGTGAGACATTTAATGTTGATGTCATGGCAACATTAGAAGTGGAATAAGGGGTGGGAGACAGGAAGCACCATTTAGCTACCGGCTCAATCTCCAGAAGCAGATCTTCCGGTGGACGGGTGCTTCCCTGTGTTAACGCTATAATAATATCTGAGTGGAGCTGATAGATGAGGAGATGAACGGGGGGGGGGGGGCAGTGATTAGTGTGGGACAAAATAGAGCTGAACAATTTACAAAAAAGAATTGTTATTATGACGGATTTTTACTTCATTATATTAACTTTCATTAAGAAGGATATTAGAATGGCACTCAGAGAGGGCACACCTTCAACAAGGCTAGTGATGCGTTTCATTACTGTTCTGTTTGCCCAGAGGTTGTTTTTTTAATGTGTTTATATCTGATTTGCTGAATCAAATTGGTTTGGCATTCACATGAATTGCACTTAGTCAGGTATATATTGATAATGGTGTGAGTTTTGCAGGAATCTGTACCAAGATGTTTTTTGAAGTCTGTTGAATAGATGAATGGGCCGCTGTGGCGCAGTGAGCAGTTCAATCCCACCTTGACCGCCACTGCAGTCACCATGCCGTTGTGTCCTTGGGCAAGACACTTCACCATAAATGGCTCCTGTGGGGATAGTCCACAGTATTGATACATGTCTGAAATATGTAATATGTAATGTAAAGTGCTTTGAGCACTTGTAAAAGCGCTAAAATAAATGCAATGAATTGTTATTATTATTATTATTATTATTATTATAAAGCCAGGACATCTCTGCAGCATGATGATATTTATTTGACACACATTTGAAACATGACGCACTTCTTAACAAATAGTTCCTCTTCTGCAACTGCAAAAATGACTGTATAGGACATATCAACAACATGTCGACTAAATGTAAAATACTTGTTAAACCCTTTTTCGAAACCACTCTGTGCTGCAGTGGGATGGGAAATCTATAACCATGTTTCCAGCCACCATTTTGCACATTGTTGTATCTTGCACTGTTTGTCCAGTCAGAAAACTTTGCAGAAGAAGAGAGTGCAAAAAGATTTTCTCCACATTTTATGCAGATAGGCGGAACGGGCGGTCTGTTTGTGCAGTAACACTGCCCTGTGATCTGTAGCTGTTTTACTAACAGTGAAAAGGTGTAAAATAGACTCCTTCTGTTGTGATATCTGCAGGGGGAACCTTTGTGCATAGGATTGTGTATGTGTAGTAAAATAGAGATGACATGCACATCACTCTGGTGTATATTCCCCCACAGGAGGTGCATGGACATGCTGGTCCACCCTGCCTCAAATTTATTTTTGAAAACAAGAAAAATGAATTAGATTCTGGATGAGGTTGCATTCAAGGACACAAAACAAAGCCTGACGATGACCGGATTTCCTGCTACGATGATGCAGATATTAGTATTTCTATCTTCATCTTGGGTCTTTGTCACTGGCACCATCTGCACCATTTCCCAGCATGTAATGTATACACCTAAAAACACATCTCCCAAACAGAAACCCTCCAAAAGGTGCTGACATTGCTTACAGGGAAACCCCCTCTGTTGAGTCACATAAGTCTCCCCTCTCAGAAACGGTATGAGTGCATGTTGTGCTTTGTGACTGGTGGTTAAGATTTAAAGGCTGCTAATGTGTGGGACGATGACCTCCCCCTCATGCTGCTGCTGGCCAGAGGAGTGCGGTGAGGTTCCCCCTTTAACAAGTTCTCTGCAGGCCCATCCGTCTTGGCAGAGAGAGAGAGCCTGTCAGTCTGTACTCAGGGCTTTATCAGCTTGATAAATGAACAGGCGCTCAGATGAAAAGGCTAACGGCGGCACAAAGGGGGGGGGGACGACGACATGATTTTGGATGTCGCCGTCACAAAGCTGCTGCTCAGGCTCAGCTGTCGGCTAACTCACTAAATCATTACCTTCATCAAACTAACAGGGTGGGAAGTCACTTAATATATTAACCTCAACTTAAGTACATTTAAAGGTAATCCTAGTTGTACTTTTTAGTTTTTATATTTGACTTAACTCCATCTCCAAAGGGATTGATTGATTGATTGAAAAGTTTATTAACAGCTTGTATATTGGGTACAGTACAGTACAGCTCAAAACATACAATTGTTAAGGGGATGCAGACCAGAGAAAGGCTTTCGTCTTGTTTACATCAGGGTCCCCCATTTCCAATTCATCATAAATGAAAGGATTCTCTTTTTGTATCAACTACATTTATTTGATGATTTAAGTTACTTTACAGATTCAGGTTAATAATACAAAATATAATCAACTTAAAAGGTTAAGTATTGATGTAGATTATTAAACAGCATTATAAAAAGTACATTAACCAACTACATCTATAGCAAATCATTTTACCCTAATATAAGGATTGTGTTGGCATTTATTATTAGATAATGGTATTGCCTCTTTTGTCTTAGTAAAAAAAATGTGTCTAAGAGTAGAACATTTGAAAAGTAAAGTTAGGAAAAAATGTAGAGTACAATATTTGACTGTGAGATGTAGAGTGGCATACAAGGAAATACTCACATAAAGTACAAGTATGTCCTTTGCAGGTTAGTTCACCACTTTCTTACTTTTCACTGTGTGTGTGTGGCAGTAAATCATATCAGTAGGGGGATGGTGAGTTTAAACAGGAGCACACACACACACACACACACACACACACACACACACACACACACACACACACACACACACACACACACACACACACACACACACACACACACACACACACACTTGTACAGATGGTGTGTGACCACTGATCACCAGCCTTGGTATCAGCTCTTATCAGCATCTCTGTCACTTTCTCAGTTCAATCAGCACTCGGTGTGTGTGACTCCTCTCTGTAACAGAATGTATTATCTGTGTGTGTGTGTGTGTGAAGAGGGGGTCAAAGAGCGATATGGGAGAGTAAATGGAAATGATTCCCAGAGTTGCGAGGTGTAAAGGCTGCATTTGGCTATAACTACCTACCCCTCTCCATCTTTGTCAGAAAACTTGAAGAAATGAACGCTGATCTCAGAGCTGAGACTTTGGTGTGACTTTCAAATCCCTCATGTCACTCTGCAGCTTTTAGTGGGAGGGTGACTTCATTTTCAGACATCAAATGGCATAAAATCTAGATTATGAAAAAACAACCTTTTGCTTTCAAAGTTAAAAGAAAAATAAATGTACACATAATGAGTAAAAAAATTAAGGCTTTAGTAACATTTCATTAAAAATAATTTCAGTAAATACAATACATGGATAAAAACGAAGAAAATATTAATATATAAACTACAAAAAACACTCAAATAAAAAAGTGAACAACTTAAAAGTGACGATTACTTGGTAAACAACCTTCAAGTATCATTAGCTTTATTTATGTTGTGCAATAACCCAATATTCCATTAGCTTAATGCCATGGGCGGGGCATATTACTCCCAAATTGACCTGAACAATACTTAATCCCTGCAGCACTCACTTCATTTAGGATATTTCTGTCAATGCCATCCCTAGATTGTTCTGTCAGTCGCTGATAAAAGACAGCCGGTGGAGCAAGCCCTTTGTTTTTTGTTTTCTAACCCCCCAGCTGCTGTCACTTCCTCCTCTCATTTATTTTGGGTTCCCCTCATTTCATCCCTCACTTTTCTGTCTGCGGCAGGTTGTTCCCAAGCCCCGCTCCCAGCAGGGACTCCAGATGGCAAATAGAGAATCTGATCACGTCATATTTATTCACATTACTTAATATAATCGCACATTCTACACTCTTAGTTTAAAATGCAAGTCATCTCTGTTTATTATTGTGCCAATTTGCCAACTAACAGCGTAGTTGTGTCTCTGCCTAAATTGCCCCTTGAAACACTTGTTTGATCTGTGACCCCACTCCCTGTGTTTGTGTAGCTTTTAGAGCAGAAGGACACTATACACACAGACTGAACCTTGAGGGTCCCCACAGGTGTGTTTGCCTGTCCCTGTCCTTTCACTGCTCCTAATAAAAATAACCTTTTTGTCTCAGCTGCCACCTTGAAACCCTTTTTGCAGTCTTTGTTTGGTTTGTCAAATGTGCTCTTGTGACCTCACGGCGCCTCGCAGACTAGAGTCATCTGAAGAAATCAAACACATTTTTTTACATCTCCTTTGCAATGTAGCCATAAAACCAGCTATCAATTATGTTTTATATGCTTGTAATGCATTTCCATAGTGTTTCTCTTTATTGCGGTCACAGCTCGTTGATTTAAAGAGGAATTTGTCATGTTTTCAGGCATTTTCTTAAAACAGCAAACGTACTGGATTGATTAGCAGACCCTGAGTGTTACACATGTATCCAGTGAGTATGTTTTACCTTACAATTTAATAATGTTTTCTGGCTTTGCTCCAGGTTGAAACGTATAGCTCTCATAAGGTTTCACGGCTCTCAGCCAAGCATGTCGCTCTTTATTTTCGGTCAGGTTATCAGCTCCCTGCAGGTTCCTCTGCTCAACATCATACTTCTCTTGTAATCAGGGAAGGTAAATGTGTTTGCAAACGGGACAGGTCCACAGTGGATATTATGCATGTTGGTTCAAGTTTAATAATCACAAATGTCTGTAACACCAAGAGGCATTTAGGTTATTCATACTGTTACAACCATGGCCGCCCCTGGCCAACTTGTGGCCCCACGCAAGGGTGTTTCATGAGGCCCTCCGGGTCACACATGTGTCGCGAACGTTGATGGGGGGGGTGCACTAGTCGATCGCCGGAGCTGTTTCGTATCGTTCACGGTTCCGTCGCGTTGAAGCTTGCCGTTGGGCGTGTCTGGCGCGCGACCAACAACCAATCACATTCATCTCCCGCCCCGGACACACAAGCACGCGGTTTGATTCGCTAGCGCTTGCTTGTACTGGCATATGATTTGATTGGCTGGCGCTTCCGTCGACGCTTGAACAGTTGAACTTTTCTCAACTTTCAGCGTGAGCAACGGAGGCAAACCGACGCGAGGGAACCACAATGCAGTTTGGCAAAGCTTGACGTCACCCCATTCAAAGTGAATGGAAAGCGTCTCTGTTGAAGCACACGACGGAACCGTGTGGACGTACCGTTAGAACTGTTAGCGCTGGAGCCTCGCAGCGGGGAAACTGAAACTATGGAGCGCATAATTGCGCCGCATTTGCGCATAGATGGTCCGCAAGATGAGGCCCCCTCAGCAAGGCGAGGCCCCACGCAGTCTGCGTGATCTGCGTGCAGGGAGGGGCGGCCTTGGTTACAACATATATGATAAATAATGCCGGATAACTAAAGCCAGAGGAGTCTTTGGTTTTTAACTTTTTTACAAATGTATAAAAGTATTAGCTTAAGTACCAAAACAAAAAATTATAATTGTGCAGAATGGCTATTTGGAAAAATATATACTATATCAAGCAAATATAATTGGTGATTAATTAACATTGATTGGCAGCTACTTAAGGAGGATCTAATTTAATAATGTTGTATACTGCCAGGTATTTTAATCCATATTAGAACATCATAATTCAGTAGTTATTTCATATGTTGTATATATGAACCTGCAAGATAACTCATTTTGTCAAATAAATATAGAGAAGTCAAATATTTCTTTCCAAATTGTTGTTTGTTAGAAGTATAAAGTAGCATAACATCTAAATATTCAAAGTACAAGTATGTTCAATTTGTACTTAAATGTGGATTTCTATAGGTTTGAAAATGTAAATGTTTGGGAAGTACACAACTCAACGAAATACATGACAGTTTAAGTCATTTTTAGACATTTGAATGTGTAAATGTTCAATATTAAAGTGGGAAACCAAGACTAATGTCCCTGTTGTAACGTGCTTTAGCTCACGATTGTGTCACAGGTCATACAAAGTCATGTTTTCAGGATATGAAGAATAAACCTGGAGGAAAAGCACTGTGAATAACAACTTAATGAGGTACCATTCAAATCAAAGTCCAACCAGCCCCCACGGCCGTTCCCCCTCAACCCCCCTCCCATGGTGGGGGGTGGGGTGGTCGTCTGGGAGGAACGTTCCCCACCTGAGAGAGGAAGGCTGCAGCGGATGTTGGAAATGAAATCACTTCCTGCTGCAGTCTGAATATAGTCCTGATTGGATGCAGAGGGGATGTTTACATAGCGGCTGCGGGGGCTCCTGACACAATAGACGCATGTTTGTTGGATGACGGCAGGCATTGTAATGTTCAATTGTTTTCAAATAGAGCTCCTTTGTTGCTGTGTGTTGTCTTGTTGCATGCTGGGATATCTGCTGGGGAACTTTCAGCTTTCTGCAAGGCAAGGGGAAGAAACAACTCAATAGGAAGAGTAACGTCCTGACATTTATATGGCAGCCAGCTGAAAACACATCTCACTCACTCTGTTCCATTCTGACAGTTAAAGCCCTCAGATCTGAGAGCAGGTTTTCCAGTGTCAAATCGACTCTTCCTTCCTCTCTGAGCCGTGTCTTGGCCTCTTCGAGGAACTCCTCCACTCTTTTGGGCGACTGTTCAATCAAAATGTCTCTGCTATCCACTCTGTATGAGTCGATATACCAAAACCTGAGGCCAGAACACTGCTGGAGTTGGTCCGGATTCTCTTTCTTGGATTGTGTGTGTATAGGTCAGGATATAGACCCAATAGCTGTGACAACGCCCATACAACAACTTCAGGCTTGGGGAGTAACAGATGAGGAATACATAATCAGGGTACAACAAGAAGGTAACTGTAATTCCCCTACAGTTACATTAAAAAAGATGTAATTAGATTACTGTTACATTTATTAAAACAATGGGGATTACTAGCAGTTCTTCTATGTAAGCTATACTGTTCTGAAGGCTTATACTGATATAATGAAACTATACGCCTACTGCCTGAATCTGCTTCATGGTTTTCACTTTCTTTGGTTCTTTTCTTCTGTTTTCAATTCAGTAGGTGAACTTATATGTTCATAAAATAGTGTGTGTGAGCTTAACTGTAGTATGTGCTCATGTGTTTCTGTGTAGGCTACTGCCTGAATATGCTTCATGAAAGGACGCTTTTCCTATAAATAAAAGAGGACGTACTAAACATCTTGGTTTCTTCTTTCCTTAGGTCACATTGTCTTACATAATACACTACACATCTTATTGTTATTATTTTTCTTTTGTATTTATTTGCATTGCATTTGGTATTGACGTAATCCAAAAGTAACTGAAAGAAAACAGTTACTTATTTTGATACCCAGATTAGGTTACTGATTACTTTTTTTTTTACAGGTAACTATAACTAGTTAAAAAAAAGTGGAATTGTATCGATTCCATTGTTAAAGGAACCCTCCCAACCCGGGACAACAAATAATTCTGGGTATACACTGGCACTTCATTTACATTGGGTACTGTAGCGCACATTAAACAGAGGGGGGTCATAGTGGCTCTGCATGACAGTGGCTTTGTCAATGCTTTATCTAAGTGTCTGAAAATTGGCAGATTTCAAGCCAATAATTTAGAGATCATGTTATAACATAGTAAATCTACCCTCTGATTTATCTTACCAGTTTACATCCTTTAACGTGTTCTCCCCAGACATAGCAGTACAAACTATTATTCACAGATTATAATTGTGATTAACGCATTACAATGTTTTAACAGATTGACACCATTAAAAATGACTTGTGTTGCTCATTGTGTGAACACAGCACAAGCCATGTAGCTGCTACTAAACTGCTGTTAACACAACGGTAGCTGTTGTGAAAAGAAAAATAACCATTATATATCTCTATATTGTATATTTATTTAGGCATGTTTTAATACACGTCATCTGCTGACAGCGCTGTTTACATTACTGTCAGATGTGTTGGCCTTACTTTTAGAGAGGCACTATGTCATCCATTGTTTCATACATTCTATGCTAAAGACAACTCTTATAATATAATGTGTGTCATATTTTAAAAGGGTTAACGGGTCTACCCAGTGGTGAGGACCCCTTGGTAAGCAAAACAAGACCCTTCAGTGACCACCATCCATTTCAGACGACAGCTTAACCTCCCTGCTATATTCAGTCCCCCTGACCTAACATAAAACACTTCACACAACTTCTTAAACCTGCATCAACTGATTTATTTGTTCTGGTAGAGCGATATGTTATCACTGAAACAGATATTTATGCTTTTATACATTGACTTTTCACAGTATAGGCTATACAATATATGAGTGTTCTGTATATGACTGTATATTTCTTGTTGCTTTCACACAGAAATAATATGTAAATGTGTGTTTATCTTGAATTAAACCACTGATGTTCAAGACATGGCAATCAAAATGAGTTATACTGATCTTTCAAATAAAATTCTCTCATTTTAAATATGCAAATTCTCTCGAGCAAGTATTGCTATTCAGGCATACTGTAATTGTTTCTACATAATCTGGTATTGTGACTCAATACAAGTGTTCATGAATTGGTTCTTGAGATTTGTTTTTATATACCAATAAGTGTGTAAACTGGATGGACTGAAAATAAATTCTCTTTGTTGAAACATATATACTGTAAGTTTAATGTTACTTTAAGGTGCTCACTGTAAGCAGGAGACTTGGTGAATTGGTGCATATTGATATTAAGACATATATGGAGATTGTAAATGGTGTGTGAAACTGATTAATATTATTTTATCAATCAATCAATCAATGTTTATTTATATAGCCCAATATCACAAATGTTACATTTGTCTCAGTTAACAGTTTGTACAGAATATGAATACACCACCCTCTGTCCTTGGACCCTCACATCGGACAAGGAAAAACTTCCAAAGAAAACCCACAGTTTAAAGGGAAAAATGGAAGAAACCTCGATGAGAGCAACAGAGGAGGATTCCTCTCCCAGGACGGACAGACGTGCAATAGATGCCGTGTATAAATTGAAAAGATAATACATTAACAGTCCTAATGCTTGAAAATGCATGTGTCTATAAGGAGACCTTCTGACATGGATGCCATATTGGAGCAATTGGGAGCTCTCAAAGTTGAATTTAGTCATGTGTAAATGTATTGGGTGAAATAAATGCAAACATAAAAATAATCTAATCTAATGTTCATTGTACTTTCAATTAAGGTGAAACTGAATCAGTAGAATAGCCTGAGTTGAATATTTTCAACCCTTACAACAAATATTAGGTACAAATAGATGTTTTTTTGTCTTAATGTTATTGTATTGATCGACAATGAGTTGATAATAAGAGTAAACCCTGACACCACTTCCATCATTCTCTGTCCCTTTATGGACTTCAGGTGGACTCGAGCTCTAAATCGTATAGTTTTGAAGGAAAAAAACATCAATTATTTTGGGATGATTAATACCCCATTTTCATTTTGTATAACAACTTAAAGTGGGAAAAGCACCCTGGAGATGCGGCTATTTCACAGTTAAGATTATATATATTTCAGTTATATCTCTCACAGGCTCCGCCCTCTACTGGACTCTATGGATACTACCCTCTATGCCAGTGTTTCTCAAACTTTTTCATACCAAGGACCACTTAACCAATAAAAAAACACTCGCGGACCACCTAACTCCACAAATATCACATCGTTTTTCTAGAACAGATTACAAATCGCCTGAAAATGGTACAAACAAGTGGCAACATGTGTTGAAGGTGTTGCGCTGGGCTATATCATGCAATCGAAAGTGAAACTTAAGCTTGCTCCATTGTGGAGATATTCCCGCGAGAGTGCGGAAAACTTAAATTGATTAATTAATTTCAAATGTGAAATGTTACCAATATACTCACGGACCACTAGGGGGCGCTCACGGGCCACCAGTGGTTCGCGGACCACACTTTTGCCCCTTTCACACCAATGCGGCTTTCACACCAGCACTTTTCCCTTTCTAGCTCCGAGCTAGAGCTTTTCTGGTTCAGCTGCGGTTTCCCTTTTCTGCTCCCGCTCTGTTCACACCGCCCAGCACCCGGCTGGTGCTGCCGCTGCTGCGTCATGACGTCACCGTTTACATCGCTGATTTGCTCCCCAACGGCATTACGGCGCTCACAACAACAACAACAACTGGGAACTGCGTCGGGTCGATGATCGTGTTGCTTTTAATCACACGAAGCCAGAATAAATTGAATAACGACTTCTCCAACCTTATGCTTTTCTCCAGAGTGCCGTGGTTCATTGTTTATTAATGTGTTTCTGCAGCATTTACCGACCGCTGCAGTGTTGGCTGCTCTTCCACGGGAGTTTATTCTCCTCCGTTAGCTCCCGGTTAGCTCACACTGCAGCGGCCGCTCTAAAGTATTCACTGTCCGACTCACACAAGCAGCTGATACATATCCCCAGTTCCCCTTAGCCTAAGTGAATGTGTGTCAGTCTGAATTGACGCTGTTTGGTATCACAACGCTGTTATGAAAGTTTCTCTGGTATAAAATGGGTGATGTTAGCATAGCAACCGAAGCTAAACTGACTACTTGCTATTGCTATCCTATTGTGGCATAAACCGTTTTCTACAGGCACATTTTTATTATGATTCTACTTGTGATAGTCGGACACGAAAACCTGTGCAGCCCATGTATTGATTCCATCCGATAGCTGCTATAATGCAAAACAAAACGTCTGCCTCTCTCCACAATGATCAATAACAGTGAACGGATGGTCAAAGTAAGGTACAAATAAACAGAATCACACGAAGCCTGGTTAGTGTTGCCTGACTTTATAAAGTGTGTTTATAAGCACTACTGCTTGTAGGCAGGCATGACAGTCGACCCATGTTCAGGGGAGGTGGGTTTAGTTTCCTGCACGCCTCGACGTAAGAGAGACGTAAGCGACGCCACCTCTTAGCTCCGAAGCTCTTGCCTCGAGACCGAAATTTTTTTGGAGCTGGAAGTGAACCGGATTCCGGAGCTAAGAGCCGGCGCCGCCGCGGTGTGAACAGGAAAAACCGGCGCTTTTCAGGCTCCAGCTCCGAGCCGGAGCTGAAAAAGCGCTGGTGTGAAAGGGGCACAACGCGTTTTCAGCTCCGGTTCGGAGCTGGAGCCTGAAAAGTACCGGTTTTTCCTGTTCACACCGCAGCGGCGCCGCCTCTTAGCTCCGGAATCCGGTTCACTTCCAGCTCCAAAAAATGGTCGGTCTAGAGGCAAGAGCTTCGGAGCTAAGAGGTGGCGTCGCTTACATCGAGGCGTGCAGGAAACTAAACCCACCTCCCCTGAACATGGGTCGACTGTCATGCCTGCCTACAAGCAGTGGTGCTTATAAACACACTTTATAAGTCAGGCAACTGCAGGCTTCGTGTGATTCTGTTTATTTGTACCTTACTTTGACCATCCGTTCACTGTTATTGGTCATTGTGGAGAGAGGGAGAAGTGTTGTTTTGTATTGTAGCAGCTATCGGATGGAATCAATATATGGGCTGCACACAGTGACGTGCGGTGAGGTTCATGGCTGGTGAGGCACGGACTCTTTCAGAGTCAGATTTACAAATATTATATTCTGACCTTAATCAAAATATTCTGTTATTTTCAAAGCTTTTTGGTCTGATGTTTCGATTCATTTTAAACAGACCGTTCAACAAAAGGATACCCACAATCTAAAATATTGGATTGTTCTTTCTTAGTAAGATCCAATTGTCATTACCAATGTGGTCTTACCTTGACTTTGAAGATGAAGTCCATGCTATCCTTCTGGACAAGGACAACAATCTCTATACTTTTTTGTAAAAGTCCTCCTTATCTTCCTCTAGTTTCAAAAGTCTAGTTTGTTGTTTGCGTCTGGTATACCGCCTCTGCGTAGAATAACAGTAGCAACAAGGACCTGGTGGGCTCACTGCGCCCCCTTCAGTGCGGCAGCAGGGTTATGGCTGCCTCCCCTGGTGCTTTTTTTCATTGCCGTTGTACGGCGAGCCTAAATATCATATACGTGAAATAAGTTATTTAGAGACTATGGATGGCGAGGATAAATGTAATAAAGGGATCTACAAAACATTACATTGGTGACCTACAGTGAGATGGTAACAGGCATGCGCTTAGTGCCCGCTTTCCAGACAGTTTCTGTGAGGTGATGCATTTTGAGGTGAGGCAGAGCTCATCTGTCCCACACTCACCTCTTTTTATGGGCATGCGAGAGGTAAAATCTGTTCTCCCAGAGGAATTGTGTTTCCTCTCAGCAGAGATTCAGGCTCCTGGTGCAGAAACAGGCTGTGTCTGTTGTGCACCCTCAGCACAGAGAAAAGGGTCTTCTATTCCATGTACTTCCTGGTTCTCAGGAGGACAGGGGAATTCAGACCTATTCTAGATCTCCCCGCGGCCTGAATCGCCACATTTCCTGCAGGAAATTCCGCATGTTAACTATGAACAGTTACTGGGGCCTTGTGCAGCCAGGCGATTGGTTCACCACCATCGACCTGAAAGACGCGTACTTTCATGTAGAAATTGTTCCAGAGCACAGAAGTGTCTGCGTTTTGCCTTCCAGGGAATAGCCATACGGTAGTACAACAGGTTGCCGTTCGGCTATTCCCTATCCCATGCACATTCAGCAAATGTGTGGCCACAGCGCTTCAACCGCTGCGCGCCCACGGCATGAGAGTTTTATTTTACTAGACGACCTCATAGTCATGGCTGGGTCCCGGGAACAGGCAATGTTTTGCACAGCACAATTGATCACACACCTAACCAAATTAGGCTTTGCGATCAATTGAAAAAAAGAGCACCCCCATACCTCACCAACAGGCGTTGTAGTTGGGAGTGGTGCTCGATGCAGGCGTGCTACGCGCCACCCTGTCAGAGAGCAGAAGTGCGTCCTTTCTCCGGGCGGTTCACAGGCTGCGACAGGGGGCGACAGTGACAGCTTTAACTGTCATGCAGACTCTGGGTCTCATGGCGGCTACTCACATTGTGGTCCCGCTGGGGTTACTGCATATGCGCCGCCTGCAGAGGTGGTTCTCCAGCCTGCGTTTGGATCCCAAGAGGCACAAACAGCAGCTGATGACCATCCCCCCCCCTCAGTGGAGGGCAACCTCCGGTTTTGGGGGTCCCCGGATCACCTCCGGAGGGGGTCTCCACTGGGACGGGTGACCTCCTACATCACAGTGTTCACGGACGCATCCAGAACAGGATGGGGAGGGACCTGCCTGAAGAGGGCTATAGGTGGGCTCTGCTGGCTCTAACAGAGTTTCGACACAGCAACCTCCTAGGCTACGGGCCGGTAGTGTTAGTCCTCCAGCATTTCATGCCCCTAATTCAAGGGAGACATGTAATGGTCAGGAGCGACAACAGCACCACAGTGGCTTATATCAACAGGCAGAGCGGAGTCCGCTCCGCCGCCTTGTTGACCACAGCCGAGAGGCTTCAGAGGGGGTGTTAGCCCTGAGAGCCCTCCATATCCCGGGACTGGAGAACAGGGGGGGCCCACCTCATGTCGAGGGGCGGCCCCCTGCCAGGCGAATGGACGCTTCACCCGGAGGTGGTGAAGCAGATCTGGGCCCAGTTCAGGAGAGCGGAAGTGGATCTGTTCGCCAGCTGGCGCAACAACCACTGTGCCCTGTGGTTCTCCATGGCCCTGGGCGACGACCCGCCCTTGGGGTGGACGCATTTGCACACGAGCCATGGCCAAGGAAGCTGCTATACGCCTTTCCACCGCTGCTTCTCATTCTCCCTCTCCTGGGGAGAGTGAGGCGAGAACGTATGTCAGTCATCCTAGTGGCTCCGGACCGCGTCAGGGCGCCGTGGTGGCATGGTACTCAGAGATGACACAGATTAAGGTGGGCCAGCCCTGGGCGGTTCCCCAGTTCTGGGGGGCGAGGTCTCAAGAGGCAGGTGCAATCGGGGCGTTACCCACTCTGGGCCGTCCTCTCCAGGCTTGGCTCCTGAGAGGGACAGGCTGAGACAGGGTGGATTGTCTGACAGTGTTATTCAGTCTATCCAGGCAGCTAGAGCTGGATCCACCACAGCCTGTTACAGGCCAAGGTGGCTAGGATTCCAGCGATGGTGTGAGGAGCAGAGAATAGAGCCCCTATCTTGTGAGTTAGGCTCTATTTTTTCCTTCTTACAGTTACTGGTGGACAGAGGACTAGCTCATTCTACTATAAAAGTGTATACAGCAGCCATCTCGTCCTGCTATGAAGGATTTGGTGGCAGGTCAGCCTTTAGTCCAACCACTGATGTCGCGGTTTTTACAGGGGGGTCAGGTGGCTGCGCCCAGTAGTGCACGCCTCCACCCCGCAGTGGGACCTGCCCTAGTGCTCGAGGCTCTGGCCTCGGGGCCGTTTGAGCCTCTGGAGCTCTCCTCTCTGAAAGCATTGTCGTGGAAAACAGCTTTGCTTCTTGCCTTAACGTCAGCCAAAAGGGTGTCCGAGTTAACTGCTCTGTCGGTGCAACCCGAGCTGTTTACTGATTCGGGGGTGACCGGAGCGGCGCGACACTCAGACCGAACCCCTCCTTTGTGCCCAAAAACCTAAGGAGTGCGTTCAGGTCGAGGCTATGCAGTTAGGGGGTTTTAGTCTTCCCCCCATGGTGGGGCCAGGGAAGCTAAACTGCACCTCCTCTGCCCGGTGCGTGCGCTAGCATGTTATGTGGAGCGCACGGCTGCCCTGAGACGCACCGAACAGCTGTTCGTGTGGGGGGGCGGTGTGATCGGGAAAGCTCTGTCCAAGAAACGCCTGGCAGGCTGGCTCTGCGAGTGCATTGCACATGCCTACGGACAGGCAGGGAGAGCCTGCCCTACGGGGGTTCCTGCGCACTCCACACGGGCTGTGGCTGCGTCGACAGCCTTATTCAACGAGTGTGGAGGATATATGCACAGCGGCGTCTTGGTCGACGCCAGGCCCCTTCATAAGGTTTTATCTCTTGGACATGTCGGGCTCTTTCTCCTCGTCTGTGCTTGCGGGGGCAACACAGGACTGGTAGGGGGGTGGGGGTGGGGGTTGTGGGTCAGTTGGCATCTGACCCCCTCCCCGGACGTAATGCGCCTTCGCTGTTCTCGGGCCCTCTGAGGGTCCCGGGATGGGCGAGGGGCGCGCTGGGCTGCTCTCCTCCTGCCGAGAGGAGGGGGTAGCCCTCCACACTTTAGTCCAAACACTCTGCACGGGGTCAGTGTTTGAGTGTGGGGCATGGGCCGAGGGGGCTCTCCCCATCCGTCTGTGGGCGGGGGGGGGGGGGGGGGTCCCCGGCACTGTTTTTTGAGCACACTTTCTGCGAGGTAAGCGCAGCAGGGTGTGCTCTGTCACCCACTGTACCCATAGAGTCCAGTAGAGGGCGGAGCCTGTGAGAGATATAACGTTGGGTTACGTATTGTAACCCTTGTTATATTAGCACAGGCGGAGCCCTCTACTCAGGGCACTGTCTGTCCTATTCCGCTCGCTGAAGAGAGGTAAGGCAAGGCAAGGCAAGGCAAGTTTATTTATATAGCACTTTTCAACACAAGGCAATTCAAAGTGCTTTACAAAAAATGAAAGACATTAAGAAAATGGCATTTAAAATCAGTCATTAAAAAGAAAAGCTAATAAAATAAACATTAAAAGAAAAAATACATGGATAAAAGTTACAGTGCAGTCTAAGATATGAATTGTTCAACTAAACATTAAAAGAAAAAGTACATGGATAAAAGTTACAGTGCAGTCTAAGATATGAATTGTTCAACTAAACATTAAAAGAAAAAATACATGGATAAAAGTTACAGTGCAGTCTAAGATATGAATAGTTCAATTAAAAGCAGCGACAAAAAGAAAAGTCTTCAGCCTGGATTTAAAAGTAGTCAGAGTTGCAGCGGACCTGCAGGTTTTCTGGGAGTTTGTTCCAGAAATTTGGAGCATAATAACTGAATGCTGCTTTACCATGTTTAGTTCTGACTCTGGGGACAGAAAGCTGACCAGTCCCTGAAGACCTGAAAGATCTGGATGGTTCATAATTTAGCAGGAGGTCAGAAATGTATTTTGGGCCTAAACCATTCAGTGCTTTATAAACCAGCAGCAGTATTTTGAAATATATTTTTTGACACACAGGAAGCCAGTGTAAAGACTTCAGAACAGGAGTGATGTGATCCACTTTCTTAGTGTTAGTGAGGACTCGAGCAGCAGCGTTCTGAATTAGCTGCAGCTTCCTAATAGATTTTTTAGTGAGACCTGTGAAGACACCATTACAGTAGTCGAGTCTACTGAAGATAAAAGCATGGACAAGTGTTTCCAAATCCTGCTGTGACATTAGTCTTTTAATCCTAGATATATTCTTTAGGTGATAGTAGGCTGATTTAGTAACTGTTTTAATGTAACTGTTGAAACTCAGGTCAGAGTCCATGACTACACCTAGATTTCTGGCTTTATCTGTTGTTTTGATAGTTGAGGTGTAGGATGATAGTCAGGAGGCGAGGCCTCCTTTTATACGGTGTGATGCGCGCACATTCAGGTAGGCCCGCCCAAGGCCGGCTACGTCTACAGAAGTCTCAGTGGGAGAATGCTTGCATAGAGGGTAGTACCCATAGAGTCCAGTAGAGGGCTCCGCCTGTGCTAATATAACAAGGGTTACAATACGTAACCCAACGTTTCATTAAAGATGAATACGGTGGTGGGTTTTTTTGGGGGGAAAACCAGCGCATCTGGAGGAAACCCTTTATGAAACAGAAGAAAATGCCTCATCTACATACCTGCCTGCATCCATGTTGGAGATGGTTTGCCAACAGATGAGGACAAGCTGCAGATGCGGCTACACTTTGAACGGTTTGACGGTTAAGATTATATCCTTTTCCTTAAAGATGAATACCCTATTTTTTTAGAGTGTTGAACAGATCGTGGGAAAACCTGCGCACCAGGGGAAAACCCTACATGAAGCTTAGAAAACAAGAAACAATCTCTAAAAATCTCTAACTCATGTAGTGTACTTAAACATTTGAGAGACTTTTGCACTTTTGAATTGTTGGCTAATTTGCACTTCTACTCCACTACATTTATTGAATACCTTTAGTTACTTTACAGATTTGGATGAATGATGTGAAATATAATTAAGTCTTATATCAGACTTTAGTTCCACCTGGAGTAAATTCACAAGCTACCCTGCAGTATACAAAGTCATTCAAACTAGCTGCAGAACACTTTAATATATCAATAATTATAAAACATATCATATATATTATTCTGAAATGGACCAATCTGCAGAATGAGTACTTTTAATTTTGGTACTTTAATTATATTTTGATGCCAAGACTTTTGTACTTTTACTTGAGTGAAATGTTGAATGCAGTTATTTTTACTTGTATCAGAGTATTCCTACACACTTAACTACATGATTTGGTTCTCCCATCTCTAGCGTTATTTCTATATTTTTCCCTGGTAATGTTCGTTACCACAGTTGTAGTAGCTTTTGTAGTTACTGTAATTTAGTTTTTTTTGTTATACAGTTCCCAAAAGAGATCATTTAAGACTTCAGAAGAAAACCAGATAGCAGACAAAAAGCAGTGAGCCCCTCCTGGTGGTGTTAGGATGTATAACAAAAGAATGATCTGCACTTTTGTCGTTTTAACACAAGGCATTCATTGCTATTTAAATCCATTTTCTTATTTTATCCATCAACAAAAAAATTATCTGATCTTCTCTTTGCATCCTCTCATTTCAGGAATGTGTGTTTTGCCATGGTGTGAGGGTGTTTTCTAACCCTGTCACAGAGTTAATGCAAGGGTTAGATGAGGTGAAAGGAGGGGGAGTGGGGGGTCAGTGTGTGGTGGTAGTGCCCTCTGTTCATAGAGATTAGACGTTGACCTGCACCCTCTGTTTCGCCCTCAAAGCTCCAACTCCTCCACAAGTACTCTCTTTGACCAGTGAAAAATCCAGCATGGGAGAAATGAGTGGGAATGAGAGAGCAGAGGAGACCTCCACTCAGGCTCTGAGGTAGGAGTTTCCCGGCTGGTAACGGCAGAGTTAAACATCTGCCTAATCATGTCCCAACATCCACATTTTAACTCTGCAGGCCAGGCTTTTTCTTCCCACTTGAAGATAGATATCTATCCATCTATCCATTGAGAAAAGGCCTTTCAGGAACTGGCTTTAATGGAGCATAAATGAAACAGCGCTACAGTACATTCATTTTTTCCATCTAATCAAATTGTTGGTTTATCACAAACTGCACACCAAACATTAACATTACAGCGTGAGGTACTCTCTGCCTATGGCTCGCTCTTCTTCTCACATGTTTCAAAATTGTAGAATGGAATATTACAGAAAATAAAAATGTTTCTAGAAACAACAAATGCATTCACACTTTGTACAGACAATCATGTTCCTCAGAGGTTGAAGCGTCTTTTTCCTCTTGGGTGACATTTTTTTGCATCTGTGATGTATGAAGGAAAACTTGACTTGCTTAAAAAATGAATTTTACTGAACATTATAAGGGCCAAGGATTTTTGACATAAAAAAGAAGGAGAGATATTAATTGACTTTTTTTCTCAAAGATTGACTTTGGCCAGGACATTTTGACTTTGTTTTCAAAATGCAAAGTTTAAAAGAAATCTATTTTTTTCAATTTTCTTTGCCTAATAAAGGAAAAATAAAGAATAAACCTAAAGCTGGTTTTAAATGTTATTTTTAAAGAAATATACACAAATAGTCATGAAAAGCTATGAAAATAAATTATGTTTTTAGTTTTTTACTCAGAATTTTTACTTAAATTCTTGGAAGACAACAAGAAATCTGTGAACTTGGTTTCAGAAAGTGCTTGTGCATATGCTGCTAACAGATGTGTCCAGGTGTTCGGCTGCTTCAAACTTGTTGTCACGCTTTCACAGCCTCATCAAAGAGAGCTCAGATCCCTCCTTTTCCTCAGAGTTATCTCGGCCCACGAGGGAGTCTGGGCTTCGTCAGGAGTCACGATCCCCTCCCAAACAGCCACCTCCAGGAAGACCAGTCCTGATCCTGGAACACAATCTGACCCCGTCCCCTCCAGGAAGGATGCACCGCCACAATGACAGACAGCAGAAGAGAAAGGACAAACACCAGCAGCAGAAAACCAAGGTCCTTTGTTTGTCTTGTGCCTCATGAGATACATGTGATGGCAGATTTACGGCCACCATCCGGATCAGGAGTCAGAGTGGAGATCTAGAATAACGTTTTTAGAGCCTGATTTATATTTAATACGTAATTTCACTACCAACCATTGTTTCTTTAAAACATGGGTGACATCCATCCATCCATCTACCTATC